>NW_012148842.1:1248705-1251444 GCF_000956105.1 Propithecus coquereli | reverse complement strand
TTTTTTTTTGTTTGTTTGTTTTGTTTTGTATTTTAGAGATAATGTCTCACTATGTTGCCCATCCTGGCCTCAAGCAATCCTCCTGCCTCAGTCTCCTGAGTAGCTGAGATTACAGGCATTAGCCACCATATCCAGCTTGGAACAAGAATATTGACAAAAAAATATTCGGGTCTTTAGGCTTGTGACAAAATGAAGTTCCTCTATTTATTAGTTCTTAATATTTTATTCCCTATGGCCTTGAATAGAATCATAGAGCTGTGTTAAAAATATAAGAACTGAGCAGCATATTGATTTTTGATATTGTGATCTTATGCTGAAGACGATTTCCTATTTTTCAAGCTGTTGACCTATTTAGGTCTTGAAGGTATTGATTAGAGATTGCCAGAATCCATTAGTGTATAAACTTAGTCTAAAGTTAAAATTGATCTTAGCTGAGTTACTTCTTCCTTGTATTACTGTCGTATCCAAGCTTTAATTTTGGCCTTTGTAGCCATGATATAATAGGACAAAGTGTGTCGAGTTTAAGATTCAAGGATAATTTAAACTGCAAATTGATGTTCTTTGTAGGGTTATGCACGACTCGGCTGATATTTTAACTATGAGGTTTGTTGATGCTGTTGAGGGGGCATAGGGAATCCCATTTTATATGAAGAAGAGAGAAAATACTGAATGTAATTTACCTCTCTAAGTTCATAGTACTTCAATTAGAAATTTTCTAGGCACTGTGTAGATGACCTCTTTTAGCTTACTAAGGAAAAAAAAAATATCTGTCTCATTTTTCTCATAAGGCCTGATGAATGGTGTTTGAGATGTCCTCAAGTGGCCTTTCCTAGGATAGCTTCACCCCAGCATAGATTTCTGGCAAAGTAAATTACCACCCTAAGTTTAGGTGTCTCTTTGATGACTTACTAGCTCTCATCTATTCCTCCCCTTTAAAAGTACTCTGAAGACTAAGTGCAGAATAGAAAGTTGATTAAAAAAGCAATCACTTCAATTCCAAGGAGCAATGGGTCCAGGAAAATGAGGAGTTTTGATGAGCATCAAGTCATAAATTGCTCTTGAGACTGTTACCTATGCAAACCTGCAAGATCTCAAATTTACAGATTCCTAGTTAATTGAGGTTGAAGGCCATGGACAGAGAGCATTTTTTAGAGCAGGTGTATTCTGGTCAAAAGCAACTGTGTTGCCATGGAGGTGGCTGTGGCTGAATAAGGACTACCTATTTCCTCACTACCCTAGCTCAGCTGTTAGATTTTGGTTATGGTACCCATTTGTAGATTCCTATTTACATATTAGTTATGGTATAGGCAAAGCTATTGTAATAAAAAGGCCCCAAAATTCAATGGCTTAAACAAATAAAGGTTTATTCCCCTCTCACATAACAGTCCAGATGTAGGTGGGCTGTCTGCTGAGATAGGTAGGTTTATTCTGCAAGGTTACTCCAGGTTCCTTCTCTTTTGTGGCTATTTCTGAGGGGAAATAGCTGTGCACCACATCTACTTTCCAGCTCATTCAGGACATGGATCTTTTCAGGAACTGATGTGAAAGTTGTACGAGTCACCTTTACTCACATTCCATTAATGATAACTTAGACGTACTGCCATATCTAGCTGCTAAAGAGACTGGAAAATGTCATGCCTCTGCAATTATTCACATTTACTTTTTACAAAAAAAAATTCTTGCATGTCATCTCCCAAGACTTCCCCAGTATGTTACTATTACTATAGTGATCCATGTAATACTGAAATGTTGGTTTGTTTTCTTCCTTCCATTTTCTCCACAAAATATGACTGTTAGCCAAGGAATTAATTACTTGAATACTTTTCTTTTAGTGCATACTTTTTGTTCTGTTTTGTTTGTTTGTTTTATCTAAGTGGCATTGTGTTGGCAGTGTTTTTCTGTTGTTATTATTTTTAGTTTGTTTTTAGCCAGTTCAGACATTTTTTTGAGAACGGAATAAGACCTCTCTACTGCACATAAATCAATACATCTATGAAACTTCCCTACATGTTCCTTTTTCACTTCAGGTATTTGTTATTTTAACTTTTTTTTGTTGTTGTTGAATAACATCAGCAGAAAATAGAGTGGCTGAGAAATAAGGGTATTATTTACAGCCAATCCACTAGGAAGAGGAATGGAAGAAAATAAAGAAAGAAGTGATATTAAAAGAAGAAAATGGTGGGCACAGAACAGTATTTCAATAAACATTTACCCATCTCTGAATAGAAAAGGTGTAAAGGTTTCAATTCAGCCTAGCAGAGGTCTGTGAAAATAATGAGGGTAGATCAGATAATACCAATTTGATGGTGAGTACATGTGGTGCTTGTTTTTCTATTCTTGTGATACTTCACTTAGTTGAACAGGCTCCAGCTCTATCCAGAATAATACAAGAGGTTCTAGATCACCATTGTTTTTTGTGGCTGAGTAGAACTCCATGGTATACATGTACCACATTTTATTAATCCACTCATGTATTGATGGGCACTAGAGTTGTTGCCATATCTTTGCAATTGTGAATTGTGCTGCTATAAACATTCTAGTGCACTATGTGCACATATAGTAGTAACGTTCATCGGGTGTCAGGCAGGTGGGAGGGAGGAGGAGGGGATGGGTAAATTCACACCTAATGGGTATGGTGCACACTGTCTGGTGGGGGATGGACATGCTTGAAGCTCTGAGTCCGGTGGAGCAAAGGCAATATAAACATTTGTAAACTAAACATTTGTACCCCTGTAATAT
>NW_012148842.1:1233874-1245700 GCF_000956105.1 Propithecus coquereli | reverse complement strand
CAGACTCTGTCTCAAAAAAAAAAAAAAAAAATCGCCTGAAGAATGTAATATAACACAGATTTCTGGATCCTAGCCCCTAAAAATTCCGGTTCAGTAATTTTGGGAAAAACCCAAGAATATGCATTTCTAACAAGCACACAGGTGCTGCAGGTGCTGCAGGTCTGTGGGCCACAATTTGTTAGCATTACTATGGACCACTAATTTTCAAGGGACAAAAGAATATTCAATGTAGCCATTTTTTAATTAAAATAAATCTAATTAGATGTTTATGAGAATTTTTTTTATACGTGTTTGCTGCTTGGAAAGATTATAGATTATAGGGAAATATCTTTTTAAAGAAATTTAATATACATAATTAAGGCATTTTGAGATTCATTTAACTTACTGCGTTCCAGCTAATATCTACATTATTTGTCTTAACCTAAGTATACCTTTCCTTTCATACATGAATAGAATATATGACAGTATATATAATAGTCAAAATTTACTCCCAATCCTCCCTTACATTCTTTAAGAAAACAGCTGTTAATAGCTTCTTATTCTTTCCAGAAGTGTTCTATACAAACATATCTAACATATATTATTGATACATTTCTTTATACAAATGGGATATGAAATTTTCTTACCATACTTAACATACCTTGGATATTTTTCTATATCAGTATTTGAAGCCCTTGTGAATAAATTAAATTTAATCAGTTTTGTTCAAGAGCCCTGTCATACAACAAATATTAAACAATCCTGCTAAATGTAAGATGTAACTGTGAGTACTAGGGAAAGGCATATAGTAAGATGAATGAAATATAGTTTGAATTCTGATGAGAGAGACACATCCCTCCCTTCCTTTCTCTCATCTTCCCTCTTCCCTTTCCTTCTTTCTCTCCTTCCTTCCTTGCTTCCTTCCTTCCAGCATAAATATATTAAGTGCCCCCAATGCCAGCGGAATAGTTTTGATCTAGGCACTGTGAATACAGTGTGAATGAGCTATGGACCCTGCCTTCAAGTATCTCCATGGACTGCGGTGCAGATAGAAAAATGTAAATTATTATGATACAGCATATAATGCAGTGTAAAAATGTATAATAGAACTAGGTGCAAGTTATTTTAGAATGGTTACCTAAGCTTCAGAAGTAAAGAGAGTCTTCCCGGAAGAAAAGTTACTCAAGATTATATTTAGAGTTCAAGTGTGGAGGCCCCTACTTCTCCACGGGAACCCACGGAGGACAATGATAAAGTCCCCTTGGGGTGTTGGGGAAAGTTTCAAAGGGGCTATGATATTTGATCTGAGCCTTAAACGATAAGTGGAATTTAACTGGATTAAGAAGGCATAAATGAATTACATGTAGAAGAAAAAAGAAAGCAAACAAGAAAAAAGAAGATACATTACTGTCACAATAAAGAGCTCTATAATTCTAGAGTTTATTTTTAGGAAGGAGTAAGACCAGAAACTTAAGCAAAGGCCAGATTATAAAGAATCTTGAACATCACAATGAAGAATTTGCGTTTTATACTAAGGTGCTGTCTATTTCAAGCAGAGAAGCGATGTGACCTTTTTCTCAGGATATTTTGGTTTTGGGGGGATTTTTTTTCAAAGAGTTATTTCTTCCATCTGTGTAGAAGATAGACTAGAGTTGGAAGCACTTGCAAGAATAGAGGTGAGTTTTGTAGAGAGATGTTTCTATAATAGAAATAAGAGATTTTGAGGATGTGAACTGACTATAAACTCCACAAATACATGGGTGATGTATGTCATATTGCCCACCTGATCCTCAGTACCTGATATTCTTGTTACTCGGTGACAGGAAATGTTAGCTGACTAAAGTAACACAGTTGATAGCAGAAACAGGTTTGAAAGGGAAGAGAATGAATTTGTTTTTGACCTTGTTGGCTATGGAGTATCTATGTGCCATCAAGCCAGAGATGTCCTTAGGTTGGATTACTCCTCTCTTACCTGACAAGCTTCTGGGTTTCACAGCTTCCTCTCAACTTTTGTCTATGGAGTAAACAGAATATTTTGTCTACACTCTTGGTATGATTTCTCACCAATCAGCGAGAAGATGGCTCAGTGTAATTGTCACTCTACCATTATTACTTCTTTACCAAGCCAGGGAGACATGGCTAAAAATATAAAATAACGAGGTCACTCATTCGTTGTGAATCCAAAGTTCTCCTTAGGCCCACTCATCCTCCTACCTGTCACCAGGTATTTCCCATCTGGAGATTTGCTAATCCAGAGTAGGAGCACTTTCCTTTCATAAAGTTGGCTTTCAAAACCCTAGCCGACATCTCAAAGGAAATTGCTTTCAAGCAAGTTAACAAAGGTAACTTTGTTAAGGTAAACATAGCTCCAAAATGAACATGACAGAGTGATTACAGAATAGCAGCTTGAATGGTTCCTCACCTATACTGTCCTGTTTATGTGGATGTTTCCCTGCTGACTGAGGAAAAGTTGGGGATAATTTGTCAAATAAACACATACGGTTGAGCCTTTTTGTAAATTTGTCAGTTATAGGCAGCACTCTACATCAGAAGGAAGACATCCCAAAGTCATTGTCTTTGGGAATCATTCCACATTAAGCTAATAGTCATCATCATATAAACTGAATTCACCAGCACTAGACTGGTACTAGCTAAGATGAGCCTGGCACTTCCCAGGAGAAGTTGTCACGTCTTTTTCCTCCCCCGACTCCCTCTCCACATTGCCTCTTATATATATTTACCTTACTCTGGTCCTCTTTCAACATTTCTTATATGATACAGTTTTTGAATTTCCTTATCATCCAAATGTTGTTATATGTTTTAATATATCAGTGTTCTTTTAAAAGTATGGTACCATAGAAACAGACTCCTCTCATCTTTTCCAAATAGTGCCCCCTTTCCACTAATCTCAATAGATTTTTTTCTATTGGTTAAATACACATTAAGAATCCCAGATCACATTTTCCCCATAATCCCAAACATCATTTTTTTTCCCAAGCTAATTAACTGCCTTGGATTCTCTCAAGAAGAATATTTGTTTTAATATAAAGGGAATTTCCAAACTTCTATAAGTAATGATCACATGTTAAAATTATTACCTGTTTGCTATGATAAGGCTGTAAGTCTCCTCTCTCTAGCAGTACTAAAGCAGGGCTGTATGACGAGATACTAGGTAATTCATAGAAGAAACTTGTGTAGCTGGTAGTTAGTCAAAGTAGGTAACCTTTAATTCCCCTTATGGTCATTTCTACTATGATTATACTATTACTTAACATTAAATTTGGAGTTGATGAGGTGCTTTAAACATGTTACTGAGACTATAATAGAATTATAGAAAATTATTCCTTTTTAATACTTACAATGTGAGCATGTATTATATCATTCAGAGATGCTGGGATGCTGGACCATTGGGCTCCAAAAATTTAAGTGCTTGAGAATGACGTAATTGTCATTTTCTGCTAGAGATAATTCATGACACCAATATAGGATTTAAGTACTGTTTGGAGGAATGAAAAATGATCTTGTCCTTTGATCTAATTAGTTTCCTTGATAGCAATGATATTGCATTTCTCAGAAAGAAACAGATGATAGGAACATCGTCATCCTGACATAATAGGTTTCTAATGAATTACTGACGTGCATGTTAAAAAAGAAAGACTTTGAATTAAAAAAATTTATATTAAATATCACACTCTGATTACATTCACAATTGTTACAAAATACATTGGAAGCCCAGTTGGTGCCAACAGTCAAATAATGAATGATGTGAGTGGTAGAGTCATCTTATTTTAAGTACTTGTTAATTATTTATAAGTGCACAAATTCCATAATCAAAAAAATGAAGAATATTGCAGAGCACTAAATTGGCTGTGCAAAATAATGGGGTATTCATCATTTTCATTAAATGAGAGTATTAAGATCTATTAATTCACAGATGAAAAAACTGGTATCTTCCATGGGATTATCATTTTCACTTAGGTATTTTTAATAGGGACAAATGTGGGGAGTCAATGTGGAATGCAAGAGTTGCTTTAAGCTTGAAGACTCCTTTCAACACAATTTGTATGTGCAGTAGTCAACATATTCCAGAGAAAGTAATACAAACTCTTTTGTTTTTCTTCATTTTCCCCAAATTCTTAAACTAGGAAATTTTTATTTTGTTGATTGGGAGCTTCTGATAAAAACTCTGAATGAAGAAGTCAATAAAATAAATTCATTTAACTGAATGAGATTTTGAGATTTTTAATATAATCTTGGATGGCATTTACTAATTTCTACAATGGACAATCAAGTGCTAAATCTAGATTATAACAATATCATCCCCTGAAAGTTTTTAGAAATAGAGCACTTGAAGAAGCTCCTTTTTAAATGTCTATTGACCATGAGAATAACCTTGGTGTATGGAAAAACACACTCAAAAAGAAAAAGAAAACAAATCAAAAAATTCTGTCAATATATATTGTCTACACATTTATTTTTATTTCATTTCTCACAATTAATTATTAGCTACAATGTCCAAGTGTACTCTTATCAACAAGAAAAGCATGTCTATATAATATTTATATAACACTTGCCCATAATTACTAAGATGGCAAACCGTGAAACTTATTTCCTATCTTTAGCATCTATATTAAAATAATACAAAAAACATCTTGCAATATGCTTCTTAGTAAAATTTGGTTATCCGTTATGTGTGTTTTTCTCACTAATGGGAGATAATTTCTGTTGTATCTTTAAAGGGTATATACTGATGAATAATGATTTCTCCCAGTAAAATTATGTGCCAAAAGAATAAAATAATCGAGTATGGCATAAAAAAATATCAAATTTTCAAAGAACTGTAAGTAGGAAAAGTAGATCGGGACTTGTTCTGGAATTTGAGGGGATATATGAAATACAGGAAAATGTTAGAGGAGGTAGATTATGCACTCTTATTTTAGTGGTATAACTCATCATTTAAATTGAATGTGTTTCTTTTTAGGTATCAAGAGGCCTAGAAAAACTACTGGAAGGCGATGTAGAAAAAAATAAGAGACAGGTGGTGTGTCTAGTTAAAAAGGTAGAAAATTTATTAGGGAGATTGAGAGGTTGAAGGAATATCCTCAGGTGCCTATACTGGAGGGTAATTTGAAGCATTCGTATAATACAAAGCTATTAATTCTAATTCTAGATTCACTTTTCTCTACTTCATAGTATATTTTGAGAACGATTTTCTGTTAGGTATTGTGAGAAATTCCAAGATGAATTTGCATCTGACACTTTTTCTACCAGAGGAGCTAAAGTCTGTTAACAAATGATAATCAATCTACATATGTTAAATGGGAAGGTTAAAAATCGTGTACAAAGAATAGAACTTTTCTCATTTCCAGAAGGTAAAATGAGAAAAGTTCACTTCCAAATACAACTTCAGGAAAGTTAAATAGTACAGGTTTATAAAGTTCACTTTTGTTGTACAAAAGTAATATATGGTTATTGAAAAATTTATAAAACATAGATAAGCCAAAACTAACACATTAAAGCTGCTTTATCATCTCACCACTCAGAGATAAACTAGGTAAGAGTTTGACAGTCAAGGGTGAATGAGAAGTTTCTATTAAAGACAAACATAAAATGCACGTATAGTTGTCAATGACTACATGTATATATGAGGATTGTTTTGTGTAGGTTCTGACTCAGATTTCTAGATTTGAATGTAGTTTACATATGATAGGAAAGAGATTTGGTTTTGCTTTAAAAAATGATGCCATTTACTCCCTGTTTTGTATTTCTCAAACTGTAGCTATTAAGGTTGGCTGTAAAAGTAAATAAAACCAAGAGAGTGAAATTATGTAAGAAAAGAGAAAAGCCAGAAAAAGACTCTATAGCTAATGTTAAGGATGTAACTGAAAGAGAAAGATTGGTATCATACAACACTAGTCATTTGGGGCTGATCAAAAATTATGTTCTTGTGAATTTCTCCAAAATAGGCTTTAATAATTATAGTTACTACCTTCTATTTAGATATATAAAGATAATGTGATAGCACTCTATTACTGTACATGTTGCCTCAGTCTTAATACTAGCTAACATTGAGGGTTTACTTTGTGCCAGATTCTAGTCTAAAGGCTTTCTGGGCAGTGTCTCGTTTTATCCTCACAACCACCTCATGAGGTTGACATTATTATCATCCCCCATTTTGGGGATGTGAATACTAAGAGTTGCTGCCCAAGGTCTTATACCTACCAAGTAATAGAATCAAGATTTGAGTCTTTGTTTTCTAACTCCAAAACTTTCACTTTTAACCACCCTACTACGTATCTTTTTCTTAATGAACCAACCAATTTTACGTAACTCATTTTTCAATTGAATATGTGGTATTACATCTTTCTCAAGTACATGGTTTGAAAATGCATCACTGCCATAAACCATGGCCTACTGCTATAGTTGATGACTATCTATCTTTCCAACTGCTTGCTGTCATTTTTTTTAACCAAGCAGTGTTTAAAAAGACATCAAATATTTCATATTTCAGGAGATTATGTTGCATTGTTTTAAAGTCTGGGTAGGACTTTCTAAGATCTTAGGACATGCAATCAAAAAATGTTGCCTCCTTCTTAACATAGCAACCATAGAAATACATAATGCCTTATTATTCATTCATACCACGTGCATTATTATCAAGCAGCATTTATACATACACTCATCTAATGAGGTCACCCTGCTGGTACCTAAACAGAATGATTTGCTAAGTTAGCATGGTAATATGGATTAACAGTCAGGAAGAACAAGTTTCAGGTCATGTTCCAAAAAAAAATCCTACCCAAGGTCAAAGATCTTTATTGGAAATACTGAGCTGAAAATTTTCATGGAATTCTGTTATCTCAGCAGAATAGTAACAATGAACAAAAGGCAAAAACCTCAAGGGTCAGCATGTGTTTTTGGTAGCTAGCAAGCAAGTAAGCATTTCCAAAGCAAGATAAATGGCTTCAAAATATGACCCTATCTAATCCACATCTAATTCACCATTATGCCTCAGTGCCTTTGCACATGCTGCATGAAACATAACCCTCTCCATTTCATCTATCTGTTTAATTCCCAGTCACCCTCCAGTTCTAGTAACAAAATGATAAGAATGACAAAGACTACAACAATAATGCTAACAAACTAACATTCTTAAGCACTAATCCAGATGCCTTCAAAGCAACATCTCATTGAAATCTTATTAACAGCCTTAAAGGTGTATATTATTATCTTTGTTTTCTAGATTCGGGAAATTGAATTTAGGAGAGGTAGAATAACTTGCCTAAGGTTACCTAGCTAATAAATGCCACAGCTGAGTTTCAAATACAGGTAATTGAAACTTTTATTCTTCCATGTATATTTAAGACAAAACAAATATCATCTTCTCTATAAAATCTTCCTTGTTCCCTCCTCCAAGTCCTTGACACTCTTACAGGTAATAGATCTGGGGAACCCTCTCTGCTTTGTGTCTACAGTTCCTAATACATACTGACTTGAGAAAATATGTTATATAATAAGACATAACATTTCATTTCTTTTCTATCTTCCTACTAGACAATAAGCACCTTGAAGGCAGGAGCCATTTTTTATCTTTTTATCCACAGTTATTATAATAAATTAAGTTAATAATGCTTCAAGGATTAATTAAACCAAAAGAATCAAGGAAGATTTTAAAGAGAAGAGCACAAAAGTAAAGGTACAGGGAAGGTGAGGTAGGACGTGAGGAAAAGCACACCGGCTGCATGGAATGCACAAACCACAGCACAAAGTCACAAGAATCCATTATGCTTGAAAAACGCTGAGTTATCTTTGGTGATTGGAGTGAGAAGTGAATTGATGAAAGTCAGAATACAAAGAGCTGCAGCTAGAAAAGTGCCTTGAACCAGCTTATACAGGAGTTTATGTGTCAGGCTAAAGAATTAGGACATTATTCTGCTGGCAGCAGGAACTATCAGAGTTTTGTGTTGACAAAATACATGTCCACATAATTGTTTTAAAAGACCACCTTTGCTTGCAGTGCGGAAAGAATGAATTAAAGCAAATTGGGAGACCAGTTATCAGGCTGCTGAAAGAGTTTTTAAAAATAGAAGTTGAGAGCTGGAACCAAAACATTAGAAATGAAGATGTAAGGATGATATTGATATGAGAGACAATACAAAGGTGAAAGCAATGGTATGTGTAGGGAGAGGAATGCGTTTAAGATATGTCTCAGATAACCTGGCCCACGCTGGGAAATGATCCTAATTAAAAACACTGAGAAAAGAAACAGTTTGAGAGATAAAGGGTACGGTTTGGGTGTTTGGTTTGCCCTGCCTGTAGGACAACAATGAGTGCTTATCCAGGAGAATATTGGAAACTCAAGCTTAGACAACAGAAGTCAGAACTGAAGATTTCCATTTACAAGGGGAAAAGGAATGTTGGAGCTTTGGACATCCATGAGCAATACTGAGTAAAGAAGAAAAGAAGGCCTGCAACCCAATGTTAAAGAACACTTCACTTGAGTATTGAGAGGAAAGAAAAAAGCCAGTGAAAGAAACTGAGAGAAAAATTGGAGAAGTAAGAGACTCAGAAGAGAAGAGTGTTGGATAAGCTGAGGGAGGAAGGAGTTTCTAACTAGTCTGGATGTCAGTAGTATCAGATGCTGCAGAGGGTTTCAGGAGGATAAAGATTGAAAGGATCCTGTTAAATTTGGTATTTCAGACCTCAGTGCTAATTTTCAAGAGAAAAATGTTCCACTTAGGAAAAGGCATCAGCTCTCCTTCCTGGTTCACTATTGCTGTATGTCTAGCAAATGATACGCAGTCCCTCACACATAGTAGGTGTTCAACACATGTTTTGGTTATCCTAATAAATTTGGATTGAAGACACTGAATAAGAGAGTCAGACAAAAAATCCTTAGAAGAGTGAGAAATTGCTGGAATGGTAAAGTAGTAGAGGAGATGAGAAGATGGGATCCGTGATAGAGCTAGATGAGGTGACAGGAGAAAAGAAGAAAACCCTCCTGAGGGAAGGCACTGTGCTTAGGGTCTGGAATTAGATGGTCAGGGTTTAAATCCACTTGCCTATTTACTAGCTTTGTGACCATTAGCAAAATTTTCCAACTACCTGAGCATGAGTTTCCTCATCTGTCAAATGGTGCTTATATGGCCCACATACAGAGGGTTGTCAACGTGAGGTTAACTGAATAAGTGATTACATTAAGAGTGGCTTCAGCCATAAGTGATCAAAAACTTGATGACAGTGCCATGATCTTAATAAGAAGTGTGAAGTTGGCAGATTCTGGCTCAGTTGTACCAGGGTCAGTATAAAGTAGAATTTACCTAGGTTTGGGTGCTGGAACAATGGGTCTACGAGGAGATGAAGGGAGGCTTCACTGAGATGAATATAGATGAACTATATTCATTTTCTATTGCTGTCATAACAAATTACCACATATTTAGTGGCTTAAACAGCACATGTGTGTGATTGTACTGTTTGCTAAGGCAGAAGTTCAACCCAGACTGAAATCAAGGTGCCAGCAGGGCTGTGCTGCTTTCTGGAAGATCTAAGAGAAAATCTGTTTCCTTGCTTTTTCCAGTTTTTTGAAGCTGTTTGCACTTCTCCTTCTTCCATCTTTAAAGCCATCAAAGTCACATCTCTCTAACCCTTCTTATGTTGTCATGTTTCTTTATGATCACAGCTGGGAGAGGTTCTTCACTTGTAAGGACTCATGCGATTAGATGGGACCCACTTGGAAAATCCAGAATGATCTTCTCTTATCAAGGTCCAAAATAATCTTCTCATCCCAAGTTATTTAACCTTACTCACATTGCAAAGTCCCTTTTGCTATATAAGGTAATATAGTCACAGGTTCTAGGCATTAAGGCATGGACATCTTTGTGGGGTCATTAGTTTGTCTACCACGCTAACCAGAAGGCCAAGCTGTGTAAGGAAGGAGGCAAGCCTAATAAAACATTATGGAAGAGAACAATGTGGAAATATTTAGAAACAAGAAACTCTAATCTGAAGAGAGAGCAGATTTCTCTGACCATGAGTAAACAGGAGAGAGAGAGAATATAGGAAGATTGCTATTGAAAGAAATTCTAATCACTATGGTTGAGGGAATCTGGGCAAATTATTTTATCTCTATCATACTTTGTGTCCTCACTTGTAAAAAGAGGATACTAGTACCTACCTTTTATATGATTGTTGTGCAAATTAAGAGAGATAATTAATTTAAATACTTAACATAGCACCAGACAGTTCATATAACCCATTATTTAGTGCTAACTTTTAAGTGGTTGAGGATGAATATAGAAAATGGTGGAGTAGAAGACTGAGTTTGGTGCTGGATCACAGAGGAAAATGAAAGTATGTGGAGATGTTTGTGTTTATAAAAATGGTAAACTTCCAAAGAGACTTTCTTAAAAGTGAAAAGTTTAATGACAGCCCTCATAATTTAAATCATGATGACCAGAATCCTTTCATGCTCCAAACAAGAATTGCTAGATCAGAATAATCTAAATTAAGACAAATCATTTTGCTGGCAGTATTTCAGGAGTACTAATAAAAATATGGAGTAATACCATAAAAAATTAACAATGCTTTGTTCAAATGTGATTCTAGTAGAGGTTTTCACAAAAATTTTGTAAATTTCAAAATTTTAGTAACTCGTTGTGTTTCTTTCTAATTCATCCTTTTTATCTCCATAGGGATGGGATTGGGGAGGATGGAGGAAGGTACAAGCCTGGTTAGGAGAATTTTATTTATTTTATTTTAATTTGTTTTACTGTTTTGTGAGAGCTTGCCCAACGGACTTCCCTCATCTTGGTGTTCCTGGAAGGCCA
Organism: Propithecus coquereli; assembly: GCF_000956105.1. Taxonomy (NCBI): domain Eukaryota; kingdom Metazoa; phylum Chordata; class Mammalia; order Primates; family Indriidae; genus Propithecus; species Propithecus coquereli. The sequence continues at coordinate 1,234,895 of NW_012148842.1, read as the reverse complement.
TGACTTATTGTTGCTCTATGATAAATACTCTAAATTACTTTGCTCCAGGTTCAAGAAGAAGCTTTTTTTGGTCTGTGTTTGTTTTTAAGGAAATACAATTATATAGTCTTATAGTGTTTAAAAGTTCAAAAGGGTATGGAGTGAAAACTAAAATTCTCTAAAACTTCTCCCTGAATACACTGACTCCTCCCCAACAGACAATTAATTTTACCAATCTCTTATGTTTCCTTACAGAGATAGTTGGTATATATAAATGTGTAGTAAGTATATTTAGTTTTTACTCAAATGATAGCAAACCGACACATTGTTCTACAGTTGCTTTTTTGGCCTAATGAGGTATCTTGGAAATATTTCCACATCAATACATAAAAACTTATCTTAATCTTTTTTAGTACCTAAAAACTATCTGGAACTTCTAACCTTTCCTATATAAGTTCCTGTTTTTAGCAGGACTGCAAATAGGCAGTAAAAGGGAGTGACACTAGTTTAACAGAGCTATTCTAACTTGATTAGTAGGAAGAAAAGGAAAAAAGGTCATTCCACGTTCTCCTACCTTAAAAATGAGAGGAAGAGAACAGGGTTTGAAAATGTTCTACCTCCTCCTAATTCACTGCTAATTCTATTTTAATGCTAGACCTTTATATGATTAATAGTATTATATTCCAAATTATATTGCAATACTTGGAGGGTCTAATTTTTGTAATGTCTTTTTATTTAGGAAAAAGGTCAGGTAAAAAATCAAAGCTTGCAACTTCCTATATCAGAAGTATGGTAGATATCCATTACTACAAAGATAAACATAATATTTCAGAAAGTCATGGTATTCATTTCCTTAAACATTGCATAAAAAGAAGAAAAGCCACCTATTTTAGCCACAAAATCTTATGTTAAAAAAATGATAAAAGATTTGAATAGATATCTGTAATATTCTTTCTAAATATCAAACTATAATAGGATGGGAAAGTTAACACTAAAAATCATAGAGTGCTTATAATGTGCCAGAATCTGCTCTAATTCTTTG
>NW_012148842.1:1196254-1233469 GCF_000956105.1 Propithecus coquereli | reverse complement strand
ATTTTACAAATAGTTATGGAGAGTGCAATGAACTTACATTTGACCATTTCTAAGTATCTATGTGTGTATTCTATTAGATTCCATTTTTAAAAATGGTATTGTATATATTCATTTCTTTTGGCCACAGAAGTACTCCAAGTTAACTCTATATCATAGATTGCAAGGAAGAACAAGTTGATCTTGTTTGAATTCTGACACTCACAACATGTGTATTATTGAATACCCAAGACTGAGAATTAAAATTGAACCATCAGGATTGTGCTCAATCTGGATGTGTGAATGTTTGTAACAAAAAGGGACAAAAGAGATGAAATTTGACATGACTATTTTCACTAACAACAAACATTTTATGAACCTGCTGGACATAAGATTTGGTAGTAGCTACTATGAATAAGAAGAGGTTAGCTTAAACAGGCCTTTCCAAATTATTATTTTTAAGACTTAGCTCAAATGTCATCTTACTTGATGACTGCCAGCAGAATTATTTCATCTGCCTTCTCCTTCCAGAGCATGTTTAAAATTAAGACAAAAATCTGTTTGCCTGTCTATCTCAACAAAAGATGAATTCTTGGATGGCGGTATCCACTTTCTTCATCATGCTTCTATCCAAATACGGTAAAATACCTGGAACCTAAATAGTAAATTTTTGCTGAAGAAATGGACATTGTTTGAATTTTGTTAATTCCTCCATAACCTGTTCACCTCCTTTAGTACTTAAAGACTAAGTGGATTTGCTTCTTGTCTTTGCAATCAAAAAGCTCCTTTTGGGGGGAAGAATTTGACTTGAATGATGTTCTTTTGAAACAGGAAATTCCTCTATTAGATATGTTTTTTTGATGTTACGTTTTGAGTAGCTATATAGCATGCCCAGCATACATTTTCAAATTATGCCAACTAACATAGTTTTCTTTAGTATATCTTTGTGATAACTAAAAGTATGTGGAGAGTGATTCACCACTTCTGATATGTCATTTTAATATTGCTTTCATAAGAATAGCATTGGCAGCTAATGAGCACAAGAGACTTTTAACATAGGAAATCTGGAAAAGTATCAGGAATCAAAGTAATAACTATTTCAATGATCCCATAATAGTACAAGATCATCATAATAATGTGGTAGTTATTATAATAATGTTTTGTCTCAAATTTTAGCAACCTTAACGAAATCCTTTGTCATACATGTTAGAAATTTCAAATTGCTATTGAGTTAAACTAGAAGTCAAGCACTGTTTTTCAACAAAATTATCCTCCAAAGAAGTCAAGAGCACCTCAAAAATTACAGTCTTTGGCTTTCTATAGGTCTCCAACTAATAGTGTAGCCAACTAATCACTTTTCTTGACTAACTCAACTATCATTGAAATTATACTTTGAAAATTCAAAATTAAAGTTAGCTAAATGTTGGGCATATTTGAATTTCCCTTTAAAACATAAATTAGAGAACACACTGTAATACACTTATAAATGGATTTATTAATGATGACAATATTTGAAAGTCACCAATTTTATATCTTTCTGTCAACATGAGGATGTGATTCTTTTGTGTTTCTTATATATAAATGACCTGCATAAGGTGTGTTAAATTTCCGCATTGGCTTCTTTCTTCTCCTAGGTTTGAAGTAGTTATTAGTTGTGTGACTTTGAGCATATTACTTAATGATTTTGAGTATCTCTTTTGCCATCTATAAAAAAGAATTAAATGAAATAATATGTGTAATGATAATATATATAGTGAATAATATAATTGTAGATAGTTGTTGATGGTATATTAAGTACAGAACAAGATTTAAGCATTATTTTCATTATTTGAGCAGCCTAGCTCAAGTTAGGGGCTATTGGTAACATATTTTTTTCCAAGACGCTTTTTATATAGTAATACACAGTACTGGGGAGGAGAATCATTTAATTTATGTAATGTTGTGTTTGCCCAACCTCAGGCTTAGCAAAGTAATATGTGGTCTGCGGGTTGCTTTTGTAAGGCCCATATTTTTTACGTGTTCAAATGCTTTAAAAAAGTCAAAAGACTGTGTCACACATGAAATTATATAAAACTGAAATTTTATTATTCATAAAGATTCATTGGAACAGGGCATGTTTTTATTTTCATATTGTTTATGGCTACTTTTGCACTATAATGATAGCATGAACTAGTTGCAACAGAGAATGTATGATCTACAAAGCCTAAAATATTTCTGTCTCGCTCTTCAGAGCCAAGTTTTGCAGACCCTTGGTCTAATCCTGAAACTATCAACTGTTGCATATTTTTGAATTAGGAGATGGAAATAGAAAATATTCTTTATAGGCTTTGACTGGAAAAATCAGAAATACCTAAAGAATTACAAAATGAGAACAAGAAAATTACTTATACAATTTGATTGAGAAAACCAGAGGTAGCAAAATTAATAATGTGATAGTGTACATGATGTAACTCATGTCATCAATTGCTCAGGAAATAGGCCTGTTTTCAAAATCAAACTAAAGACTGGAGGAAGAGCTCAATCACTGTATCTCTGTTGCCTCTGTTTCTCTAAATCCTGGAAAAGCATCCAGTTCCACCACAGGACTATCTCCTGTCCTAAATCTATGATAACAACCTCCTGAGTCACCACTATCTCTGTGCACCAAATTTCTGTTATTTATGCACAGTTTGTGTTTCAACTCAGGAATGTTGGAACCACATAAATAACTGATAATTTGTCAACCTGTTTGATCATAATTCTTGCAGGCTTAAAACTACTCAAATGCATTATTTTTATAATTTAACTTTGAAAGCCAAGAACATGTAGCTCGCTGAATATATATATGTATGTGCGCACTGAAATCTTATTTCCAGAACAATTGCTTCCATAAAAAGTTCCTTTCTGGATGTCTTTTTGTCTAATCTGTGAGACTAATGGGTGAAAGATACTATCGTGAGTAGATGTAGATTCATCACTGGCCCATCTGTATTCGGCGTTAAAATGAACCATATTTTCAAAGTCTGAGTGATCTGAGGTTCATTACTCAGTTGTAATAGGTTGCTAGAGTAATGAGTGATGATTTGGTAGAATAAAAAAAGCTAAAAAGGCTTTTTAGTGGTGATTCCAGGAAAGATCTGTTAAAGCTTTGCACTTTACCAATCATATTCTTGTCATTTACTATAGAAGCTAGGGAGGGAATTTTGTGAACTAAAGCTCACATAGTAATAATAATTAAAGACAAATGGATATATCAAATTATTATATCATATATTTTCCCCTTTTTGAGCTGCTTGGCACCAAACATCTTTGGAATTCTCTGAGACACTGGAGCCTGCAGAAACCTTGCCCAGAACAGCAAGCAAATGGCGGTTGCATGTATTCCTTGCACAAACACATCAGGATCCTATGAATGTGAATGTATATGCACAGATGTGTGTCCAGTAGACACAGAAGTGAATTTACATATCAGCATGACTCATTAAAATTTAATGAAAGACCAATAGAGAAAATAGAACACTGACAGTAGATTTTAGGAGATAGTACACAATTGTCTGAGAAAACTTCTAGCCTAGAGGCTTTTGTGCTTGGGAGTGGATGCCTAGTGTGGATGAGACACGGTGTTAGGGACGGAATTTCACGAAGGGATTGTTATGGAGTCTGAAAAGACATATATTTATAGGATGAAGCCTGACTTATCTATCTACACAAGCCCAGGCTCCACTCTAGATAAATAAGGACCTGGAACAAGTTCATATATCAGAAAACTTCTCCTTCTCTCTCAGCTTGACTCTTTATCATAGCCACAGTAATATCATCATACATTCACACGATGCAATAATTCTCAAAATACTTGTGACTATACATTTTGATTTTAAATTCACCAAAAGCCTCTAAGATACATAGAATGACAAGAAATATTTTTATTTTACAATATTTTATTTTACTAAGATTCAAATAGATTAAGTTGTTTACCTAAAATTATACAGTTTTATGTAAAATTGAGATTCAAATTCATTTCTTTGACTAATGTTCTTTGCATTATGAAACAATGATTAGTCTTATTTTCTTTTTTAAAGTCTTGATTGATCAAAAACAAATAGAATCTATTTATTCCGTTTCCTTTCTTCATGTTATTGAGTACGAAAATATCAATTACTTGCATAGCTCCAAATAAATAATGATGTCACACCCTGCTGACTATTTTGCTTATTTATTTAAAATTACTATAAACTATTGAAAAACATTTATCCAGAATTTTGATATGTAGGTTTTCTTAATTCATATATTTTATATAAATTTCATCCACATATACTTTCAGCATTTTGATAAGTCAAATTACAGACAAACGAATTCATATTGTATTCAAAGAACTTAATCTCTCATATTTATTTTATAAAGCAATATTTTAAACACAGAGGGATGTACTCTTACTTATTCCAATTTTCAATTCTTACCTTTGGAACAATCATTTACTATTTTCCCTTGAGAAGTAGAGTTTTTATTCTTTTTCCTATTCTTTTATCATTTACTCAATTATAGATTATAGCAAGAAGATTCGTATGAGGAAAACTGGTGACAAGGTTTTCTATTTCAAAAATGTGTGTCTTCTGACAGTTTAATTTCCTGGTCTCTGGCACAGATACTATAATCGTGCATTTTCATTGATTCTAATTAAATGCCAGGCTCATAATTTACTCACATTCTTCCTTCTTCTGTGGCATAAGAAAAAAAAATAATGTCATGTTTCCTTCAATTTATCTCTTAAATCGACAATCAATTTTGGTATAGTGTTGGTCAAATAAGTCTCTAAGTGTTCAATGTAATTCCAAAAGCAAGTTTCTTTACTTTGAGAGGAGATTCCGATCAGCTTTCTTAGCAATTTGCTTTGAAAAGTTGTACTAGTGTATTATTGAATGTGAAACTTGACCCATCTCTGGATTTCTAGCAAACAATATTTGATTTTAGTGATAACCTCTATTGTCTTTACTTCTGCCATATGGCTTTTTAACATCTGTGTCTCATTACTTCTGCTTCTCTAATAATTCATTCTATATTAGTTTGGGTATAGCATTCACAAAACACTTTTTATAAATTTCATCATGCAAGCTTATAATGTTTTCTAGAATGAAGGGATGGCCTATTTAATAACTACGAGTTAAAGTAATTAATACCATTAATATGGAAAAGCTACTGAATTCATTTCAGAAAAAAAAATAAGTATGGTAGTACCAAATTTACATCTTAAAACTCTAGCCATTATATAAAAATGTGGAAAAATGTAGGTCAACTCTCAGGTTAACACAATCGATGACTGAATGATTAAAATGACTTAAAGTAATTAAACTACTAATAGTTGTCTATGAAACATTTCCCCCTAGTTTATTGAATAGTGGTTTAAGTAAAAGTTCTAAAGTGTGCTTTTGGATCAAATATAGGACAATATCATATATTCTATCTTCAACATTTACTGTTTATAAAACATTATTACACTGAATTTTAAACAATCTTACATTTATATTGAGTTCTATTTCTGTATATGTTGTTTTCCTGTGAAATTATGACATGATATATGTAAATGAATCAGTTTTCTGTAAGTAATAGGTATATACTTAGGCTATGCAATTGTCAATGTTGATCATTAATGATTACAAATGTAGGAATGTATTTCAGAACTGCTGAAATGGTTTTACATGTAAAGGGAGTTTCTTAAAAATCACCCAAGTGATTTTGAAGAAGTGATGAAATAGACACGTTGGATGTTCATTAACCTTCTTAGACCATGGGAGCATCATTAAGAGTTTTGAGATGGTAATTTACTAAATCACCCCTATGAGGCATGTAAAGTTGCTTTTTTGTGTAAAAGTACCAAACTTTTGCCTCAGGAATAGTTTATTTGCTAGGAAAAAGCCCTCCATTCATTTTTATTTCAGTTAATTTGCCTTACTTTTCCACAAATCATTGAAAAAGCCTTACTCCTACATCTCAGTTCAGTTTACTTATGTCGTCTTTACTACCATTTCAATTTCAGGAATGCTAGAAATGACAGTTAACCCTGGGCAGAAAATGCTCACAGAAGAAATCTAGAATCTGGTCTCCTTGAGCTCTAACATATTTATAAAACAGTAATAGTCTAGGCATTACCCCACTGTTTTTCTGTGTGGCAGCTTTTATTTTAGCCATGAACTAATACCATACTGCAGAGTTTATAGATAGTAAGTTTTGCTAGGTTTTATGTTCATAAAGAGTTGAAAGGGAAGTATTCAACAACTACTGTGAAAATAGATTGCTTCCAGAAGACGTGTATTAAAAAACATGGGCCCAGTTGAGGAAGGACTGCAGGTCACAGAGAGGTCTGCTCAGTCGAGCTGGTGTATTTAAAGTGCTACCAGCAGACACTATGGAGAGTGATGCATAAGAAAACAGAGCAGTCAGATAATTATTAGAAGATGGAGTACCAAAAATGATTGGGAAGCACATAGCCCTGTTAGGGAGCCTCCACAGGAACTGACGGCTGTATAAAAGTTAAAAACAACCCAGGCTTTAAAAAGAGAAGCCATAATGCTAGAAACCAATTTGAGAAACTAAAGGAAAAGTGTTGGTGTTCAAAAAAGATACACCAAATCACCAGGAGACAAAAAGGAAGTGGCGAAAAAAAGACACATTTGAAAGTATAGTCTTTCCCTGGGGAGGTCATAGATTTTTTTTTTTTTTTTTCTCATCCCTGTGCCCTGAAGTGTACTGGGTTTAGGACCAAAAGGAAAATGCCCTATTTGAAGTCTGAAGGAAATTAAAATGCAGTACAGCATTTCCTCTGCTGTTTTTAGTTTGCAGCCTCTGGGCAACTGCCAACTACCAGTAAAAAGCTCCCTATCTCAGGGTATATAATTCTGGTACAAAATAGGCAGCAAGTACAAATGAGACCTTGACTGGACTTTTATATTTACACAAATTTGTGTTCCTGTTCTATGTGTGGAGAGTTGGAAAGACAGTGGCTTATTTAGACCTCAGGAGTGATGATTTGGGTTGTCTAAGAAAGAGTTTAGAATTACTATATTCATAAGAAGAGAGGTTCAGGTACCACTGAAAAACTACTAAATGCTTCTCTCATTGGGTTAGTTTTTTAATAGGCCTTTAAAAGGGTAAAAATGGACTGTAATTTTCGAAAGCCTTGGTAATTTTCTGATATTTGGATACACAAGGGAATGATGTGAATCTTCCAATGGAAATAGGAGCCTACAAAGAACTTGTATATGCTTTAAAATAATTTTGAACGTAGCTACATAAATGAGCATAATTTTATTTTTCATTTCATGGTCTCTGGTTCATGTTCAGTCCTCATATGAACTCTCACTGACCAGATCCACTTCACACTAATATTTCCAGAACAAATGTGTGTTCCATGCATTCAGAGCATATCCTCTTGAAGGACTACCCCGCAATTTCCTTTAACCCTCTGATTCAGAAAATGGTTGAAAATGCATGCCTTGGAACTTTGGAACTTCCCCTCTCTCTCTCTCTCTCTCTCTCTCTCTCTCTCTCAATAAAGAAAATCTAGAAAGAGAGAGAGAGAAAGAATGATTAACCATCAGAGGGAGAGAGAGAGAGAGAAAAAATGATTAACCACTCTTGATGAAACACTACTTGCTTCTATCACCTTTGGATATAATGTGTCAAAGGAGAAAATTGAAGAAGAAAAATATTTGCATGCATTTGAAGCTCTTAGGTAGAAAATAAACATTAGATCTGTTTACTTGGCAAATAGTTAGTGAAAATCAGGTTGGCATTCACAGTCACGGAGTAGGTTGATGATGGAGGAACGAAGGTAATGAGGCACTGAAGCCCTTAGACCTGAGCATTGCAACAAAGGGATACGGGATGATGGCCCACATGGAACCCATACAGAGCAGGAGAGATTTCAAGTAATTAAGACAATTATGTATCAGTAGCCATTTGTGACAACATCAGTTAATGGTGTCCTCATTTGAGTAGGAGATTCTGTTATTTGGTTGTTTAAAATTTGGAATTTCAGGTGAGAATAAATTTATTTATGGGGATGAGTTGATTCAGTTTAGGAAACTTGTAAATAGCATTTATCCATAATTGGCTTACCAAGTAAATGTATAAACGTATACTTACATAGATGCACCTGTGTGCCAAAATAGAGATTGCTTCCTTTCAGCATTTAGCTCTCATGAAAAGATGTGAACAGTTGGAATGTTACTACGTATAATTATAAGAAAAAGAACATGAAGAAGGCTGTTGCTTGCTTTCTTTATCTCTATAAAAATGTTCCCTGTCATTCATACACTAATGAATTATTGAACTAATGAATTGATTTCATACACTAATGAATTATCAACACTTTCCAAAAGAATAACTCTACTATTGAATTTTTTCCAGATTTTGTTTTCAATGAAAGTGTTAGCCAGCTATCAAGCTGTGGATTCATATTTTACGTCTTTTTTTTTTTTTTTTTTTTAAGAAATGGGGTCTTACTCTGTTACCCAGGCTGGAGTGAAGTGGCACAATCATAGCTCACTGCAGCTTTGAACATCTTGGCTTAAGAGATCCTCCTGTCTCAGCCTCCCAAGCAGCTAGGACTACGGGGATGCAACACCACACCAAGCTGTTTTTTTTTTGTTTGTTTGTTTTTTTCCATTTTTTTTAAAGATGGGTTATCAATATGATGCCCAGAGTGGTTTCGAACTCCTGGCCTCAAGTGATCCTGCCACCTTCCCCTCTGGAGTAGCTGGGATTACAGGCACATGCCATTACACCATGTTCTTTTATTTTACTTCTTGTTAACCTATATATTTTGTCTTAGACAAAGGACTATAGACAAGTTAAGTCTTGACTCTGTGTTCATTTGAGGGGAGAAAACTCAATAGAGTCAGCCACTGAGGTAGTAAGGTGAAATTCATGTGTCTAATCTTTGTATATACCACGCCTTTATAATGTTTTTTGACTGTATTCTGTAAGCTTCTGTTCTGATCCTAAATGGCTGTTCTGAAAATTTACGGCAATAAAGAGGTATCTCTATCTTCGCATAAGAACAACCCATTGTTTGTGTCAGAAGATAATATTGCTTTATTTATGTTCCAATATTACCTGAAAGACTAATTCTGTCCATGCTATGAAGAAAAAAGGCAAATGAATTAGAGTGAGTTGTTATGATCACTCTTCTAACATCTAACTTGGACATAATAATATTAAAAATATATTTTCCAAATCACGTAGATAATACTTGTTATTTCATAGACTGAGGAAGTGTTTGGTTAGTTATACATCATTGATTAATATGGTTTGATTAACTGTGCTTAAGAGTAATGTATTAAATAGTTTATTTTTTAAGTTCATGCAATGTAATCCAAACTAGGCAGGAAGAAATCCCCAAAGCACTTTGGAAAATGAGACCCAATAATGGCTACAACTTGTACTTTTCAAAGTCTTTTTGATTTCTGAACAGATGTTCTTATTTATTTATTTATTTATTTTATTTTATTTATTTATTTATTTATTTTGAGACAGAGTCTCGCTCTGTTGCCCAGGCTAGAGTGCCGTGGAGTCAGCCTAGCTCACAGCAACCTCAAACTCCTGGGCTCAAGCGATCCTCCTGCCTCAGCCTCCCAAGTAGCTGGGACTACAGGCATGTGCCACCATGCCCGGCTAATTTTTTCTGTATATATTTTTAGTTGTCCAATTAATTTCTTTCTATTTTTAGTAGAGACGGGATCTCGCTCTTGCTCGGGCTGGTCTCGAACTCCTGAGCTCAAGCGATCCTCCCACCTCGGCCTCCCAGAGTGCTAGGATTACAGGTGTGAGCCACCACGCCCAGCCAGATGTTCTTATTTAAATGGAAAACCAATGATATTGATGTGATCATCTATTTCGATTAATGAATGTTCAGATCCCAACAATACAGCTAGTAGGTCTCCTAAAGATATTTATATGCTTACATGGGAAATAATACAGATATTTCAGACACTATGAATTTATTCTTCCCAAGCTGCTTTATCTGTTGGCCAATATGCCGTATTGGTGAATGACTAACAATAAAATCATTGGAACAAACAGTGACTATTCTAGTTGGTTACACTCCAATCAGGGGCTAGCACTTATAATTCCAGTTTTCAACAGGAAGAATATAATTAAGTATAGTGGAATGTCAATGTAAAAATATTTAATGTCTCTACCTCACACACTTGTGCAATGCCTTACAAAAGATTTTGACATCTCTATACCCAACAGTTTTATTCTCTTTGGGTTTGATTTTAATTATAAACCTGGATCTGTCAGAACAGAAATGGTTCATAATGGTTTGACCATGCTGAATCATTTACATTGTCTAATCCATTCTCATGTAACATGATGAGCTTGTTTTGCAAAACAGTTCAAAATTTAATTTCTTTGAATTGTCTTTCTATATTGACTTTGGTGTGCTCTTGGTTAAACAGCAATCTTTTCTGAGAAATGGTTTATTGTTGCAACATTTTAAACAAATCAATTACCCTCCTGTAATGCAATAATATTACAATATGCAGGCAACCATAGCTTCCATTGTACATGACACAGTCGATTTTATGAAGCTGTAAACATTCATATCAATGCTATTTAGTCTGTGGTAATATAATTTGAAAAGGAGATATTGACCAAGTTTTGTTAATATGTTATCTGAAAAAGCTCGATATGTCGGGAGCTCCATGGAAAACAGACATACAAGTTTCAGGTTTAGAGGTTAAATTAAAGAGTTAGAACTATGTGGAGAAGTACTAAGGTGATAATAAAAAAATATATATCGAGTCTTTCTTTGTCCTAAGAAACGACTTGGTTCGAGAAGCAGGCTTGCTACTCTCTCCCTAACGTGTTAATTATTAGTGGAGTAACTCTCCCAGACATACAGCTGTATTCTGCAGCGACATCCATCCAGTGAATCTATATTCACCACCTTCTCTTCCAGTGTATTTCTGACATGTCTCAGTAGAAATGCTTAACTAGATTATTCTTTTTAATACACAAATCAAATTATGTTGTTTGTTTGTTGAAAACCTACTAATGGCTTCCCTTGCTACTTAGAACAAAATCCAAACATCTTGATATATTATATATTAATATAAGGTCCTACGAGGCCCATTTAGTCTTTGCCTGCTTCTCCTAACTTTTCTCTTATCGTTCCCCTTTCTTTCCTGTGCTCCAGGCATACTGGGCTTCTTCTAGTCCGCAAATGTACTATGTGAACTCCTGACTCATTGACTTTGTGTTTGTTATTCTTTAGGCCTGGAATGCTCTTCTCTTTGCAGCTACCTATAGTTGACGTCCATCATCACTTGAGATTCGATTCAGATAATACCTCCTAAGACAGATCATTTTCTGGTCATCCTGTCTAATACTTTCTTCCTCCCTACTCCTTAGTCTTCTCTATGTTATTATTTTTCAAATTTTCTTCATAGCATTTGATGTTATCGGAATTTGTTAGTTGTTTTGGTTGTTTATTATTGTATTAGAATAGGGACATTGATCTGTTCACCGCTGTATCCTTAGCACCTAGAACAGTGCACATGAGAGATATTCATTGGACCATTTGTTGGTAGAATAAATGAACAAGGAATGAATACATATTCAAGAAGGTGTTTGATGAGACCCTTACCCAGGAGTCAGAAATAGAATCAGTTGGCAGATACAAAGAACAATTCCCTCCTGTTCTGTCAACTCTCTGCACTAAATGCACTCTGGTGGTATTGACCTTTTTCATTGAAACCTCATTCTCTGTTCCACATCCTCTCATCCTCCAGAGAAGAACAATAATCTATCCAATTACTTTATTAATGAATCAAAGTTATTTAGAAAGCAGTCATAGACATTACCTGTACTAGCAGCCACCACTGCATCACTTATATAACGGTAATTTCTGCTAGAAAATCAATAATCTTGGACTATTATTAGAAAGACTTTGATTTCCTCTTCTGTAATTACAATTCCAAGTAATCTGATTGCTATTATTAGAATGATGATGCTTTATGAGATTTCACCTTAAAAGTTCCCAATAACTCCCTTTTATTCAGTGGTGGTTTAAATGATATTCTTGCAATATATCATTATTTTTCACAGTAAATTGCATGAGATCTTACGCAGTAGCTTTGAAATTACTGCTTGTCGTTACCACTATATACAACCACATAAACAGTATGTGGTTTGTACAGTAGATCATTTTTCTTGTTTATATTCAGCAAGCTCTCATGCTACACACTAACACCAGCTGTTAAAAAATGACAGTAGTATTTTATCTCTCACTACCAAGATCCTTTATGTAGAGTTTTTTTTTTTTTTTTCCTAAGCAGTATGTGTTGCTGAATAATGATAAAGGTTGATATGATAAATAGTGGTATATTTTTCAGAATTCATTTGCAATGTAAAATAGAATGTAAATAGACAAATTATAGAAAAAGTCAAGTATGGAGAAAGTCAGATTCTGTACCTGAATCCCAGTCAGTTTCATTATCCAGAACTATCTGAAGGAGAGAATAAGGATTGTTTTATTTCTGAGGTTATTCAAGGTGAATCTTAAAGTGATATATGTGTATGTGTTACATACAAGAATCTAAAATAAGTTAAATTTCAATATCCCCAAATGCTTATCGATCTGTGCACTGTCTTCTCCCCTACTTTCAGCTAGTCTTTCTTCTTAATCTTTTTCCTTTCTTCAACAGAAAGTGAGCACCTCAAGGGCAAAGACCATATCTTTCATATCAAATACCTAATAGATTTTGAAAAGATACACTTCAGCTAACTAAAAATGGAATAACTTTTTTGAAACCATTTTACATGTTTAGAAAGCACAACTAGACTTGCTTAGACTAATCATAAACCAGAGTTTGAAAGTTTCTTTAAGTCTTTATCTCTCAGTGGTCCCCATCACAGCACTTAGGTAGATACAAGTACATAGCTGCACACAAGGCCGGGCCACAGCACAAGCCTCAGGGTCAATGTCCCCAAACATGTTTCAGGTAAAAAAAAAAAAAAAAAAATGCCTGACACAATTCTACATACAGACTGAGAACTTTTTGAGAATTTAAAACATTATATCATGTTAAGATCTAAGATATTTTGTGCTTCAGATAAACACCTAGGAATAAGGATTAGGCACGCTCCAAAATGAAATGCACTTAGAATTATTATTTATTATTAAATGATAGATCTTTATACGTGCTTGTAAATAAAAGGGAAACAGTACTTGAATTCAGAAATCTGTTATAAATCTTGCCTTGTAGATAATTGAATTTTTCTTGTTATAACTATTAATACAATCCTGAGTCTTGTTCTAGATTCCAGTAGCTCAACAGCTTGATCTCAGTGACTCAACATTTCCAGGGGTAGCGGCACATTAAATTTTACCTCTCTGCTAATTTAATTCAGACTACAAAGTCTTATAGTGAAGAAAATTAGAAAGTTTCCAAATTATATATACTCAAGTCAAGTCACGTCTATCATATATTGAAATATTAATATTTGAGCATATGCTCATATGCATTTGTATATGTATTTTTATTTAAAATGCATGTATTTATGTAAAAACCTTTAAAGATCAATGTCTGCTCCATTGGTGTCAGGGGGGAGGAAGCTCTTTAGAGAAACTTTGTTAATTATACTTTTAAACATATACCCTCTAAATTCTACAATATTGTAAAATTTTATTGATGTCTTATGAATAGTGATATGCTTTTTAGTAACATTTAACCTATTCAGAGGTCTGCTAACCAGTTAACCTTTCAGGAATTTATCCTAGATTCCCCTGAGCAATCATAGCAGATATTAGAAAATTTACTTAACCAATGATGAGAGAATCTTACAGATTGCCTGTCATTCAAGACTCTTTTAATCTCAGTTAACATCCAAAGCTAATGCACTTGGATGTCTCCTCCTAAGTCAAACCAGATCAAAAAGAAGCTGCTGGCCTGAGGAGGGGGAGTGGGGACATCCAGGGGAATGAACCGAGAAGTAATGACTAAGAGGGAAGAGACTCAAATGCTGGAGGCCCATACCGTTTTAGAAGAGGGGCAGATGACTGTTTTAGTAGACTTCATCTGAGTATCTGAGTTTATCACAGTGGCCACAGAGGACTAAGTTTAGGAGGCATACTGCACAAATTATATATAAATGTGAGGAGAGTTAGACCATAGTCCTGAGTCATCAAGATTGGATTAACTGTTCTTCAACAGCATATTCTATTTAAGAAGGCTATAGTGTATTTTAGAAGTATTTACAGCAAAATTAAATGCACATTTTTTAAAGTTTGGTCCTTATAGGGATCCATTTTAATAGCTGAGAAATTCTGTTTTCTAGAGCTAGCATTTACTATATGGCATAGTACATTTTTCATACTTTTTTTTTTTTTTGTCCTGAGACAAGGTCTTGCAATATCACCCATTCTTGTTTCGAACTCTTGGAATCAAGCGATCCTGTCACCTCAGCCTCTGAAATAGCTGGGCATGAGCCACCATGCCCAGCTATACTTTTTATTTTTATAAGTAGAAACACATAATTTATTCATTTTGGTGTGAATGGTAATTAATAGGGTGTCTGGAAAGCAGGGCTTCAATGTTTGTTGACTTATTTACTACGCTGAATCTGATAGAATTACATTTTTGTAGGTGACAGTTACATATCAACAGATATAGATGGTTCGATATAATAAACCTATATTTATGGCAAATAAATGAAGAGTTACTGAATTCCTCCCCCCAGTGGTGACTAGAATTGGTAGATTTTTTGAGGGGAGGAAATGCCTATATTAGTCTGCTTGCTGATATGACGGTCAGAAACAATGTTCTTCTGTGCATCATGTCTTTATATGGAAGAAACTATAAGGGAGAACTAAACTAAACAACACACCTGCAGTATTATACCCTTGCAAGACTGCTGGAGAAGAAACATGCCAGCATTTTAGCAAAAGATACATCCATTTTCACATGTGGTGGAGGAATCATTAAGCAGTTCTGTTCTGGAAAGAAGTAATGGCGGTCTGCCTCCAAAATAAAATAAACAGCAACAAAAACAAAAAGAAAAACACCCTCCCATACTTGGTGTCTATTCTATGACCAGGTACAATCAGTTATTGAGTGGTCATTTAAAATGTATTCATGTATTTTTATCTGTAATTGACTAGCAGTCTTGATACTGCTGAACCTGGAAGGCTGAGGTTGCAAGGTTTTCCTGGATTCTGGTTTCTAAAACCTTCCAGAAATAGTACATATACAGATGCCAACACAATTTTAATTTCTCTAAATGTTTCATATACAATTTACTCCCATTTATTTTTATGTATTCAAAGAAAAACAGAAAATATAAAGACTAGCAAATGTGGAAAAGCAATACTGCTCTGAACAGCTAGGGCAAAGGATGAAGTGTAGTGATGATTTGTCCTTACAATAACCTTTTAGCAGGCACTGACTGTGTTCCAGGTACTTTAAAAAAAAATACTTCTAGTAGGTTTATGCTGGTGAGCCTACATCACAATTAAAACATCAAACAGGAGAGCAAGAGAAGGCAATGTCAGCGAGGTTATAAGAGGAACGTGATTTCTTTACTTCTGTGTGACAAACTTCAAACCCCACTCATTCTAGAGGGAGAAGGAAGTGGAAAAATTGAGCGTAGGAAAATAGTTTAATTGTTCTTTTTTCAAGGTGGGATCAAAAAGCAGAGTAGAAAACAACCACAGCAGTTCGAGAAAAGCAAATCAATTCTTGCTTATTAAAAAGGAAATTAATTAGGAAGAGAAATTAACTAACTGGTAGCAGGAAAGTTTAAAGTGGAAAATTTTTCAAAGCTCAGGAAGACAGAGAAGGAATGATAAAAGTAAAAGAATAAATATAAACAGTTTAGAAAAGAGAGATATGAGTCTCACCGGGCTGTGAACAGAAAGGCTTGGGATGTCAGGATTAAACACAATCAAAACAAGAATGAGGAGTTCAGAACTTGTCAGAGTGACAAAGGGCTTTGTAGATTGTAATAAAGATAATGCAGGACACTGCTGGGTAAAAAGTAAAAACATAGGGAAGTTGTGGAGAATCTGAGCTGAAATTAGCCACTCTTTTAGTGTTATTGTCATAATAGCGTAATTAATATTAATGTTGGTTAGCCGATAATCAGTATTTGTTGGGTCACTGCTCCAAATCTGCAACGTATATTAAGCGAGCTTATGGATTTTTGCTTTGCTCTGTGAGACCTGGAAAATTAAGAATGTCATTGCCTAATTATTTTTGTCTTTAAAGTTGGATCTGACCATAACTCACCACTCTGCTAAAAAGAAAACTTTTCATATGCTGCTAAAGAGAAACATTGATTGCATATGGCTTTGCTCATGTCATTCTCATTTGCACTTGTGGAAATGTCTGGCTATTGTCATCTGTAAAACACTATTTCTTCAACCTAAAGAGACAGCATGCATAGCAGTTACAAATAGTGCTTTAGAGCCAAACTGCCTGGCTTTACTGCATATGCTAACTGTGTGGCTTTAGAATAGATACTCCTCTGTGTCTCATTTAACCTATAAAAATGTGGAAGATAATATTATTCAGTTTATCAAGCTATACGAAGATTAAATGACTTAGTATTAGGGCTGTCAAATTTAGCAAAAATTTAAAAAATACAATAAAACAAAGAATATTCAACTAAATTTGAATTTCAGATAAACTTTTTTTTTGTCTAAGTAATACTTATACTTAGTATGAGACATAGTTATACTAAAAAGCTATTTGTTGTTTACTATAAATTCAAATTTAAGTAGGTTTCCTGTATTTTACTTGGCAGTCCTACTTAATATATGTAACATACTTGCAAAAACAGTTGCTTTACTCAATACTATACAAGTATTTTTTTAATATGATCAGTGTAATAACTTCATATGGCATATCAGTTTTTTTTCTTGAATTACTCCATCCAAGATCAGTCTAATATAATTATTTTTCTATGCATTTGCCCTGACAAAGGCTGTGAGTGATCGGTTGAATGCATAAGCATTTAATAAACTATCTCCAAGTTCCCTGTGTTTGTTGCAAAAATAATTTTATAGTAAGGTAAGTTTTAGCAGTAAAAGACCCTCAATAGTTGCTTTCCGTTGGTGATGATGGTAGTGATAATAAGCAGAGTACTACTGTTAAAACTCTTCTACACAATCAATTTCACAATTAAAGCAGTAAAGAAGGAAAAATATTTGAGATAGGATAAAAAACCCTAAAAGGTAGCCTATTTCAGTTATCTCTCTAGGTATAATTCTTAGGGATTTTCTAACCCAGTGTCAATTATCCATTAAATAAAAGTGACAATAACTGAAGTTATCATCCTTCTTCTTTCCTTCAGATTCTCTTTCTTATCTTTTGCTTTTCCCTTTACATTGAGACTCCAATGTCTTTGTGTCAGCTGAGCATTACTCAAAACCTACTAATATGCCAGGTATTAAAAGATTGCTATAGAGTTAACTGATTCTGGATGAAAATCTTGTTTGTTCAGGGTTTGTAATTTTATAAGAGACTTTTTAAATATGAAAAGCATCCCGGAGTCAAAAAAAAGAGTCAATATTAGTGAAAAGCAAGTAGACATTTCAGGGCAAATGACCTACTTATATAATTTTGCATCACACAAGATAAGGCATGCTGTAAAATCTAGCTCAATACTAGATTCTTTCTTTAAAAAAATAAAAGAATAAAAGAATTTCCTTTTAGAAATTCTTTCAAATAATTTCATTTTGTTTGTATAGTTGTAATCCCTGCCTTTTTTTCTCTCTCTCTGAGAAGAGCTAATGATATTATTTTAAGTTTATGTGTGGTGAAATTATAACATAGAAAATGGCTTAATGCTGATGACTGAGATAGAGCCAAGACTTAAACTTCGTTCTAACGAACCCTAGTTCATTGCCTAAGTGTTCTCTCTATCAATACACTCAATTGCAACAGCAGCAGAAGGAAATAGTTGATAAGTAGGCCACTGAATTGCTAAAGTATAATAAAAAGGCAACATAACATGTCCATAGACACTGAGTATAATGTACATTTTTCTTCTTATAGCTTTCACAGGTAGATTTTAATGGAATACAATAAGTATTTATTGAGTGCCTATTGTGTACAAGGCTTTGAGCTAGATTCAGGGAGTATAAAAACACAGACCTTACCCTTGATGACTTTACAATACAGTGGTGGAAAATTAAGTTCACTAAAAGCTACAATATAAGATAATTCAAGTGCCCTTAAATTGTGCTTTGGGGAGTCAGAGATCATATTTAAAATACTTGACACTGCAATGAAAAATTTATACTGAAAAATAATTGATACTTAATCTCTTTTACCAGGCAAATTATCTTAATGCAGGTTTCACTGAAGACAATTATCAGTGACAGTCATTGGTTTAGTTTTAAAGCCTATGCAGTCACAGCACACAGTGGGTGTTCAATTAGCAGGTGCTAAATTTCAAAAAGAATCCATGAATCATGAGACAGTGATGAACCTCACTTGGCTATTATGGTCGCAGGGAGAACATGTAATTCATTTTTGCCTGACACTAACAAAGTATCCTTCTGCTCTCCTGAGCAGCCACTAAAATGTATAAAACTGCTCTGGATGATTATTTAGAGTTCTCTCAACCTGTTCTTTTTTATTTTTAAGTATGCAGTAATTTATGTTAAAAATAAAAAGGAAAGGGAATTTTTTTATTATTTATAACTTGCCACTTCTTAGTTTTTATTTTGGTGTACTTTGTCTAAAGTGTGAAACAACACAAATAACCATATCCATTTTTATTATTGTAATTTATTGAGTTCTTATGGAGTGTTGAGCCCTATACAAAGTGCTTGTTTGTGTTAACTCATTGACTCATTGCAACTCGATTTCGCAGATAAGGAAGCAGGTTTAGAGACATCAATGATCATAACTAGAAAGTAAGGATTTGAGATGTAGTCTCAAGCCGCCTAACTCTAACAGAGAACCCAAGTTCTTCATTACTTTACATTGTTATTTGGAAAACTCAGTATTCAATTTAAAATATTTATATGTTCTGGATCCCTAGCCTAGAACATACTAAGATGCACTAATATCATTTAGAATTGTACTTAACGCCATAATCATTTCTCTTTCATTCACTGAGCATGTTTAAATTCTAACAAGATTTATAACACATACATCATTGTGTTTGTTAATAACTATTTTAGCTTTGATTTCTACAATGACCTTAATACAGTTTATTCTGTATTATGAAAAGAAAACAAACTGGTGATCAGAGATGTCAGAGCCCTCATGACATACAGAAGTTGTTCTCCAGAACAGAGATCACTGAAGCCTGAAAACATACTGATTCCTGGCAGATCTGACAGTCATTTGGATCTCTGTCTATGCCATTAGTTCATTGGTGACAAGAGCTTCTCTGGCTGGACAGAAACAGACATCAGTTGCTCGAGTGGTGTTGCTCACAGATAAGATGAAAGTACTTTCAGACTGCAAAATGCAGCTTGCAGAGGGCAAAAGAACCTGCCAAACATGGACTTTTTTTTAAAGCAATTTTTCATTTGTTCAGTCCTGGTTCTTGGCTTTACCTCCTCTTAGCCTCCCACACGTGGCCTCATACTGACATATTTTACATTTTCAATATTTGAACCCTTGGCTTTTCCTATTGATCCTTTCACCTTTCAAAGATCTCCCCGGGTCTGGCTCTTTCTTAGCTCACAATTTCCTTTCTGAACATCAGCAGTTTCTCTAACTTATGAGACAAATGAAATACTTCCAGCCCAAGATATACATGAGATTTGCTTTTCAATGATACACCTTCATGAATGAATTATTCTGTTACACTTTTTAAAGGTCCATTGGAATCTAATGTGTTGGCAACATTCCCCTTCTTCCTTCCGCGTTCTGGTTTTCCTTTCGTCAGCTACTCAAATCTGATTCCCGTTCTGGATCTTATCCAGACTTTCAGCTGAAGATATTTACTTAACGCAAGTAAAATTTCTATGGACTAGAAGAATCTAGTCTAGCCTTACATTCATTTCTTCAGATACAAATGAATCCGAACAATGGTTGTCAGACTTGAGTGTGCAATGGAAGGTCTTGTTAAAACGCAGATTGCGGAGCCCCACTCCTAAAGTTTCTGGTTCAGTAGATTTGAGTTGGGGTCTGAAAATTTGCATTTCTAACAAGTTCCCATTTGATGCCGCCCCTGCTGCTGCTGTTGCTGCTGCTGATCTGTAAGCCGCACTTTGAGAAACTCTGATTTAGGGTAACGTATGTAGTTGTCTCGTTTTCCTGCTTATTAATCAGAAGATAGAAACCCAATACAAACTGTCTTAAGCAAGAAAAAGAATTTAGCGGATCATGTATATGAAATTTTAGGATTTATGGCTTAAGGGATATCTGGATCTAGAACCTCAAAATATGTTGCCAGTATCTCTGATTCCTCTGGGTCGTCTTCCTTCTGAGGCTGGTTCTGTTCAGAGAGAAAAGCTGGCCACCATCATCTCTAGGCTTATGGTCTACTAGTTTTTAGTTGTTGTTGTTTACCTTACCTGGAAGAGAGTATTTCCTTCTCACCCCTAATCCTGAGGTTAACATTTATTGTACAAATTTAGGTTGTATGCTCATCCTTAAACCAAATCCCAAGGTTGAAGAGATGAAAGGATTATCTTGGCCTTTTTAAACACAACCACAGGGATTAAAGGAAAACCAGGGACTACTGGTCAGAAAATGCAATTGAGGTGTGGACTTGAGCAAGCAAGAATAACCATTCGCTCCATCCTAAAGATGCAAATTTTGAAGAAAAGGAAAGACAGGAAATTGAATGCCTGTAAAACCCAGCATGATGCTGTACATGTGTAACTACTTAGTATGTATTTGTTAAAAATGTATTATAACTGGTAAGATTAAGTAAAATGAGTTAAAATTGAACTGTAATTAAAATCACTGTTCTTAGACTTAGATTAGCTTGTCCTCAATAGAAATTAGACTTGGAAAACATAGATTAAAATTAAATATCTAACAACTGAAGATGTTACTAACTTTCTTGTTTATTTCTCTAAGTGTTAATTTTCTCATTTTGATTTAATACCTTTACCATATTTGACATGAAATAAATTATAAGTAAAGTTAATAGGAGGAGAGAAAAGATTGTGTGTGTGTGTGTGTGTGTGTGTGTGTGTGTGTGTGTGTGTGTAGTTATTAAGTATGAAATGTCCAATTTCCTTAAGGACTAAGTTTCACAGTTGATATCTCTGACATTTCACTTCAACACTTCTTGTTTTATGTTTATTGTAAAGGTACATCCTCAGTCTTTCGAACTCCCATTTTTGGCTTTCACATTTTTTTAGAGCAATTTTTATGAAACCGTGGATAAGCCAAAAATTCCGTGTTTTTTTTTCAAATATGAATTCTTTCCTGGAACCAAAGCAACACAGAGACTTCCAAATATTAACAAAGTATTTGGGAAGAATGTGGCTAATGAACATGCAGTTTGTCGATGGTTTGAGAAGCTCCATTCTGGTGTTTTTCATATTGGAAATTAGCCATGTGGGCGACCTGAGATCAAGGTGAATAATGATGAGCTGAGAGCTGTAGTGGAAGTGAATCCATCTCAACCTACGTGTGAATTAGCAACAACGTTTGACATTACTATTCCAACAACATTGGACCATTTAAAACAAACAAGAAAGGTAAAGAAGCTGGATAGATGGGTACCACATGAATTAAACAAACTTTGGAAGAGAAATCATCTCAAAGCTTGCCTTTCTTTGCTGTCACAACATAAAGACAAACCATTTCTATACTGTATTGTTATTCATGATGAAAAAATGGATTCCTTTTGACAATCCCAAGTGTTCAGCACAATGGTTGGATAAAGATGAAGTGCCAAAACGTAGTCCAAAACTGAATATTCATCAAAAAAAAAACTAATGGTGTCTGTTTGGTGGTCCAGCACTGGTATTATTCACTACAGCTTCATGAAACCTGGTCAATCTATTATGGCATATGTCTACTGCAACCAACTGGACGAAATGATGAGGATGCTTGTGACTAAGCAGCCAAGATCGGTCAATAGAGATAGGCCAATCCTCTTGCAAGACAAGACTGAACCACATGTCACACAAATAATGCTGTTCAAACTACAGCAGCTGGACATGGAAACTCTCTGTCATCCACCATATTTACCAGACCTTGCACCAACTGACTACCACTTCTTCAAGACTTTAGAGTGCTTCTTTCAAGGAAAAATATTCAATTCTCCACAAACTGTGGCAAATGCCTTTGGCAATTTCATGGCCACTGGCTCTCCAGGCTTCTTTGCTGCTGGCATAAACAAGCTACTGTTAAGATGTCAAAACTGTGCCTGTAGTTCAGGCACATACTTTGATTCATTGTACTGCTTCTTGTTTGAGATATAATAAATTACAGTTTTGATTTGAAAATGGACATTTCATATTTAGTGACCTAATATAACACTTAATAAATGTCTCAATCTGAAAAAAAATCTAAAATCATGCAATTGGCATAATCCATACTTTATATTTATTCATCGGCAATAAGAAAGCATTTACTTACAAGTGAGGATTAAAATTTCTCCAATTTTCTCAGGCTTTCACACCGCTGGCTTCTAGTCTCTGAAAATTAACAGGGAGAAAGAAAACAAGGAAGGAAGGACAGAAGAAAAGAAGGAAGGACAGAACTGAAAACCCCACATTGTAAATTTACACATTTAAATTATATTTTGGGAAGTAAGAATAAAAAGTGAGGATCCGTGATTGTTATTGATGTTTGATATTTCCAAAAGGTTGTTACTAAAATTCCATGTGCAGCACAGAGTTTAAAAGTAAAAGGGTCAGGCCCAAGAACATGAAACTGCCATTCTCAAGGTAACATTTTGATAATATTTCCACCCCTAACTCATTTCAAGCACAGAGAGGCTGTTCATTTTTTTTTTTTTTTTAATTTTCCCTTATTTATTTGTCTATGAAGGTGGATTGTATTCCTGGAGCAAGCCTAGTGATGGGTAGGGGGAGAGAGAGGCTGGGCATGAATTGTACACTAGAGTATTAGCACTTTAAGTACCCCTCTTTCTTCTATCACTGACAAAAAAGTACAGAGAAAAGTCGCTGTCACCAAGGGAATCAGATAAAGGGACAGTGGGGGAAAGTTTGCCAACAGCACACTGACCTGCTTTTTTCCTATACAAGCATCCAGGCAGCAACAGCAAAAAGAAAGGGAACCTCAAAACAGCACACTCTTTAAGGCTGTGTTGTTGTAAGGAGTTGCAGGTACTTTGAGTTTGCTTTTTGGTGGCAGTTTGTGATCTCTATCATCAAGGGGAGCAAATAGCTTTTGAAAACATAGAACACAGGTAATTTTACCCTTTTGAGTCCTCTCCCTTCCAGTTTACCGCTGTGTTATAACAGAGGCAGTTAGAGATCAGAAAAGAAATCATCTTGCAATCTATTCTAGAACCACACTCAGGATTTGAGTTTTCTGTAATGAGACTGAGCTAAAAAACACAATGGAGAATGAACAGAAAGTAAAAAAAAAAAAAAAAAAAAAGGATAATTTTTAAAAACATCTTTCCCTTTTCCTCTGTTGAAATCCGTATATTTTAAATGGCTTTAGTCAGGACCTTCAGTTTTACAAGGAAAAGGTAATTCTGCCCGTTTTTGATAAGGATGTTCTGACAGAACCTTTCTGTCGGCCATGTACACAAACAGCCTTCTCTATGCAGCACCTTGCAGTATTTCTCTTTCTTTGAAATCACTGGTATTGATCTTTATCAGAATCCATTTGCCTTATTCTTATTTAGCAATTACTATGTTACTAAAGTCTCAGAATCTTCCAGACTGAAAGAGCCATGAATGAAGTTATTGTTCAAATCCAAATGTCCCAGTTTCTTTATTCTACTTCTACACTGACCTCATTGTTGCAGCCCAAAATGGCAGCTGTATGGTTCAAGTGGGCAAGAAAAAAATGTGACAGCCTCTCCCCGAAAATCAAATAGAAAATACCTTCTGTTTCAGGGTGTCATAAATATTATACACATGTATTTTACTTCTTTCCCTGTTGTTTGGCTTTCATACCAGAGAAAATGTAAGGCTACTCTCTTGTTCCTAAAAGGAGCTTTTTAGTAAACAAGATCATCTGATGTGAAAATGCTAAAAATTCACCAGCTCTAATGTCCTACTGTGGATCCTATTTCCTTACTTAGATGTCCTAGTAGATGAGGCTACTGGCAAAAATGAATACTGCTAAACTAAAAAATTCCTTTTTTCTATTTGATCTGAGTTTCTATTACCCTTACATCCAACACACTTAGTTCAAGTCCGCATATGTGCACACACATACACAGAAATTTCCAGCCAAGTCTGCCATTGGCTTTCAACATTTTCCAGCTTGTAAAGAATATATCTAAATTTGATATTTCAGTGGGTTTCTCTTGATTTTCACATCTCAAGTCAATAGAAGTGAAATATGAAATTCTTCCATCCGAAGAGCTGCCTGTCATAACTAAAATGCTATCTTGACTCTGGGTATACTTACTTCATTTAGGATTCAGCAATCAATGAATATTATTTGTTTTTTGAAAATGTGTTAGGTTAGAAGTAGGCAAGCATTGCTTAAAAATTATTAATAAATTCAGTAAATATTGCATTATATCGTTGACTTAAGCTTCACAAATAGTTGAACATATTTCCACTTGTTTTCTATCATGGCCATTGTATTTGACATTGAGGAGCTATGGATCTGAACACATCTTGATTGATAGATCTCCATTTAAAACCAGTAACTATTAGTTAAATTTCTTTGGCTGACTGGCTTATTTAAATATTTTGAATGAATCCTTTCAGCTAATGTAAAAGTAATAGTCTTGACAGCACTGTTTTCTCTTTAGTTTTCTCTCACAGCAGACAAAGAATCCTTTAAATAGTAAACTTATGAAAAGCCCATCACTCCATGACAGGGAGAGTTAAAGACAGCTTGGTTCCCTCACATTCTCATGGTCTTGTTTGCAATGGAAATGTCTCTCTCACTCAGTCCACTGCAGGGAAGAAATCCTGGAGCCTTGACTCAGTATTTAATCAATGACAGGCTCTTTCCCCATTCTCTTTCTTTTTCTCTCTTCTATTACTTCCCATGTTGGGAGTGATGGCTCTGAGGACATTAAAATATCAAAGAAAAGTCTAAACACTTTAAAAACAAAACAAAATGGAACTTTTAGCCTTTACTTTAAGTTTTATATTATGTATCTGCAGCAACACATTGTTGTTTGGGGAAAACACCCCAGAGTGAGATTTCATCACTTGAAATATTTGTTCATATTTGTTGTGAGAAATAAAGTAGCCTATTTTCAGGGACATTTTAAGCACTAAGAAATCATTAAGAATAATTCTATGTAAAACTTATCAACCTCTTTGGCTCACCAAGTCTCTGATTCTACCTCAAGGATTTGATGGAAATCCCTCAACTTCAGGCTACTAAACATCAGTACCAGCTCCTCCACTCACTCTTCTTTTGGGCCTGTTTGAGGACAATCTCCTTCATTTATCTACTGAGCTCTCTGTACTTCCCTTTGCCTGAGTAAATCCTGTGCACTTTTTAGCTTTAGACCTAAACCTGCAATTCAAAGAACACTTTTTTTAAAGATCACCTTGCTCAATTTATAACCATATATTCATTTACTTGAATATTTGATTAATGTCTGTCTTTCCCACAGTCATGTAAACTTTGTAAATTCAGGGAAAATGCCATGCCATTTTTTGCTTATCTCCTCATTTCTAGCAATGACAGATAGCTTGAGCTTAGTAAATATTTGTCGAATAAGTATAGGAGAGCCATAAAAAATAATTCTCACCAGTATCAAAGTTTGTTCCAAAAGAAAGGGGTTTATGATTACTTTTCTTAATTTATGAAAGCTTTCCCACATCCTTTAAATAAAATTTCCTTTATTATGATAGTCTATGTCACCTCTTAGCAAGTAAACCCTTCTGGAAAAAAATGAAATATCTTTGGTTAAAGCCTGATAGTTCCTTGATAGACCATCATTCCATACATTGACTCATTTCTTCAGGGTTAAACATTGAAGAAGATGGTTTGGATGCTGCTTTTAAACAAATACATTGTTAGGGTGTTATTTTCTTGCATGTTGACTCATGTTAAAGTGAAACTCAGGTGGAATTAAATTTAAGTGAGGCTTTCATAAGATGAGGATCCAGTTAGTCAAAGATTTTCTATAATCAGATTCACTATTATACGTACAATATTTCCATGTATTATATACACAGTGATTTCAACAGATGCAATTCCTGCTTTAGGAGAATTCACAATGAACACTTGTAAAGATGAGGCACGGAGGGTGGAGGTGTAGTAGGGTGGAGTGATTCTACTGGAGGTTTGCCTTACAGAGAAAAATTAGGATTGGAACCCGAAGAACTGAGATCAAAATCCAAAGATCTTTTCCCTACATCATTCTAAATGTTTGTGTGTGTGTGTGTGTGTGTGTGTGTGTGAAGTTCTCTTCTTTCTAAGACTGGGGTCAATAGAAAGTTCAAGGAAAGAAAAGAGCAGCTATTAACTCCATGATTTATTTGCTACCTTAAAATTTGCAATAAAAGTAGTCCCTCATGTAAACAGATCACAAAAGGGTGGACATTTTCATGCTACAGCCATATAAAGTTGGAGAAAGTAGAAAATTTGACCTATACTTAAGAAAAAAATTAACTAATTCACTAATTTTACTTTGCTGTGGTTAAATTTTTGATTAGGTTTAATAAAAATCAATCGCATTAGGTTGAGATCATTATTTTTCCATTTTGATTAGAATAAATATATTTGTTCAACAAAAAGTATCTCAGAAAAATAATAGCTTGGATATATGAAATTTTGATCTAAGCAAAAAAAAAAAAAACAACTGTGATCTAACATTGTGTTTAGTAGTTAAGGTATCGGTAATGGTTTAGTTAAATAATGAAACAATACTTTTATCAGGCATATAAAGAGGAGATCTTAGTATAATCAGCATTTTTATATTTTAGCTTACTGTGGGAATTTGGATAGAAATCAACATCCTTGAAATGCTTCTGAATGTTATAGAAAGAGGAATGTACAAAGCAAATGTCCCTGAAGGTCACTGTACCTTTGAAATATTCTTGAAGCCACCATAAAAATCTGATCAGAAACAGGCTACTGAGAAATTGACGTGGATTGGCCTAGATTTCAGATGAAATCTCTCTCACAATCATTGAAGCATAACAAAAGTCCAAACAAAATATTAACCAAGAGATCCTGTATCCTGGTATCTTCTGTTTTGTATTAACAAAGCCTTAATTTAATCATTATAGACAATATAGGAGATTTTTTTTTCCAAATGTTCTATGTCTATGAAATATGAGTTTTACTGCAAGCTGAATGATAGTTTTTCTCTTTGTTTTTACATTCTGGTAGGTATTAACCCACCATTCTATTCATGAGAACATTCTTAAGTACAATTCACCTGGTGTTCCTATTAATGTGACTTCTGACTCATTAACACCTTGTTAAGTTACCCATGATAAACTTTTTAAATTATTCTTATTAATGTGATGATAATTATGTATCTCTTCATTTCCCCCTGTACACTGGCCTTTAGAAGCTTAAGAAATAAATATACATCTCAATGAATGTCGTACTATTTAGCATGTAAAACTGCAGTCAAAATTTACTCTTGAATTTTTTAAAGTCAAATATTTCCTGTAGTAAGCAGTCAGATAGTAAAGCTTGTCCATTTTTCCTATTAGCTCATAAGTGTCTGTTAAATATACTTAACATTTTTTTTCTAAGTAACAATTGCTGACACCCTATTACTAATGGTTTTCAACAAATAAAAATGCAAGGTCACATTGTTGTATTTTTTTCTTTATAATCTGGTCTTGAGATTTGTCTCTGGAGAGTGGCAGTAAACTCTAGCCCTTCCCTAATAGGGCTTCAGGGGATGTGGTCATGGATGTTTACCTTTCACTGGATATTTCTTTATCTGGAGGACAGCCTAATGCCTAAGTGTCTGACCCATGACCAGGTTTCCACTCACATTTGTACAGGTGATCCTCAACAATAGTTTGACTTACAATTTTTCAACTTTATAATGGTGCGAAAGCAATAAACATTCAGCAGAAATCATATGTTGACTATCTATATAATCATTCTACTTTCCACTTTCAGTACGGTATTTAATAAATGACATGAGATATTCAAGCTTTATTTTAAAACAAACTTTGTTTTAAAACAGATTTTGCCCAGGTGTAGGCTAATGTAAGTGTTCTGAGAATGTTTAAGGTAGACTAGGCTACGCTATGATATTCAGTAGGTTAAGTGTTTTAAATGAATTTTTGACTCACAGTATTTTCAAATTATGATGGATTTGTTGGGACGTAGTCTCATCACAAGTTAAGAAGCATCTGTACTGGTGGACACCCTTGTGGCTGTTGTTTGACCTGTGTTTAGTTTATCCCTACCAAGGGATAAATCTCTAGGCATTCCCTGACACGTGACATAGAAGATGTTAGGTTTGGTTAGTCAGGTGAGACACAGAGGAGACAACACAATAAACACAGGAAATAACAGAAGCAGTGTATTATTAAAAAATTCCAAAGAGAAGAGGGCAGCACATTTCACAGCGAACAGGAAAGAGGAAACCATCCAGGACATGCACACTCAACCAGGTCCGGTGGGTGGGGAGCAAGAAAGAGAGTGAAGGACTTGAGGGCCTACTAAGCCTTTACTGGGGCCCAGGGCATTACCCAAGCTGATTTCCCTTGGGGAGCTCTAACTGGTGTGTTTAGAGTAAGCAGGCACCAGTTCCATGGAGTCATGCTGTGACTAAGAGGTAGTCACTGTGGCATATCAGTGCACCATGAGGGTTGAGGGGGTTAGGGAAGAGAGTCTATGAGATTGTATCTAGCTATCTCATAGGTTAGGTGGTCACCAGGAGGTCACCAGGAAGCAGTTGTATAAGATAGATATCTGGACTGAACACATTGAGGAACTGAGAGGAAGCAGAGAGCTAGAAATTATATCAAGGGTAACTAAGTCCTTCTGGTATGTGAAAGTTAAACTTATCTTTCAAGTGGAGGTCAAGGCAACAACCATATTATAAGAACTCACTACACACCTTCTACAGTTTGGTAATGAATGACCATTTTTTAAGGTGAGGCATAGCGAACCCCCTCAATGACATCTACAGCAGGTTCCAGCCTACATCTAATAGGTCTAAACTAGAAGACAGCTGTCTCTGTGAACTGAGGCCCTGTCTAGAATGTGATTCTATTTTATTTTTTTAAGCACAAAGAGATCCTAGGTTTCTCTGCCTTTCTACTTTAAAAAAATCAAATAATGGTCTAGAATGAATTCTTTGAGGATCATAGCACCTACTTTCTCTAATTGTTTGCATGCCTAGTTATCTGTCATAATACATGCAAATATTAAGGAAACTCAATGCTGATTTTAATATCAAAGAAAAAATCAATTGCTTAAAACTATTGGAATATTACTTTGACTAGATAATACATCTAAAAATCAATAAAACTTAGATTTTATTTTTAATATGAATATAAAATATGTAAGAATTCAAGCAAGTCAACTTCTATAATTTTATTCATTTATGAAGTTAGTTAACTTTTTATCTCTAACAGGCATTCATTTAGAAAGAAATTGAAATGAAAATAACTTAAAATGAAGGAATTAATTTCTATAAAAGCTAAGATGATGTTATTAAGTCACAACTTTAAAAATTCTGGAAAAAATTAGATAATTATAATCAAATTAAACCTATTATAATCCTACTTTTTCTATTCTAAATTAAGTTTCTGTGGTTTTAAAAAATTTACATAGTGGCAATATTAAATTATCACTCTTTCAAAAGACAACACCTTTATCAAGGATAAACTTTGTACCAGATCCTGTGCTAATTGCTGAGGCCAAGGAGCTAAGACAATTATAATAGAAGGGGATACATTGTAGGACAGATATAGGAATTAGATTTATGTCATCCCAAAGGTGAATAATTTTCATAATTTTATAAAGGCCCTAGCTCTCATTAACACAGTAATTTATAGAGCAAGATGATCCAGTTTACTTGGCTATTCCCTGTTCTAGAATACATGGTACATGGAGAGACACGGTATGATATTGATGAAAAGCTTGAATGTGGAAAATCCATATTAAACTCAATCAGGTCTACTTTCTGGCTATCCTTGGTCAATTACTCAATCAAAGTTTTATCTTTTTTAACTGAAAATGTACTGTGTATAGAATATGCTATGTGATCTTGAGCAAGTAACGATGCTTTTCTTAGCTTCAGTTTTCTCAGGTATACTATCAAGGATATTCACTAAGCTAAAAGGTAAAGTGCTTTAACAAACAGATCCTAAAATACAGGGGTTCAAATGAAATATACATTTCCCTTTCACAAAACAGTTTGAGGGAGACAGATAGCTGTACTCAGCTCCATGAAGTCATTCAGGCATCCAGGCTAGAGAAGTGGCTCTGCTATTCTCAATATATTATTCCAGGTCTTTCCAATTATCGCCACTTTTTGACACTGGGAGTGGGGGGGGCATATTTCTTTTAGAAGATGCCTAGAAAGTAATGTATATATAGCATCTGCTCACACATGTGGGAACTTAACATCATGGCTACACAGGGCTGCAAAAGGGGGTGGGAAATGTAGATGTGCCATGTGCCCAGGATAAAGGGGAGAACAGATGTGAGGGGACAGTGAGTAATCTTCCATATTAGTATAACATACCTCCCCTGAGTTATTGTATGAAGTAAGGTGTTATATCTGAAACGAGATGTTGTATGTCAAGCACTTACTGAGATTCATAATGCATAGAAAGGGCTTAATAAATGTTATCTATTTTACCTGTTTGTCATCATCATTATCATTATTATTAAGGTATACAGAAAGGGTAGGGTATATAACCTGATGAAAAGTTACATTCTATATGGAGTATATAAATGTACTCTTCCAGAGTATAGAGGAAAAATTATGCCTCTGGTATTTCCTCTTTCTGTTTGTGATTGCTGCTTTACCTATGTATTCTGTTAATCAAAATGTTTCAGTGTGCCTAATTGACCAGAAATTTCCTAAGTATATGATCCATTCATTTGTGAGTTACTAGGAAAAAATGTCTTTTATAAGAAAATTTATTGTAGTGTTCACAGGGAGATAATCCATTAGCTCAAAGTCAACTGGAAAGTATAAAATTACTTCTCCCTCCCTTTACGGGACCACATATTGAAACATAAATAAAGTTAAACTTATTCTTTTGACTAGAAGAAAGCCTTCTTTTATTTATTAGAATATTCATATAGGACTCACTGCAAATATTGTTAGGCCACAGTGGAGAGGTTGCAAGTAGTTTATGCTTTGAGTAGGCACATGGAGTTTTAAAATAGCAAGCTAACTAAATAAAAGCTATAACTTATTCTGGCAGTAAAAATACATCATTTAAATGTAAAATCTTTCACAAACATAACATATTTTTCAATAAAACAAAGTTTAGAGATATATCTTCTGCATCCTGAAACTATTCTGATAGATATTTGAGTTTTTAACTTTAAAATAGAGCAACATTTAAGTGGAAATCTCCTTAAAATACTGATGTGGGCAGCTACTCCTAATTTCAAATATAAATCTAAGAAAATATACTTTGCATTGTGATTAACTGAAAATCCTTCTCTAGTTAGGATGCTGTCTTAGAGTAAGATGGATTACGACAGATAAGCCAGGTGTTTGGGCTCATAAAATTGTGAAATTTCTGTTTTGATTGAAGACAAAAGATTGTATCCCTAATTAGTTAGCCACAAAGTACACACTAGAGAAATATAAATTATAATTTAGTCAGTTAGAAAAGATATTATATACTTTTATAACTGCACTACATATTTTGATTCTCTTCTTAGCCCAACCCCTTGAGGAAAGACAGCTCTGTACTGCGTAGTGGAAGAAACCTTGAATTGGAATCAGAAAACTGAGAAGTTCTAGCTACCCTGATCTTGTTACTTTAGAAATAGATCTTTCAACTCATTAATTGAAAGTCTGATGTGTGCCTGACTCTTTTTTCTATTCTCTGTATTAAACAAAAAGATAAGGTTCTTATTCTTATGGAGAGTGTGTGTGTGTGTGTGTGTGTGTGTTTGGACAGGGAAGATGTGTTGCAAGGGGAAAGACAGGATAATATAAACAGAAGTAAATGTGTAATTAAAGATAGCAAAAGTGCTAAGAAGAAATAAGTTAGGTTTTAGGGAGAACTGGTAAAGGAGCAGGCAAGGAGATGGATATTATTGATAAGATGGTTATTTTAGATAAGAAGGTTCTACAAGGCCTGCTTTTGAGCAGACACAACCCTGTATTCAGTGAGTCTCTGCATCTTTTGTACATCAGGAATAAGAGTTACACAAGAGTAATCTAATGAAATGGGACGGATTTTAAATTTTATTCAGGGCTCATTTTCCTCATTCATAAAATGGAAAGTATTTTTTTTACCTAACCACACACATGCTGGTAAAAGTGAAAAGATATGTAACAGTATTTGTAAACTACTGCCTAAACCTAAGAAACTAAAGATTTGAAAAATCTTTCTTTATTTTGCTGAGATTTCAACTGGAAGATATGGATGTTTAAATGGGAGTCCTTTTTTATTTTTTTTTAAGAGGAAAGACTACTTTTTGCATAAAAAAAAAGTTTTAGGAATAAGGATGTGTGGAGTTATTAAGTTACTTACATATGTATGTACACATAAATGTATAAATATATATATATATCATTGAATATCAGCAAATGGTTCTGTGTGTATATTTTTGAATTGATAACCTAGGATCGTGTTTTTAATCAAGTAATTTTCTAACACAAATTCATTCTTTTTTGCCTTATAGTTGGGACCTCAGACTTAGAAGTTCGTAGAAATTAAACAGAATATTTTTTGTGTTTTTTTTTTTTTTCCTGAATCGTCAGTTCTTGACCCCAAATAAGTTTTTGGATTTAGCTTTTCTCTTTACCTCTTCTATCAAGTTTTCTGAAAATGTCGAAAAAGTTTATGAAATTGATTCTATGTTTTAACACTTATTACTCTATTAAATCCTTTAGTAGTCCTAAAACAAATATTAGTCTAATATAGTGCAGTTGCAGAGACCTGTTCCTTAACACCTCTGATAAATCAACTTTGCATTATTCATGGATAATTTTCCTATAGGAATAAATGTAAGGAATGGGCATACATTCTTAAAGTACATAATTCAACAACCATTATAGTATACTTTTGCTTTATTCTATTTTATTATTTGTCAGTCATGTTAACTATATTTCTCAGTGTGTTTGTTCTAAAATTAACTGCCCAGTTTTTTTTTTTCAGTATTTTGATAGTACTTTATCACTTTGAACACCTCTTCTACAGCTGATTTGGAAGAGCATTTTTTTAAGCTTTAGTACCACCACTTAAGACTATCCAGATATTGTTTAATTCAGATTTTTTAAAAGAAGATTTAAAATTACAGTAGCAGTGGAAACTAACACAGTAGTTACGAGCATCACTTAAGGAAGCTCTGGTGCAAGCAACCACCCTGTTGTTTACCTACTGTTGGCCAAACGGTGGGGATTCTTATTGACCAAGCAGCCTCAGTAGCACAGCCACATGGCAATGGCACAAACACACTTGATAGTTCTCTAGCCCTCCTTTAACTTCTTAAAGTAATAAGTTTTGATGAATGTCTGTTCATTATTTGCTTTAGGTGAGACATTATTATTATATTTATCTTCACCTATTTCAAATTTGCACATATCAAGTTTCCACATAATGCAAGTAGGCTATATTTCCTGCTTGAGGCACCCAATGTTTATTTCTTTCTTTCCCTCTTTTCTTCTTTATTATGATTTTTTTCCCAAAATCTCCCTAAATTGGAAATACAGAAACCCAGAGTTACAAAGGCAGTCCAGACTACTACTCCTTTCATGTGTAATAAATGCCCTCCACAGCCCTAGCAAGTACTAACCTTGTGACTTGTCCATAAATATACTCTGTGTCACTGGCTGTGAATTGAAACCTCAGGGGAAAGCTGATTCCATTTTATGCTTTTCTAATTGCTAGAGAAGGCACTTTATATCAGGACAAATTATCTTTCAATAACCTGCATTCACTATGATAAACACAATTTAAGAGGGAAATGACCAATCATGATAATGGTTAGTAAGATGTATTTCCTCCTTCCTAATATACAAAGTCTGTTGGGGCTTTAAAAATAATGAATATGGTATTCAGTTATCTCCTACTCTTTGAAAAGAAAAATATGTTTTTTCCTAGCAATTACTGATGATTTTCAAAGAGTATTCAACTGTCTTTAAAAAAAAAAAAGGATGACAGAATAATTGTCTTTTTGTATTTACTAGACTGAGAGACAATTATACTGGTGTATGAGGAGCCCAGAGTAAACTTGGAGTATGAAGACCTGAGCATGTCATTCACTAGCTGTGTGAACTTGAAGCAGTCTTTTTAAAACTATTCTAAACATCAGTTTTCTCTTTATGTTTTGAAAAGGATGGCAGCCAACTCGTGATCAATGAATTGAATAAGTTCTGGAAAAGTGCCAAGTATGTTGAATGTTACATAGTAGGTACTCAAAAAGTATAGTCTTTTTCTGATAAAAAAAATACAGCTAGCATTTCAAAATAATACAATCTAAATATATTCTTATGAGTCCCATATTTCTAATGCAGTTTAATGTATGCCGTGATGAATCAGGACCATAATTTTGGAATGATAAATATGTACTCTCCTGAAAAGAATTCACTGAAAGCTTTGCTGCATGACTGCATAGGAAAAAAAAATCTAACATTTTATTTTAATGGAAAGGAACTTATATTAAATATCCTTTCTTTACACAGATATGAATAATTTTATGTTTGGATAATTTTGTAATTGTAAAATGTCTATATCATTTTTTAAAGCTGTTGGCTGCAAAGTCATTACATAGAACTTGTTGTAATTGTTTAGCATAAATTGAATTTTAGCTTTAATCATAAAATATTTATTTTGTGCTAAACAAATAACAACAAAAATCACCTGAGTTAGTCATTTTTGTATATCCGTACCATAGTAAACTGTATTTCTGTTTCTGTCAATGTATATTTAAAAGTTTAAAGATCTTCTACAGTACTATCTTATTTCCAAAATCCATTGTTAAACATTTTTAGGCAAGATACTACAAAATTTGAACATGAATTTGAATTTGAGTATGAATAATTTATTTTTCTGAAATAATAACCTAATCTCAATGGCTGTTACCTATCTAATGAACATTGAATGATTTCAGATGAGTCAAACATCTTCTGTAAAAGTAACTTTAGTAAGCTTGCATTTATTAATCACCATCTGTATGCAGCCCATGTCATTAGAGTTTGCAAAAAAAGAAAGAGAAGTAGAATTTGGTTTCAAGGAACTTGGAAACATCATCAAGACATCATACATTCCAAAGGCAATTAGGAATATGTTTGAATTTTTTAAGCATATTATATTTAAAATCTTACCAATATTTTTTTCTAAGAGTACTGTTTAATAACATAAAAAGGCACAAGAAATACTTAAAGATTTCAAAAGATGTTTTGAGAATGAAAATTTTTTTCTCTGTTGTATATAGCCCAAAAGAAAATCCAATGTATGGTGTACGACATATCTGTATTATTACATATCGTTACAAAGAGCTTGAATGAGTGGATTGTTTTACAAAAATTGACTTGGCTAGATTGAAGCTATATAGACATATTCTACAAGCCCTGCAATTACCTCTTGCCATAATTTAACTGTGGAGCTATAAATAATGCCAATAGGCATTTTCATCTGAAGATTAACAACCATTAGAGATGTAAATACAGTAGAGTGTTACACTAGCTCACATATAAGACATTTTAATTGCATAGGTAATTAACACTTCTGTTGTTCTTCTCATTATCATTTTGTTCCAGTTGAAATGCTTGTTAGCAACCTACTCTGTAGAAGGAACAGATAGCATGTCATTATAACAGTTGACACAAGGCAGCCTTCAAGTATGTGACACTAATTAAATTAAAACTTCAAATTACAAATAGACTTCTTAAAACTAATGATGAACGACCGTCTTCATGAAACAACATTCATTTCTTTATTCAAGAATCACAAATCCTACTTTTAATATGTTGTATTAAATCACAAAGAAATTCATTAACAAAGCTCTTATGTTTGTCTTTCCAAAGGCAAGAATATTAATATTTTGAGGCTTTTCTGCAGACTAAGGGATATTTCTTCTTTCATTTGTCCAATGACAAATGATTATGGATTTCTATCTCTGCATAACTAGGAATGCCACACTTCTCATACAGCTAAGTTACGGGGCAGTCTTTACAAGGCAGGACAATGTTCTACAAGTTTGGAAATCAGTATTTTCTTCTAACTAAGGACAGTGGTTGGTGCATAAACAGTGCTCAAAAAATGGTACATTTTTGTATACTGAAGATGATAGCATGCCCAGATGAGGCTTCATGAGACTATACCACTTTGATATGGATAGAACAATCAGAGAATTCACATGAATTCCTTAGGAATTAACCCACTAAGCAATCTTAAAAGAGGTTGATCTGTAAAGCAGGATGCATTATTAATTCTCAAGAAAGAAATGCAAATTATATTATTTACATCTTCCAGTTAGCACCTTTTCTCCATCTCAAAATCTTACCTTATAACTAGAAAGCTAAAAGACAATTAAAATTTTAGTTGGTGAGGACAGAATTACAGTAAGGGGTATGTACTGAATAATTTTAATGGCCTTTGTTATAAAGATATAAGACCTACTGCAATGTTTTTTTATTAGTAGATTTCAATTCATAGCTTCACTGTGAATATTTCTCAGGTATAGTATCAACTTTGCTCAATATATATAGTATGTTTTTCTTACATACTATAACAAAAGATTATACATACTGTTATAACAATGTAAGCAAGAAATATATTTGAGTTAAACAGGTCTTAAAATGTATTATTCATTCTAAGAAAGACGTAAGAGTCCTAGAGGCCTAGCATGACATAAGAATTTTTTTTTAAAAGTTTCCTGAAACTTACAATTATTTGTCTCTGAATATATAAAAACAAATGGTTACAGGGAGAAAGAGTAGTGTTTACATGAGACCCAAACAATACGTGGTAGTCATTGGGGCTTTTATAAACTCTGAGAGGAGTTGTTATATTGTATTAATATA
>NW_012148842.1:1181722-1195700 GCF_000956105.1 Propithecus coquereli | reverse complement strand
ATAATTGATTTCATCAATTAGTGTATGGGTATTTTTTAAGGAGTCATTTCTCTTTCACTTTTCATGGAATCTATCCACCTGCCAAAGTTGTAAATCAACTATGTACTAAATAATTATATACTAAATAACTTACTGAGTTCATTTGTTAATATTTAATGATCACTTAATATTTTTCATTCCTTTTCTAGACACTAGTAATCCACAATGATTAAGACATCATCCCTGCCCTTGAAGAACTTACAGTCTTTAAATGCCTCAGCACTGTAAATAAGCCAATTCATTTTTCAATGCAGGCTTAACTAATATGGAGCTCCTGAGTAATTTATCTATAATAAATATGAGTTTGCCAGCAAGCGGACAGAATTTATCATGCAATATCCTTCCTTTGGAAATACCAGTCACTATGGCCATTATTAATTTATTAGCCACTATTTGAAG
Source organism: Propithecus coquereli (assembly GCF_000956105.1). Classification (NCBI taxonomy): domain Eukaryota; kingdom Metazoa; phylum Chordata; class Mammalia; order Primates; family Indriidae; genus Propithecus; species Propithecus coquereli. The sequence goes on along the minus strand of NW_012148842.1, from coordinate 1,195,262 downwards.
TTGGCAGAAATCCAATATCTTAAATTGTTTCCAAGGTAGTTTGGAGCTAATAGCCTTATGAAAAAATTAAAATTCTAATTCATTCCTGTGTACAAATGGAGTAAAGTACTTAATGTTATGATTTGCCTGAGTGACTAAATATATTAAGCAGCACTATTTTGTTTATTAGTTGTTTCTTTTTTCAAAACTTTCATCATGGCAAAGTTTCCTTAAGCACACTCTCTGTCTTGCACCTTACACCCTTTGACTTGCAAAGTTCTCCAACTTTGTGTGTTACAAGGAGGAAAAAAAGCAAATGAAGGAATTCATTCACCTTGTGTTATTAGTGAGTTTCAGGATGCTATATTTTAGAAGAGACATGGAACTGGAATCAAACTTTGTAAGTATGAGTGATGGGCAGGGAAAGAGGAAGGGTTTTTCTGGCATGCTGCAAATCACATAAAGAAAGATGATATAATTATGAAAAAAGTCATTATTCTACTGTGTGTTATTTTTACATTTCATCTACAAGTAGAATTTTCACATTTAATTGCATTATTATTATTTTAACTATGGATAATACAGGAAATTTTAAATTTAAACTTGACAATCGGTAGTTGAATTTTAGATATCTTAAGTCACCAATTGTTGGAAATAAGTTGAGTATCAGAAATAGTTAGGGAAAAGTTTATCACTTGGGTCCAGGTTATCTGACTAGAGGGTATATATATATTTTGCCATTATAAAGTTAACTAATATTTTTCTTTTTGAAATAAAGGACACAGTTGTAATTCTTCTATTTATATGCATCTAGTGATTAGAGTTCAAGCACATCATTGGTGAGGTCAGTCTATTTTTACTCCACTACTAATAAGGTGCAGAATAGCCTTAAAGATTTAAAAATTGACTTTGATATTAAGCTCAATATAATTATAAGCCTCTATGTCCTATCTGTCCTATTTTTTAAAATGATGCTACTAAAATATTTTCTCACATGTTAAATTTTTTCTTGAGTATTACTTCAACTACCCAATTACCCCTATTCCCATGAGATATAACACTTTCTTTTAAATCAGGTAATATTGTTAGGTCTCGAGCATGCTGAAATATTTTGATTTAAAAAAATAGAGAATAAGACACAAATATTAATTTAAACACACACATACCTAAAACTTGAGGGATTCCACCATTTAATTCAAAGTGACCAGGGTATTAGATTATCAGCCCTGTTACTTCAAATACAACTAAATTATTCGTCTTCCCTGTGAAGACAATCCTAGAAATATTCTCTTGTCCCCACATTCCATTACTATCGAAGGAAATTGATTCTCTTAAAATATTTGAAAGAAAAATACTGAAATTGGTGTTTTATTTTACAAAGATGTGAAGTATTTCAACTCCTCAGCTAGACAGCTCTACTACTTGACTAGAATAATTAAATCTTACACTTTTTTGTGAGTATTTGGACATTAAAAGTATTTCACATCTGTTGTTACATTTTATCCTTACACTAGGTTAGACTGTGTGGTTAGACTGTGAGGTTAGGCAGGTACATCAAAATTTTGTCAAAAATTTTAACTTTGTATGTCACTCTGTATAATGCAATTCTTTTAGATCATCTCTATAACTGTATCAAGAGTGCATCCCATATGGTTGTTAATTATAGTGCATAGTTTCATTTGTGTAGAGCAGCTTACCACTGATTTCAAGGCTAACTTTGTAGAAAACCAAGTTAGCAGAACTACAACTTCAACGACAACAACAAAAAGTTGTAATTTCCCTCCTCCAATTATTTTAAAATTAACTCCAAAGTCTAAAATGACTTAATTATGCTGTAGAACTTTAAATATAAGCAAGAATCAATGACTCAATGACAATTACTTGATTGGACACTGGAAGCTGTTTATAGGCCACCACATTTTTTTTTCATGTAGTATATAATGATTTATCCTTTCAGAATCGCCCAAGTCATGAAAAAATAACTTTTTGAAATTTAATTTTGTAGATTTTCATATTATGGGACTCATGGAGTCATTTTATAATATTTATATTATTGAGTTATACCATATACACCTATTTTCTACCTTGAATTTATCAGTGCACTATAATTCAAAATAAAATATATACAGCATAACATTTATGAAGTTCCCATAAATTATCAAAGTAAAAGAAGATGAAAGTTAAAGTGAGAAAGGAATATTTCTCTACGGACAAAGAAAGGCATAAAGTGAATTATCATTATTATTGGCCAACTATGCAGGAAGTCATAGTACATTTAGGAGATTTATCAAGAAACATGTTTTTGTAGTTTGAAAATGAAGGTCTGCTTTACAATGAATGGCTGAAGTCTTTTACATAAGTATATCATCTACAGGAAAAGGGAAAAATGACTAAAGAAGGGCAAACAACATGAAAATCAAAGGATATATGAAAAAAATAGAGGTACTTAGAATCCTATTGTTGGAAAGAACTACAGCAATTATCTTGTTCATTTTTAAAGCAATAGAGGATTTGCCTCTAGACCATCCTAAAGAATAAGACACTCTCTGATGGAATTTGTCTAGAAACAATATGTTCATTCCCTTGTGAGACTACATCTATGTCCTTATTATATAGATCTAGTTGTTATTAAGTCTTTTCTATATGGATCAAAACACTGGTTTCTTATTCAAATTCTGGAGGAACCGCTGACCTAATCCCTCTTCTATTGTGAAAACTTCATATACTTTAATCTGTTTATAGTCTTCCTTCTACAGGTTATCTTCCCAAAGCAAATCTTTCTCAATTTCTCAATATTGACTTACAGCATAATTTCCAGACTCCATCCACTTTATATTCCTTCTATAGAATGAGAAATATTTGTTGACTCTTTAAAATGTTACTTAATACTCTGTAGGGAAGAAAAAACTTTTGCTTTACCCTCTTAGGTTTAGTACCTGGGGCCTGCAAATTAAAGTGACAAAAGACACACGAACAGGAAAAAGATTTATTTTGCCCACACACAGGATCTTCACAGAAAAGAAGTAAAAACCTGAAGAAGTGGTTAGGCTTGAGAGCTTATATATCATTTTTAACAAAGAGTGATAAATTTTGGCCAAGTGACAGGACAAGGAAAAGGGATTTGGGTTTATAGGGGCGATAAATTGTTGGAAAGTAAATATATGGGGAAAATTAATGAAAGATAAGGGTTATTTTAGGAAGGTTTGTTATTCACACTCCAATAAGTGTCCTTTCCAATGCTGTCTTATTTCGAATTGAATTCATCCCCTCTTCCTAGTATACGAGAAAGAGTGAGGACACCTTCACAGAGGGAAATTTATGCCGTGCTTTTAAGCAGAAAAGGGAAGACAGAGAGTTGTTCCTACAACTCTGTTTCTTAATTGCCTTTAGCTCAAAATAATTGTTATGTCAAAGTGGCATATCTTGGGGTAGTATATTCTGAACTCCTTCAACCTTAAAGGTATTCTGAAGAAAGGGGTAACTATATCTTCTTAATAATAAAAAAGTCAATATTATGTGTGAAAATTTGTGTCTATTAAGGAAACCTGATGCTGAGTGCTAAAACAAATCATGTTTATTTTTGATTCCAAATTGAAGCCTAACATTATTGTTTGTTAATTATCCTTTTTCTGTCAATCATTTCAGCTTTAAAATATCATATTTAATATCTCAAAGATTAGCTATGTTTCCCATCTTTGTTACTTTAGAAATTTAAACAATGTGACTTTTGAGTCTTTATTTAGATTATTGATGATTATGACATGTTCCACAGAGTCCAAACCTGACTTCTCTCCTTAGTAATATCAAGAATCTTCCAAGGAGAAGGAGAAAAGAGTTCAAAACAAAACAAAACAAAAACTTAAGCAGGATTTGGGAGATCATACACAGGATACAAAATGAAAAGAACAAGACAGTGGCAATGTAAACAAATAAGAGGGATAAGTATTACCAAAAGGAAGAGAGTCTACTCTGTCAGACAGTAGGTGATAGTGGGTAATTATGTGGACCCTGAAGCTAAAATGGCTGTGTTTAAATGCTGACTTCACAAAATAATAGCTGTGACTTTGGACAAGACATTTCATCTCTGGGTCTCTGTTTCTCTACCTGTAAAATGGGAATAATAAGTGCCATTCATGAGATTAGTCAGAAGACTGAGTTAGTTAATAAGTCTAAAAGGCTTAAAATACTGCCTGATATATGGGCATTCTTCAATAAATGTTAACCACATCATTATCTACTGAAGCCTTTGTTCTGAATTTAACAATACATTCTTTCTATAGATTCTTAGATTACAGTAGAGACATGAATCCATGAGAGAAGACATTGCTGAAAAAAGTCCTAACTGAATTAGGGATATCTACGACATGAGCATATTCAATACAGTTCCTACTCAAAGGCAAAAATCATGTAGAGAGTGTCTATGAGAGAGATTAGCCACCTACCTGTGGGAATTGGTTAACTTAGGTGTGGAGTAGTTTCTTTCCATCATACTCTCTCTGGAATGACTGAAAATACATGAGCCATTGCATGATTTCTCTAAATGCCAGCCAGCTTGGAGGAAGCTTTTTTGCAGGATGAGGGGCAGGGGGCATGATCTTGACTTTTTTTTTAAGGGACTGAATCTCTGGTAAAAATTTATTTTCCCAGCAGTTTCACTGATGCCATAATAGATAGTGAACAATATAACGGGATACCATTGTGAAAAGTTATTTTTCCACGTAGGAAACTTGCAAGAGGATTTATATTTCAAAATGACAGTGTCCTAAAACTCACATTGAAAAATGTCTTGAAGAAACAGGTCCAGAATTGTAGCCTATGGAACTATATTGCTCAGAACCTTAGCCAGAAAAAGATGGATTTTAAATGTTGTCTGGGGTTTTTATTTCTCAGCACGGCTTTGTACACAGAACAAGATGCTAACGTGCTATAGATGAAGATATTAATTTCAGACTAACAAAACCTTCCTATTTAAAAAAAGAATTGCATGTTGCTCCACTTTTCAGCAATTTAAACCATTTAATGGCTGAGTTTTATTAGGATCATGAATTATGTTCTTATTTTTGGTACTTTATAGTATCTTAGCAGCAAATACTATCGTATAGATATGTTTGGTACTACAATATTTTTTCCTTTTTTTAATGTTATGAAACTAAAATTTCAACCATTTAGAGATGTTCTTTTTAAAAGTCACAATATTTAGGTATTAACATAATCTTTAAGTAGTTTTACATTTTTTGTACTGTTATGTTATTTTCACTTTTAGAAACATTTCTTAAATGATTCAGAAAGAATTTACCTCCTAAATATTAATTTTTATTCTGTTATTTTATCTTCATAAAAGTTAAAATTTAAGTTAATACCTTAAAGGAAGAATAAATGACGTATTTCATTGCCAATCTAAAGAAAAAACCTTAACATTTATCAACTTTTTCTTCTCCAGTATTTTGCAATTTATCATCGTAGTTTTTTCAGTAGATTTACACTAAACCTCAGGCCTAGCAAACAGCTATTTAATTCTTTAAGCATTTTTATAACTGTTCAATCTTAGGGAAAATTAAAGAGAGGCTTGTAAAACTAGCAAACATCCTGCAATGTTTACTTGCTTATTGTTCTATCATCTCCTGACTTCTTTATCTTGGGTCCTCCCTCCCCCTTGCAGTTCACACAAATATGTGGCATAAGAGAAAAACCTGGTACTTCCTTAGGTAGTTATTCTAGGTTATTTTATAGCTGTAAATTAGGACATCAAGTTTCTACCTGAGGTTTTTAAGTGGATTCAGATTAGATATCTCTCAACAACTTAATTAAAAATTCAAGAAAACACAGTTATTACTTGCAGTGGTAGAGGTGTAAGTGACTGCAGGTTTCAGAGGAGAAAAGATAGTTGTGTCTAACTAAAGTATTTCAAGGTGTCCTTGGTGCCAGTTTACTGGAGACATTAACTCTCCATTTAACTTTTCAGAAGTAAATTTTGAGAAAATAAGTGAGGAAATGACAGTAATTTGCAGAAGGAAAATAAATGGGGGGAAGTTGTGTGTGTGCGTGCATTTATAGATCTATACTTCTATATAATTATAATATATAAGAAATTGCAAATAAAATGGAAACTGGTCTTCTGGCTTCATGTTTCTCATGTCACAAGTCTGACTCATAGCTACTAAAATTGTTTATCTTTGACATTGATAATATGTAGTAAATCGAGAAGTGACAAACACAATTTTAACCAAGCTGTCAAATCCGACATCATATGATCAGTTCTTCATTTGTACTTTTATCAATTCTCAGTTTCTAAAAACAAATGCCAGAAAACTTATTTTATAGTTGCTCATGTTTTATCTCTGGTTCTCCTTTTCTATAACTCATGACATTTCTTTTCTTACTTCTTCTTTGATGGTACAAGATTCTTGTGTAATGTTTAGAAGATTTTTCCCTGCATAAACATGCACATATTGTTCCAAAGACAGAATCATTCACAAGAATTTGCTGCAGATCAGCATTTCTAGAATGTGCTGATACATTAGTGTTCCTAAAAAGATGAAAACTATGTGCCTCTGTCCTTTTTAAGTGACATTGTGTTTAATTTGTGGTTGAATGAAACTAGATGCTCCATTTGTTTAGGGACTATTTCAATGAGCATATTTCCAGAAAATGAGTACTGTTTTTTAAATCTATTTTTAGAAAGTTTTAGAGCATTTCTACTCAAAGTGTGATCTGCGCAGAAGCAGCACTGGCATCACCTGGACGCTCGTAGAAATGCAGATATTTCAGCCCTAACCAAGATCTATGGAATCAAAATTTGCACAATAGGATCCCTAGGTGATTATATACACATTAAAGTTTGGGAAGCATTTTCTTGGAGTGCATAGCTTAGCTCCGAATGTGGCATTGACCAAATAGTAGTATGAAATGTAGAGAAATATTCATGAGAGATATAAGCCATGAAAATCAAATCGGAGTAGCAAAATGGTAAAATATGTTGAATATTATCGAGGCAGATGGAACCCTTCATGAACTTCGGCATAAAATATCAAAATATTGACATTACTCTAGGGTAATTTTAAGTTTTTATATTTGAGGAAGCTTTGAAATGTCTCTTAGTTTTAATAAAATACATTGCTAATGAAACACAGCGTTTCCATGACAATTTTACATATGAACAGGCATCCTTAAAGAAATTCTGTGGATTACTCTTTCTATCTTAAACACTGTGCTATTTTACCTTAATTACTGTCATTAATCAACTTCATCAGATAATACAATAATGAAAACGTAGGTGGAATTACAAGAAAAATGCTACAGAAAAGCCTTAGTATAGTTTCCTGAAATTACATATATTTATAAAATTATGCTTATAGCAAAATATTATTTTCTATTTTACCAAATTATTATTGTGTGTGTGTGTGTGTGTGTGTGTGCACTCAAGTCTGTAAGGGTCAGTCTTCAATGAGGTTTCAATCAGATTTCATGTAGTAATGGCATTGAACTGACAAATGAATTGTTCAGATGCTTACAGAATAAATAAAATAAGCATTAAACTTCAAAGTTGAAAAATATTGTACTTTTTGGAAATGTTTTATTTGCGTGTACCTGTTCAAACTTCCACAGAAAAGATGTTTTTCAAAAGCCACGTTATGAATTTAGGGTCAGGTATAAACTGGGTCATTTCTGTTACCCAATGCCTGGCTTTTCATTATACATGTTTCTGTTGATCTTTGCTTTTTCTTATCACTCTTGTTTTAGGTATCATTGACCATTTTTTCTGCTCATTACCATGGGTAAGAATGGTCAGAAAGGGCAGATGAAACAAAAATAAATCAATGGTTTTCTTATCAAATATATTTGACAAAAGAGATTTGGTGGAGTAGGTGATTCAGTGGAATCTTGCTACAATAGTATTTACTTTAGAACAGAATTCATTGTGAAGTTGACCAGCTTTGGAGTTCCTCAAACTGAATAGAGTGATGAAGTAATGAAGTCTACATGTTGTATTTGTTGAATATATGAGTTTCATTTATTTTTCCATCTTTTTCATAATCCACACCATGGATAATCAGAACATTCCTTTGGTTGTTGCTGTTTTGTATTTCTTCCTGAGCCAAGGACATTTTCAAGGGGGTATTGCAATTTTATACATCATTAGAATTGTCCATAAATGTAAGGAATTCTTCTCTACTATCCAGATAACAGGTATCTTTAGTTCATTAATTTTTGCGGGCCATTCGGATTGGGTAGTGTCATTAACATTATTATAATAGTAACGTTACAATTCTGTGTGTGTGTGTGTATGTTTCAATGTGAATCTCGTTGTTTTCTGTTCTCCTTTCATTCTACATTAAGCCTCCATATCCAGGATGCTGGGAAAGGAGTAATTGCATTATAAAATTTGGAGGAAAGTGACCATTGCCAGTAGATGATTTCTATGAGGAAAGGGAACACTCTTTTGCTGATTCACTAGTTACCAAGAGCTGTTTATTTAGCAATTGTTTAATTGTTCACATAAATTGGAGACATTGAGCTCTGTTTAAAACAAGGAAGCCAAGGTGCTATTTAACGAACTGAAGTAGTTATATGAGCACCCGTAAAGGCCCTGTAGTGATTCCTTGTGGAGCCTCCCAGGAGGAATCTGGCTGAGTGTTTAGTGTTAGAACATTGAACTGAAACTCAAGCCTAGGTAAGGCTTTGTCTTTTTTAATATGCAATTTATTAATATATAGAATAAGTTCTTTCTCTTAGGGTTGCATTGCTTCAAAGATACTGACCTGGGTCAGTTCTAGCATGAAGAGGATATACGGGTGGCAGATGTTAGGAGGTAAAATCTAAGGCTGAAAAACAGAAGGCAGATCATTGTGCCATATGGTATTTGGACCTGTGATGTTGACATCATTCATGCTGGGCTCCAACCTGCAGAGCTAACCAGGTACTGAGGCTGTGCCAAGTGGCAGAACTAGCAGGACTTCACCAAAAAGAGGTAGCAACTGTCACGTGGCCAGTCTGCTTGATCTGAGGATGGCCAGGCAAAGTGGAGATAAGCATATGGTGATAGACTGATTAAATGGTTAAAGGAAGGTTTTGTGCTATGGATCAGTTAGCTGATCATTAGAAGAATTGGGCATTACCTTAGCAATACATGCTATTGAAAAACTTGTTTTTAGTCACTGAGGACAACCTAGAGTCACATTGAATAAGTATTCTATCATCAAGGCAAAGCACGTGGCCTAACTCATAGTTAGAATTTGCTGAAAATAGACAATTCCTTTAAGCATGACTGATATTTAGCTGGTATGCATGGCACAACCACATTGGTTGGTGAAATATTGAAATACTTCTACTTTGATTTTAAACAGCTACTACTCAGTGTCCTCATGGGAACTCACAAATAATCCCATGCTCCTCAGACACAAGTGGGCAGAACAAGAGGCCAACGTGGCACTGCTGACCTGTCAGGCAGCCTCTCATGCCTCCCATTTGCCATCTCCTGTCCCCATTTCCTTTTCCCTCATCAGAATAAGCCCTACTAACTTGGAATTGGTAACGGTCTCACAGTCAGACATCATGGGTCACCCAAAGCTGGCCAAGATTCCCCTCAAGTAGCCGTCTCATGGCTGCTGGTAGAAGCTGTAACCTATACAGTATATTTTGTCTGTTGTTAAATATTTGGGTATCACACTGATAGCTAAGAGCTGTTTTAAATGTTGCTATAGCATGGCTTCACAGTCTTGACGTCTCACATGATTTTCTTCCCTTTTCCTCAGGATTCTTCTGTAGTCTACAAAAAGGATAGATCACGAGAGAGACAAAAAAAGATAATTATGCTTCATTCCTTTGTTTGATATTGTAGCGCAATATAATGTAGTAATAAAGAAACCAGGTTTTGAAGACATAGGAGATGTGAATTCAAAAAATGGCATTACAACTTTGTGACCTTGAAGAAAGTATTTAACCTCTGCAATCTTCATTTTCCTCATCTATATAATAGCAATTATAATACCTAACTCATAATGTTCTTCTGAGGATTTAATAAGATAATGGACATTATGTGCTTACCACAAAGCCTGGAACATAGGAAGAATTTAATAAATAGCAATTATCCAATTGATATAATGCTACTTTTACACAATGCAATAAAGAACAGTTTGTTTTCATTAAAAGTACATCATAGAATCATTTTCAGAGTTAACAATTTTGAATGCTATAAAAAATTAAATTTTAAAGTATATCTTTCATCAATAACATTTCACTTTTGGTCTAAAATATGTAATGTATATACTTTGCCAGTGATTTAGAACTGTTATATTTAAGAATGTTTGTACCATCCTATGGCTTTTAAATGGGGCTATTTAACATTCTATCTCCCTCTCAAGTATAAATTGGCTTATATAAAAATCACCGCGTCTCGCACCGTGATTCTTCCAGTGAAAGACTATTAACTACACGTGCTCTAACTGATCCCTCTCACTGTAATATTATTTGTATGCTAATCAAGTCTCTCAAACAATTGTTTATTTGTTTTCACATACAGCATAGAATTCTTTTTGAAAATGTGATGGAGTGATGCAAGGCATATATTTATTTCCTCTTCTCTTGTCTCTGTTTCTCTCTTAACCACTTAGTCCAAGCAAGTATCAGGGTTTTTGTTCTACATAGAATAACCAATGAACAACTCCTATTAAATGACTTTTATTTTGATACATGTGCCAGATCTTTCTATGCATTGTCTACATACACCAGAGTGAATCCAGGTCATTTGACTGAGAGTCATAGAGCAAACTTCTCAAATCAGAATGATGGTTTTGTTGTTTGTTTGTTTTTAGGTCAGTATATGTAATTTAATGTTATCTTGAGTGAGATCTATAAAATTAAAAAGCCTGTTTTCAAGTTTTTGTGGAGTTGATTTCCTCCTTTTTAAATTATGGTGATGAGCTAATTTGACAAGAAATGATACTTCTGTGGATCTTCAAAGTAGCCCTACTCACATTTTTTCTTAATCTGAGAACAAGGAAGTACAGAGACATTGTGTTTACCAGTTTTGGTTTCTTGTATATTTAGTCCACCAATGTTGGCTTTCTTAATGGTTTTGGAGGAAAACTAAATAGTACCTTTCAAGGACTTTGGTAATGATTTATATATTGATAATTCCTTTGACTATCATCACTTGGCTAACACACCACCCTCTCTTCCATTAATCAGCTGACATTAACCTGCCCTTGGTTTTTAGGCCTTAACTGGGAACCTGAATCTAACCTTTTATTATCTTACAGTATAGAGAAAAAAGGTGGAAAAATACTCCTCTTTCTTTTACAGATTTCTCAAAAAAAAAAAAAGACAAAGAAAAAGAAAAATCCCTCTTAAGAGTAGCTAATAGCAATGCTCTGTGTGCACAGCATTTGGCTCAGAAGCAATCTCTGGAATCAAAGATCAAATGACTCTTAGCTATCTGACATGTGGACAAGCCAGTTGACGGTTCCCATTCAATGTGCCTTCCCAGCAGTAGGAGCCCTTTCCTCTGAGAGTTGTGTGGGACTATCTGATTTTGCCATGTCTTTCTGTCAGGCATTAGTCTTGTGATATGCTTCCTCCCAGGGAGTCATCTCTGCTTCTAACTGCGCAGGCTTTCCAAGCCACCCTGAACTTCGGAACTGCAATGAGGAGTTATCACTTGGTTACAATAGGTAAAGTAACCCCAGCGGGAAAAAGCATTGGCTTTAGAGATGAAACGATTACCTTCTATTCTGTATTTCAGAAGAAAGATACTCCCAAATGGAACATTTCATCTTCTGATTCCTTAGTTATTTTATCTGCAAATTGGGCGAATCTTTTTCTCACAGAGGAGTTTTGAGTAATGACAGGAACATGTGTTTTGTTTCTTGAGGACTCAGTAGGATTTCTAAAAACTGAAGATAGGAAGGCATCTTCTTTCTGATTCATTTATTAAATATGTGTTTATTCGTTTAAAAAGTCAGAGTTGAGAGTAAACTTTACAAATCAGCAAAATTGCCACCCAAAAAGCATCAATCAAAGAATTGCCTTTCTTCTCTCTAACAAAAGTACTTTTATTATTTTCACGAAGGATCTGTAATTCCAGTCTTTAGGGCTAATCCATTGTTTTCATAAGAATCCTGTTTAATGCAAATACATTGTTTGTGAGAGATAGAACCTAGCACATCAAGTTGTCTAGCAAAGAGTAGGGCTCTAAGAGATTTAAAAAAAATGGCAGGTACATTTTAACCTAGGTGAAAGGAGGGAAAGAGTGAGGGAAAGGAATTTCTGGACCTTTTAACAAAGAGTGTGTGGGATAAACCAGCAATCCAGAAACATGTGAAGAACACACTGAGAACAATAAAGGAGCATTTAAAACACCTAAATAAGCACTGATTTTTGAATCACCCAGGTTGAGCTCTTTCTGTTAGCACAGGGTTTAATGAATGACAATGTTGCAATGACAATAATTCATAAAACAGTGATTTTATATATTTTCTTATCTATTTGCTTTTGTAATAGAAGTTCAGAAAGCGAGACAGTAAGTCCGTAGGCCTGATAAATTTCTTATTTCTAAGGCTATCATTAATGACAACAATACTTCGGCTATGCCCATACAATATTTTTTATTTGCCAGCTCTATTGTCTAAGTGTTTACAGTTTCAGTGCAGGAGAATGTTATAACTTAACCTATGCTTTTAAAATTCAAATGCCAATAGTAAATTAAACTGATAAAAATTACTTGATATATTCTAAAGTTGGCAGAAAACACAAATGCACACACAAATATGGGCCTCTCTATTTTAACATGGCAATGTTTTCTGATATGATCCAGCAATCTTTAATAAAATAGTCTTAACTAGGTATCCATTTATCCATATTAATAATAGTACACACAATAGTTACTTTGGTTATAACAGAATTACTTTAATATAGCACAATCTTCCTTAGGTGACGAGGCATGCTTTTCACATATTAAATACATAAATAAAGCTCTTTATGTTAGATGCAAGGAATTTTCTTACACTGAGACCACTAAAGAGTTAGGACTAAAAAGAAAGGATTTTTAAATCCTGGAACAAGTCATCAAAGCTGCAAAATCTCCTTCCCTAGGGCTTTTAAAAACAGAACAGATGTCAGAGATGGTTTAAGGGTAGTGCAGCTGGACAAAATCAATCACCTTTGCATCTCTTCCAGTTCATGAATCTTCACAACATCTATTTGAAATATGTAAACACAAAAGCCAGCACTGGAACCTATTTTACACAGAAATCACTTGATTTGAGTGAGTTACTATTAGATTGCGTGCACATGGATCTTTAGAGGTTCTTATTCATATTCCTGTATCCTCAAATGTAATCATATAGAATATTCTACTAACAAATAATATCAGTTAATATTGTTTTATTTAGAAGTTGAAGTTCATAAATCCAATTTTAACTGCATTTGAAATACTATAAATTTCTTTCCGTTTTTCCACTTAAATTAAAATATTAGTTTGTCAGGTGAACTAGCTCACGTATAAAAGTAAATTGCGTTTGAAAATAAGAACAATGTCTTATGAAATAAATGCAGTTCTGGGAAA
>NW_012148842.1:1177308-1181020 GCF_000956105.1 Propithecus coquereli | reverse complement strand
TTAAATTTCTGAATTTTGAAGACATTTTAGGCTTTACACATCAAATTTGGTTATAGTTTTACATACCAGATTATTTTTTACTTGATTTTGTCCCAACTGGTAATCAATATGTTTTTATTGCTACAATATGCTACTCAATATTGTAAAGTGGAGAAGGAAAAAAAGAACAAATAAATGAAAGGCCTTGAGCCTTAAGAAATATATGCAGACTGCAAATATGATACAGTTCATAAACTATACAGTGAGGTTTGTATAATAAAAAAATAAAAATGTGACATAAACAATGCCTGCAGAAGTCCATAGAACAAAGTGGGAGCAGTGACATCCTCAAAATTTGCATAGCATGTCCCAAGCATGATTTCATTTGTTCCCTATGACAATCATGTGAGGTAGGCACTATTATTATCTCTGTTTTTCAAATGTAAAAGAAGAGTCTCAGTGAGGTTAAGTACTTTGAGCTTGACCTGAAGGATTTTGTTGGGCAGCAAAAAAGAGAAAGTTTACTTTCCAGATGATGATGTTGCATAAAGATAAAAATCCAGAAGTGGGAATAAAGTTGGAGCATTTTAGGGAGATGAAAGATGACACTGAATGAAGTCAAGTATAAATATTGAAAATTAGTTGTAAATAATGCTAATTGAGTTTCAATTAAATGATGAAATCAGGCTAAGGAGTTTGGTTTTGTTGTGGCCAGCAGTTGAGAACAATTATCATTTTAAGAGTAGTCATAGGATGAAAGTGGTATTTGTAGAACCTGGTCTGGAAATGCACTAATGGTGGACAAGTAGATTATACCATGTCAGAGGGAATTAGAGATTAGCCAGGAATTACAATGTACTGTGTATTCATTCAACAACTCTGTATCAAGCGCCTATTCTGTGTCAGGTAGTGTGATAGATGTTTGCATTAGGAAGATGGATGAGCAATAATCACTGACATCAGGTATCTTACAGTCTTATATTGAAAACACCACTTAAAAACAATGATTATGAGCAAATTTGTAAGAGTTTGGCTACAGAGTTTGGAGAAGTCAGAAAAGCTTTGCAGGAAAAGTAATGACAGTATGCATACTGTTGAGGGAAAATTGTGTGTTTCCCAGATAGAAGATGGAGGGAAGTTTACGAAAGAGCATGTGTGAAATGCATCTAAATATGTCTATGGAATGATGTAAGTACTAACGACAACAAAAATAGTGTGACTAGAGTATAAGGGACGTGAGAAAGAAAGGTGGAAAATGTGTCTAAGAGAGAGGAATTCTGGTCAGTTTTTGGAGGACTTTGTATGCCTCTGGCTTCACCGTGAGCAAGACCGGAGACCCTGGAGAGAAGGAGTTCAACAGAATGTTGGAAGCAGGGGCTAGTAGGACAAAGGATTGGTAATGCAGCAGGTGCAGTCCATATTTTGAAGACATTTAACAGTAAATATTTTTTAAATAGGAAATAGGAATAGGAATATTTTTAAATAGTTTTTAAAGTAGGAAAAAGGGGATACTACTTGAAGGAAAGTTTAATCAGTAAAAGTGACTTTATTCTTGTGTGAAAGTTAAGAACATTGAATAAGATTGTAGGCAGAGGAAAGATATAAATGGGAAATACAACCAAAAGATGATTGATAACAGGACAAAACCCTAAAAGTGGGATATGATAGAGTGAAAGGTGGAGGGATTAGCTTTGGGGAAAGAGGGGTGATGCTATTTCTGCTAAGATGTGGTGATGCTGTAACAAGTGTAGATATTCCACCATTAGAGTAGAAGAAAAATCTCTACCTCTTCACAAAATGCACTATCTAAATTTTCTTTGATCAAAAAAGACTTATGTCTTTTTCTTACTCCTTATTACTATACATAGTAAGATATTTACTCTGTATTTTAAAAAATAATTTAAACATTCAAAAGGATACAGATGAATCGTATTATCCTTGTATTATCCTAGAAGGCTTGTTTGTAAAATAAGATTTAGTTTAGGAAATGAAACCTATTTCAACTAATTGGATAAGACCTATAAATAATTTAAAAGTATAAATACTATTTTTATATCTGGATATAACTTAAATCCATTCCCCTAATTATATAGGTTTTTTTAAAAAAATTATTATAATTTCAATTTTGCTATCTTGCTTAGGTCACCTAAAATTAGATTTAGGGGACTGGTTAATGTTTGCTGAATGTGCATTACTGAAAGCCAAGGTGATATTCTCATCAGGATTACCATACTTGTTAAAAATTTGAAGTATCTTTATACTATTTTGAAACTCCTTATGTCTCCCCAACCACTATTACCCCTTGTCACCCCAATTCTATCCCACGTCCCCCCCGACTACTCATGATTCAGCAACTAAAGAGGTAATACTATATGTATCAGAGAACCTCTGATCATGCTCCTTGTCATGTCCAGTTTTTGATGTCTGGCTGTGACATGTTCTGAATGCCTAAAGGTCTTCACGAGGTGAATCCTTTAATTTAATGGAATTTCGACATATTCTCAGGAATTCATGCAGCCTGCCTTACCACATGTGCTTCTTGTCACACAGATGGATGGGTAGATGCAGTAATCAGGTAGGCTCTTTTATCCCTTTACAGGATGGACTAAAGGTGCCTCATGGGATATACACATTTTCACTGCACAAATGATCATTATGAATCAAGGATGGCTTATTCCCCAAAGCAACAGTACACTAAATAACCATATTGCCTGGCTGCTTGGAGAATTCCAGTTGAGGCAGGCATTGTTATGTCTCAAACTGCCCTGTCTCTATTCTCACTTTCCAGAAAGAACAATAAAATACTGTTTTTAGCAGAGTTTTCCAACTGAAATATCCTAGCACTGGTCAAGGGATTTGAAATATTGATTCCCTCAGTTATAAGTTTCATTAATAAGGCCTGGGGCAACCCATGCAAATAATCTCTGCTATTTACTTCAGTGTACCTTGCAAATATTATCATTGTCTTAATGTGCTTTGATATGAAAATTTGGAAAGGACTGGTTAGGGTACAGTGCATCTAGCTAGGTCCAGCTGTCTTATGGATTATCTGGTAGTAATGGAAACCAAGACAAAAGTATATCAAAGACGGGGAAGACTATAGTGGCTAGTCTATAAACCAAGCAACTCTTTAGTTCTCCCAAATTAATTTCTCTCTTGTCCCTACATGTTACAGCTAGAAATAATCCAATAGTTCTTTCATATATTGCCTTTAAGAAATTTAAATATTTTTTCTATTTTATCAAAATCTTAAGTAGCTGATCCTTTCTTCTGGCCCTTTGATGTGTATTTTACTTCTACTATTGTGTTCCACTGTTAACCTGATAATCTTAAAAATGAAAAATTATATTTTCATTTGAGCCAACACATGTATCATTTTATAAAAACTCTTGCTATTTATGAGAACTGCTGAGTCATTTTTGGTTTCTAACTATAAAACTTCTAAAATCTCCCAGGTTTATGAAGTGTAATTTCTGGGGGTTATTTTTGGAGTTTTTATCGAGGCCTAAATATAACTGACCTAAACACCACTTTGACATTTATTCAGGCATTCGTGTTTTTAAATTTTTAGGAATCAGTGAATTAATTTTAAAAAGAACTACTTTATAACTGTTGTTCATAGAAGTTTATGGCTTTTCGAAATTAATTAATATTTTTCCCCAATTTTATTTTTGAATGAATTTATGTTAATCTTACAAATATAAGATTAAATAGCTAGAAACTCTCAGTGAAA
>NW_012148842.1:1175242-1176552 GCF_000956105.1 Propithecus coquereli | reverse complement strand
ATATATTTTGTTGTTTTCTAATTCTATCACATTAATATCTTCTATAATTCTCGTAATTTTGCATATCCTAGATATGTCAAATTGGCCTTTTCATTATTATTTTGCCTCAAATAAATAGTAAAAGTAAAATATGAAAGTTTTGATTTGTTTTTTTGAGGCTGAAGGACTTGTAAAAAAAAAGGAAAGTTATGAGATGTAAGTATTTACCAAAAGGAAACTTCCCTTCTTAGAACATCCTTTACTTAACTGTGATAACAGCAAACACTTACTTAGTGCTCACCAGGCAGTGTACTAAGAGCTTTTGATATAATCCTCATCACAACCCTGTGCAGTAATACAGAGATGGCATTTAACTTGCCTGAGGCACTCAGCTTACAAGTGGTGGGGACAGCATTTGGACCCAGGAATCTGCTAGAGTGTGTTAATGACACTGCTATGGTGCATTTATTAACATGACTAACACATGTTGAATTCCTACTCTGAGCCTGCATCTCACTACTCAGTGCTTTGTAGTCAAAACTTTTGATATTCATAACCCTACAAAGTAGGCTTAGTTGACGGTCCCATTTTACAGATAAGAAAATAATTATTTGATTAAATAAATTAATGTTCCGTGGAATTCACAGAGCTGTGATTAAAACCTAAGTGTGTCTGACCATAGAATCAGAGCTATTGCAATAATCAGTGTCAAATTAATACATGATTGTAGTCATATTGATATTACTGCACTTTGGATTTGGGAGAGCTAGATGAGACAAAGAATCATATGGAGAACTTGGAGAGTGCCTGTAGAAGTAGTGTTTGGGAATTAGCAACCTGAAATTTAGGTAGAACAACATTCAAATTGGATGTTTGATTAAGTTTGGATTTGGTGAATCTCAAGAAAAGAATCTATGTTTTGACGTAAGCATGTCTTTAAAAACAGAATAGGTGATTAGACAAAGTAGTCACCACTGGCAGGTAAGGTCAATGAGCGTGCCCTGTTCATCATTGCCTCCTTCCTCTTTTGCAAATTCTATTGCATTATAGTTGCTCAGTAAAAGTTTTTTAAACAATAGAATTCATACATAAATAAGTTTATAACTAACCGTTTTTCATATCCTTAAGGAACATAGTAAAAATAATTTAGATTGATACAACTTCATTTAAATTCCACTAAAACCTTTTTGTTCATGTTACCTGATATAATTCTAATTATACCTGCCAAGAGCCATTATCCATATTTCACAGTTGAGGATATTAAGACTCAAAGAGGGCTGGGCGCGGTGGCTCACGCCTGTAATCCTAGCACTCTGGGAGGCCGAGGCGGG
>NW_012148842.1:1154512-1174907 GCF_000956105.1 Propithecus coquereli | reverse complement strand
CAGAGTTTAAGTATCTTGCCCAACTTATCTAGATAGGAATAAGAGATAGAAAAATGACTCAAATCAACCCTCAGATTTTAAATCCATGCTACTTTAGTGGTTGAAAAGAATATTTGTATTCATTACTTGAATTCATTGTTTGAAAAACTACACAATATTTCATTTCCTACGCAGCTTTTAGAAATTAGGTTTTTAATAACATAGGCTAATTTTGGTGTTTCTGAGAATCAGAGCTGCCCTCTGGTAGTATTTTCTATAGTTTTGTTTTGTAAATTAATGCTAGTAATTTCTTGTGCTTAACAGTTTTACTATTTAAAAAGTGAAGCTAACACACATCATTCTGTTTGTTTTTACATTTTTTCAGGTCCTGAGGAAGTAGAAATCAAGTGCCCGTTCAATCACATTGCTTGCCTTGGTACCAAAAAATGTGTTCATTTATCCCAACTGTGCAATGGTGTCTTGGACTGCTCAGACGGGTATGATGAAGGAGTACATTGCCAGGGTGAGTCCATTTGTGGAACAATGCAACTGAAATATTAAATTTTGCATAGTAATGAAAATTCAAAGAGAACCTGTGACCTGTCTTTTCTTTCAACCATAACCATATCAGTTATTGAGAAAGCATGAATTTTATTGCCAGATACTCAATATGCATTTCAAAGCTGCCACTATTGTGTTTTATTGAAAACGTTGTTAGAAAACACACACACACACACACACACACACACACATTTAGACTTTGAAATTGGGCTCTTAAACAATTATATGTTTCATACAAAAGAATACTTTTAAGCAAAGGACAAATGAGAAGTCTTTGTCACAGTAGGTTGGTATCACACAGTGTGATAAGCTTGTTTCTCTGAACCTTTGCTCAAACAAAGAGTCTTTGCTTCTGCAACCAAATATTTTAGCAGAATATATTCATGGGAAATTTGTTCCTGAATATTATTTCCATGTTATGCTATTAACTTGCTTCTAATTTTCCGTCTCTTTTAAAAACCAACATTTAAATTCTACAGTGGTAAAAGATTTACCTATATATGAATGACGTGAGGGAGAAATAATGAAAATCTGTTTAAAAAAATTGGTAAAAAGTTAACTGGGGCTGGCATGTACTAATGGAACTGAGGATGGGGTAGAAGGAATGAGATGTGAGACAAAGAAATATAAAAACATAGGAAAACGTTGAGTTCCAAGGTAGGGACCCAGATGTGGAAACAGAATCAAGGCATTGGACATGTGAACCAGGCTGCAAGGTGGAGCTAGGAAAGAAACAGCTGAACCAGAAGTCTTTCATTCGGATTCTCACAGACCGAGTGTAACACAAAGCATCCTGAAGCTGAGGTGTTAATAGGAGCCTGTCTTCCATTCTGGGGTCAGTAAGACAATAAGGGATAAAGGAAACTGTAGAAAACTGGAGATACATGTCTAGTCTCTGGATAGCTTCACACAAACTAACTGCTGTCATGTGGGAAAAGGTCTTAGGTCACCTAAAGTTACAGTTTTTTCAGGAGGAACTCTACATGTGTGTGTGTTTAAAGCGCGCAAAGCCAGCTGCTCTTTTTTAAAACATTGTATAGTCGACAATGTGCAGGCCAAACAAAATCTGCCTGGAGGCCGAATATGGCTTGCAGGCTGACGGTTTCCCAGTAAACTGGATTTAAGACCAGAGAGGGAGAAATATATTAGAAAAAGAATAAATCTCACGAAGATAATCTGTGAAGATAAGAGGCTATCAAAAGACCATATGCTGCTGAAACCAACTGGTCACTAGATCTTTTCACTCTTTCTAAAGGGATGTCCAATGACTTTGGCTCTGTAGACAGATTCCACCTGGGAAGTTAAAGGTCTTCAGCAGCTTGCTTCTTTGTCTTGAGTGTCCTTTCTTAGCTTTGAATTCTGATTGGGTCAAACAAGGAGCCAGCAGATTCTTAGTTTCAGTTATGAATACATGTGTAATAATAATGAATAAGAGATTTTATTTTTATTTAGAGGCTTTGTGACTTGTATTCTTTTATATAATTATATATTGAAAAGAACAGTATTAACAGAAATTAAAGTACTAAATTACAAACTGATAGGCATTAAAGGGTTTAATTTTCTTTTCATATATTAATTATATTTTCTGGAGCCTAATTCTAGGCAATTCAATTACAATCCAGGCTTCATATTGCACTTTAAAAATTTTTTATATAGATATGTGAGACTAAGCTTTTAGAATAACAAAATCATCTTTTCAAATACTTCAGAGGTGATTACACAAATTTGAATATCTTAAACATATCTCAGTGCTGAGGATCATATGAAAATATATCTGAGTTTTCTAATAAAATTTAGAGTTTGTGATCTCGTAGATGAGGGTATATATTAATAGTAAAATTAGGGATTCAAATTTAAACGAAATAAATTGCTGTTAAATTTATCTTTAACAGTGATCCTTGAAAAAAATCAGCATATGCTATTGATTAAGGTAGATTTAGAGTATGTAGTTGTTTTTGCCCCACTCTTTTTTCCTATTCTAATTTCATTTGCTGTTTCAAGTTTTGTATTTTTATAATGTGACAACGTTTTCTCTCTCTTAATTTGCCAGTAGGAGGTTGATTGTACCACTCTGGCTTTTTAAATATTTCTAGATTTCACTAAATGAAGTGTTTTAAGAGACCTAAGTAATCATTCATTATGACCTATGGTGGACTTAGAAATAACAAGAAGTATATTTGGATCTCTGCTTGCTAGTTATTCTCAGTAGAGGGTTTTTCACGTAATGTTTGGCCTTGTACACTACATAGAATCATAGAATCAAAGTGACTGAAAAGATACAGTAATTTTAGAGTCAGTGGTTTAATGAAATATTTCTACATTGAGAAATGAAACTCAGAAATGTGTTTACCTGTTTAGTCTGGTAAAGTGCCCCCAACAGGCGGACAAAAAACAAATCTTTTGGGCAACATTAGATTTGCTATGTGCATGGTTTGTGTTTAAATGAGAAAAGGTGACTTGTTGTAGGCAAAAGTACATTGTGGGAACTGAGTCCACTTTCTCCCCCTTAACCTTCCAATTAATTTATGGTCACACCCGACAGCACAATGTTTTCTGGAGAGTTAATTAGGCACCAGCCCTGTCAAGTCTCTAAGGAAATTTCTCATCCACTATAGATATACAATAAAGAAAGAAATCAGATTAATTCGAACATTGCATTGTTTTTTGGAAATGCTTTCCCTTTGCAGAAAAATTCTGTATAAATCACACCTTCTCTTTACATTGCTTCCTTTTTATTGTGTTCTAAGCACATATTCTAATTTTAAGCAGTTATACCTGAAGTTTAACACATGATTGCAAGATGGGGTAAATTTTCTTTTTTCTAACAAAGGATCTAAAGTACAATTGGTGGTACATTTTTATCCTTTATGAAAATTGATAAGGATAAAAGTTTAACTTGTTGAGGGTGATGTTCTGGTCTTGGTAATGTTTTTGTATCAACTGAATTGTTTTCAGAATATTTCCTAGAAAAATCAGTTTCTTCCTACTAAAGATAATGAAAAGATATCTATTATTAATGATTTTCTATAACACTGATATTTTCATCTCTGTCATTTGGCTCCATCTGAAGATAGAAAAATGGATTTTTGTATATGGGTATACTTATATAGAGAAATGCTCTTGTAAAAATTTTATAATAAGAACTTTCAAAATCACCACCCTGTATTTTTGAAAATTTCGTTCCTTCCAACATAGTACTTCATATTAGTGGTAATAGCAAAGAAAACACATTCTGTATAATACAAGGCCCCTCAATCCAGAATACTCCACAGAAATGCACACAACCATGCTAAGAATGATGGGAGAAATGAACAAATTCAACTAACAGAAACCAGATCAGCTGAGATGTATCAAAATGCTACTTTAAATCTGACAGTCTTAAAATAATTTATTATGTTAACATTTAAAGTGAGCCTATTCAAAAGAAGCCCTCCTTTTATTCACATCCCTGTTTAGATTACATTAGCAGTGTAAAGTTGGAAGATATTTAAATGTACGTGGGGATGACAGCCTCCATGGCACTATCTGCTCTTACTATGTTAAAAGAATATGAGAAGTCCTCAGGTCACTGCAAAACAGGATTCTATCTTCTCTGTCGCTAGGAAAAGTGACGATGTAATCTATGTAATTGTTTGCTAGCAAACACCCCAATGATCTTTTAAATCTAAGGGGATAAAGTGTGTGAAGAATTTACTAAAACTCATTAGAGAATGAAATTCTCTGACATATGAAAAGCTCAACCCTAAAATATACAAATGTACATGCACAAACACACATACTCCTCTTTTCTGATTTTTTGCTTTTCTATTCTGAACCTGTTCCTATATAATTATGAATATATGGTATATTTAACAGGTATATATAATCAGGGACCTAAAGAAGAATAAAATTATCTTATATATCAACTAACTCTTTGAAATAATGCATATTAGGACTTTTAAAAATTCCATTTGATTATTTTACTTTACTTGCCAGTTGGAATATAACTTTTCTAATATGTGTAATTACATTTTTCTCCTTCCACCCCCAAATTATTGTCAGTAATTCTACTGTATTTATTTTAGATACCTCTTTGTGATATTTAAAATTTTATGTAGTTAATTTTTTTTCTTTTATATTTCTCTCCATAAAACTAAACTCTTAAGAGAAAGTGTTAAAAAATCCTGGGAGTAATTTATAACTTACAGACTTTCTCAAAATGGACCAAGGTAAATGGCAGCCTTTATCATCTATAATAATTCACCATGGGAAAATTAATAATCCTTAAAACTTCTTGCTTACAACTCATATGTATTCCAAATTTTCTAAAAAGGAATTAACCTAGAAACTATTTCTGAGATCAAACATTCAGGACTCCATTTTTTCAGTCTTCTAGAAAGGAAAAAATGTTTCTGGTGCTGTTGTATCATTAGTCATTCTAAAACTGATTTCAGAGTGGTACAAGATTAGCATAAAGTTACTAAGATGGAAAGAAGAAAGAAGGGAAGAAGGTAAGGGAGGGAGGAAGGAAGTTGAAGAAGCTGATGAAGAGAAATAAATTTGGAGCACTTTGTGGTTTTTCATTTTACTTTATTGTCTTGATGGGTCTTGTTCTAGTCCCACTTTAAAAATTCCACTGGAAAATATTGCCAATATCTTTCTAAATTAAAATCATGCTAGAGAGGGGAATTTCAACATGCAGAATCCAAAAACAAAGATACAGAGAAGAGATGTAATTGCAAGCAATGTCAAAGTAAATGTATCTGTCAGCAACATTAAGCCTAAAGCAATAGGGAGGGAAACTTTGCTAATGTGTAAAACCCTGTAATTTAAGATAGATCCTCTTATATTTTCTTTGAGTTGTGCCAAGGTGATCAGATAGTCTCAAATCTAACTCAGGTCTGAGCATTTCCTCTCAAAAAAATTAGTTTAAGTAAGTGAGTTAGTTTAGCAAAATTCTTAACACTGGTTGATTTCAGGGCCAAGTTCAATGCTTCCCAAAAGCAAAGCAACAATTCCTAGAAAGAATAGATCTTCTGTAAGTGTTTTATCCTTTTGAAAATCTCATACAGATATTGTTTATATTGACAAAGGACACCTACATGAAATTAGGATTGTACAATTATTGAAAATTTTCTATATATATGTATTATATATGTGTGTACAAGTACATTCACATGCATACAAACATAGGCATACACATATATATATGTGTATGCATATTCATTTTTCACAGCCTTAGTTCTATAAATTTTGTTTTGTTTTTTTTTTTTAATTTCAGAATATTATGGGGCTACAAATGTTTAGGTTACATATATCGCCTTTGCCCTTCCCGATTCAGAGCTACAAGCATGTCCATACCCTAGACAATGCGCACCTCACCCATTCGGTGTGAATATACCCCTTCCCTACTCCCCCTCCCACCTGCCCGATACCCGATGAATGTTACTTCCATATGTGCACATGGTGTTGATCAATTAATACCAATTTGATGGTGAGTACATGTGGTGCTTGTTCTTCCATTTTTATGATACTTCACTTAGTAGCATGGGCTCCAGCTCCATCCAGGGTAATACAAGAGGTTCTAGATCATCATTGTTTTTTGTGGCTGAGTAGAACTCCATTATATACATATACCACATTTTATTAATACGCTCATGTATTGATGGGCACTTGGGTTGTTTCCACATCTTTGCAATTGTGAATTGTGCTGCCATAAACATTTAAGTGCAGATGTCTTTTTTATAGAATGTCTTTTTTTCCTTTGGGTAGATCCCCAGCAATGGGACTGCCGGATCAAATCATAGTTCTACTTGTAGCTCTTTGAAGTATTTTCATATTACTTTATATAGAGGTTGTACTAGTTTGCAGTCCCCACCAGCAGTGTATGAGTGTTCCTATCTTTCCTCATCCATGCCAACATTTGTTGTTTTGGGACTTTTTGATAAAAGCCATTCTCACTAGAGTTAAGTGATATCTCATTGTGGTTTTGATTTTCATTTCCCTGATGATTAGGCATGTTGAGCATTTTTTCATATGTTTGTTGGCCATTACTCTGTCTTCTTTTGAAAAGTTTCTGTTCATGTCCTTTGCCCACTTTTTAATGAGGTTGTTTGATTTTTTCTTGTTGATTTTTTTTTTATTTCAGCATATTATGGGGGTACAGATGTTTGTTGATTTTTTTTTTATTTTACTGAGTTCTATATAGATTCTAGTTATTAGCCATTTATCAGATGTGTAGCATGCGAATATTTTCTCCCATTCTGTAGGTTGTCTGTTGGCTCTTGTGCTGGTTTCCTTAGCTGTGCAGAAGCTTTCTAATTTGATCAAGTCCCATTTATTTATTTTTGTTGTTGCTGTGATTGCCTTTGGGGTCTTCTTCATAAATTCTTTCCCTAGGCCAATGTCTATAAGAGTTTTTCCAACATTTTCTTCTAGAATTCTTATAGTTTCATGCCTTAGGTTTAAATCTGTAATCCATCGTGAGTTGATTTTTGTGAGAGGTGTTTAATTAGAAATATGCTTTTGCACAGATATATGACTTCTTAACGCCGATTTATCAGGTATAATTGCTATCCCGCTAAGGAGACTTGGAGTTCAAGATTAAACTGTTTGAATATGTCGACCTGTAAAGACAGCTTACTAGCTAAGGAAATACCTCCAGGGAAAGGATGATTAAGTAATCTGACATTATATTGTAGCTCAGCATTCAAAATGATAATCTAAAATAGTTTATTGTTGATTGGAAATGAATCCCTTTGTAGTAGATTTACATTTTGATTAATGTTGATATTATACAAAATTCATATTCCCTGATTCCAAACAAAATTATTTTTTAAGAATAATTATGGAAACAAAAACATTTTGTAAATATTTTCAAAATAATATATAGACCTACCAAAAGCTTAAAAATGAATCATAGAAGGCTGTAACTTAAAGAAGGGATATCTTTCTTTATTAAAGCATCATTTCAGATTCTATATCTTCTTGGAAAATAATGGTTTCAATCTAAGTTATATTACTTCTATATTTTTTGATTCGATCTTTCCTGTAATGAGAATCCTGGTATATTGTAGACCTTTAATTGTTGTTGCAATATAATCTATTTTTGGTTAATTTTCATTTTAAATAGATGGAAATAAAAGACATGGAGGTACCACACCCACTCCAGTAGAATTTATTGTATTTGTTTACCTAATATCTATAGGAAAAGGAATAGCAATTGCTTTGAAATGGAGCTTTCCTCCTTGGTGCAAACAACTCCTATTATGTCTATTTCTCAAACATTCCAGTCTCTTAGAGAGAAGGCTTGTGTGAAACCACAAAAAGCCAAAGAACTCAGGTTCCTTACCACTAGTAATCTCTCCCCAACAGAAGAGACACGCTAAAATTCTAACACTTTTGATATTGTTAATTTATATGAATATTCATGAGCCCTGAAAGTCATTGTTCATCTGAATCTTTCTCTCACCCTTCTCTTCTGGATATGTGGAAAACAAAAAATATAGGAAATGATAATGGGTATGAGGTCAAAATGAAATCTTAAAATGTGTCAATAGAAACACAGTAAATTTTTCCCTATACTCAATTATTCATTAACTTTAGTAAACTTTTATTGTGCACTGACAATATTCCAGATACTTACCTAAGCACTGAGGATGCAGAAAGTTCTGTTTTTTGCCTTCATGGAAATCACAAGTCATAATGGAGATAGGTAAAAATTACTGAGGAAGAATAAAATGAGAAGCACCTAATTCTGCTTGAGGCGATGCAGGAAGATCTTCCAAGAGAGCTGATAGTTGATGGGCATCTCACTTTTAAGAGTTGGGTAGGCAAATGAGGAAAGAAAGAACATTCCAAAAATGGGGAATTACATGTATGGAGGCACAAAGGCATGAAAAAGTATTGCATATTCAAGAGAGTTTAAGTTCTTTGGTAAGGGTGAAGCATAGTTTCCTGAGTGGAAAAAGATGAGTTTGAACCTGAAAAAAAACTTAATAGACCAAGAGTAATTACATTAGAATAAGGATGCAGTATGACCCACTTAAAATGCATTACGTAGGACCACAAAGAGCAAGAGAGTGAAAAAGGACACTAGGATAATATTCTCAATAGTATTACAAGGATATTATATGATATTGTTTTAATATGAAGGATACAGAAGCTAGAATTGTTGTATATATAGAGCAGGTTCTGCTTTTTATTTTTAGAAGGTAACGGCGTGCATTACTACAATCATAAAGCTTTGAGATAAACAGTAATCTGTCCCTTCATATTGACCAACTCCAGAATCGATGCATGTTTGGTGTTATTCTTTAATGTGTCACTTGGATGTAGTTCATGAAAATGAAAGTCAAATTGGGAATGTGAGGAACCATGTTAAGTGAATTCCTTTTCAGATGAAAGTCAGGAATTTGGAAGGTGTATTTACTATTTTAAGCAACCAGAATTCCACTTTAGCAAGCTACTAAAATACTGTCTTATTATATTGTGCCTAAGTTTTGCCCTCTTGTCCCTTAACTTTGAAAAATATGTGACTGATTCAATATTATTCAAAAGCATGACATATAACAAACTGTCACTCAGCTTTCTACTCAACCTCAAATCTGAGGCCAAATCCCCTATGATTCATTATTTGGTTTTTGACACAAGCAGTTTGGTATTTAAAAAACAAGGAATTAAAATAG
This sequence comes from Propithecus coquereli, assembly GCF_000956105.1. Lineage (NCBI taxonomy): Eukaryota > Metazoa > Chordata > Mammalia > Primates > Indriidae > Propithecus > Propithecus coquereli. The sequence goes on along the minus strand of NW_012148842.1, from coordinate 1,165,701 downwards.
GTAGCTGAAGTGGAATGGCATCTCCAGGAGTCACACAGAAAATCAGTTTGAGAGCAAGGTTTAAACACTCTGACCTTGAGTTTTCCTTCACCAATTTTGACTACTGGGCCTTAACATATCAACTCAGAGAAGAGAATAAAAATTTTTATGCTTCAGCATCCTTCCTGACCCATTCTCAAAACAGCAAGATGGCTTGTAGAAAACCAACTGAAAGACATTTTGAATTAACCATATATTCCCTGTCAGTTTCATTAATTGATTGAAAAGAAAAACAAATGTGCTGAGTGAACAACAAGCTGAACAACTATACAACCAGCTTGCAGAATTCAATGTCTCAATCTGACTATTAGCTCTATCCCTTTGAGAAAAATTAGTGCTTTCATTTGGTGAAGGAGGTGGAAGGGAAATGAAATTCATTTTAACTCTTTGAAATAGATTTCCATCAGTAATAGTAGAAAGTCAAAAAAAATATTTGGAAGTTCAACTTTCACAATGGGATCTGGAAGAAATAAGGAGAGACTTCTCAAAGTCATTCAACAGAGAAAGTTTAAATTTTGAAGAAAAAACCCAAGCATACAGTAGTTTCCCCTTATCCATAGGGAATGTGTCCCAAGACCCCCAGTGAATTCCTGAAACCACAGATAGTACCGAACCCTATATGTATTATATTGTTTTTTTCTATATATGCATACCTATGATAGAGTTTAGTGTATGCAAAGTAAGATATTAAAAACAATAACTAATAGTAAACTAGAACAATTATAACAATATACTGTAATAAAAGTTATGGGATTGTGGTGTCTCTCTCAAAATATCTTATTTTACTGGATTTACCTATTCTCAGACCATGGTTAACTGTGGGTAACTGAAACCTCAGAGAGCTAAACTCTAGAAAATGAAATGTTGAATAAAAGGGGACATTCCAAAGAGAATTAACCAATAAATATTTATAAGATTTGAGATTTGTTGACCCCAATCTGAAATTCTAGTAAGTGTTATAAATTCTATGGAGGAAGCTTTCAAGAGATTTTTATACCTTTTAGCAATTGTTTTCAATTTTGAATTTCTAATCTGTTTGTAATTGCAGAAAAAACTATTTTCTCTGTCACTTTTTCTCTGATCCATTGTTGTCACTTACATAATAAACTCTATTCCACTAATTCACATGTGTATCAATGCTATCTGCTATGGTTTGAATGTGTCACCCCAAAATTCATATATCAAAACCTAATTGGAGGAAATGGTATGAGGAGGTAGGGCCTTTTGAGAGGTGATTAGGTCATGAAGGTGAAGCCCTCACAAATGAGATTAGCACCCTTATAAAATAGGCCCAAGGGAGCTCTTTCACCACTTCCACTACATAAGGACACAGCCATAAGACACCATTCTATGAACCAGGAAGTAGGCCCTTACTACACACTGAATCTGCCAGCACCTTGATCTTAGACTTCCTAGCCTCCAGAACCATGAAAAATAAATTTCTGTTATTCAAGCTACTGAGCCTTTTGTATTTTATTATAGCAGCCCAAAAGAACTAGGGAAATTGTAACTGAATATTTCAATATATTAAGTAATATTCAGAAAAATGAAATAGCTATGAGACAGGTAACTTCTGAGTTCACTGTAGTGAGTCCTTTCAGAGTCTAATGAAAGTAATTATTTCTTTTTCACTCTCCTGGAGACATAGAGACATATACATTGTATTTTGTTTCCAAAATTTCTACATATATTTGCATACTTGAGTTTAGATGCAAGAAATTTCATTAAGGATTAATCTTTTGAGTGAAAATAAATCACCCAGATTTATATACATTAGCTGAGAATTTGCTTTCTAGCTCCTCATGAGGCTTGTGATTAAGAAAAAGTATGAAATTAAATGAATGACATCTCTTTGCCACAATGGATTGTAGAATCAGTCCAACAACCCACTATGGTTGTGGAAACCATAAGGTGGCAACCAAAGAGAGATCACTGTGTTCACTGAGCATCTTGTGAATTAGGTCATTATGCATGTGAGCCAAGGTGTGAGTTTCAGATACAAGGAGAACGGGAAGGACAAGCCCTAAAGAGCACTTTTCAGTTCCATTAGCTGAAACGTGTGGTGTGCTTTTATTCAGAATACAGTACCGATATGAAACTAGGGAGTGCCAAGAAAAAAATCTATATAGTTCGATAAATGGCTCCAAGAATGCTCCAATATTCTCAGAGCAGAAGCACTAAGAACCTGAATTGTCTAATTTTTAGTTAGGTTAATTAAATATTACTTTAGTGGTCTCAAAGGAGTTTGGAAGAATACTAATAGGTATAAAATGCCCTTTATTCTTAACAGTTTATATAGAATTATCTATACATATTTATTTCATAAAAAATTAAATATAAATTTATTGCATAAAAATGTATATAGAAATATATATATGTATATGTGTAGTCTATTAAATTTTCCTAGCCTGTGTCTATTGAAAATGATTATTCAGGAAATTAAAGTATACTTATCTTTTTATACCATTCAGCTTGTTTCATTTCATTTGTTCCTGTTTTCAAAACCAGTGTAAGTTGTGGTTTCCAGTAGTCATGCTCTTACTTTGACTGCTATGTCCTACTGTCAGCCAAATGACTTCAGTTCCTTTTCAGTGTCAGATTTGTATCTTACCTAAGTTAATTATGCAAAACAGAATATGTAGAACTGAGAGAAACAGGTTTGGGGTCAAATCCTAGTAAACTTGCCTAACAGTATAACTTACCTTTTGAGGTCAGTTTCAATGCAAATGTGCCTTGGTTTAATGCATCTTTTTTCTTTCTATGTTTTTATACCCCAATAGATTAGAAACACCTAGGGAAACTTATACTTCTTTAAGTCTTTTTTTTTTAAATTCCAAAGTATAAGGAGGTACAAATGTTTTTGGTTACAAGGATCTCTTTTGTAATGCTTGAGTCACAGCTATAAGTGTGCCCATCACTCAAATAGTGTTCATTGTCCCCATTAGGTAGGTTTTTGACCCTCCCTTCCTTCCCCCTCCCCCTGCTTGATTTCCATTAAGTTTTACATTCCTCTGTGTACCTGTGCGCATCAGTTAGTTCCAGTTTAATAGTGAGTAGATATGGTGTTTGTTTTTCCATTCTTGTGCTACTTCACTTAAGATAATGATCTCCAATTCCATCCAAATTGCTGAAAAAAGTATTAATTCATCATTTTATATGGCTGAATAGTACTCCATGGTATACATATACCACATTTTCTCCACTCATGAATTGATGGGCACTTGGGTTGATTCCACATCTTTGCAATTATGAATTGTGCTATAATAAACATTTGACTGCAGGTATCTTTTTAATAAAATGACTTCTTGTCCTTTGGGTAAATACCCAGTAGTGGGATTGCTGGATCAAATGTTAGGTCTACTTTTAGTTCTTTGAGGAATCCCCATATTGTTTTCCACAGAGGTTTTACTAACTAACAGTCACACCAACAACAGTATATAAGCATTCCTTTTTCTCTGCATCTATGCCAACATCTGTTGTTTTTAGAGTTTTGAATAAAAGCCATTCTAACACGAGTAAGGTGATATCTTACTGTGGTTCTAATTTGCATTTTCCTGATAATTACTGACATTGAGCATTTTTTCATATGTTTATTGGCCATTTATCTTCCTTTGCAAAGCTTCTGTTCTTGTCTTTTTCCCCCACTTTATAATGGGGTTGTTTGTTTTTTTTCTTACTGATTTGCTTGAGTTCTTCGTAGATTCTGGATATTAGCCCTTTATTGGATGTATAGCTTGCAAATATTTTCTCCCATTCTGTAGGTTGTCTATTTGCTCTGTTGATTATTTTCTTAGTTGTGCAGAAACTTTTTTGTTTAATCAAATCCCATATATTTATTTTTGCTATTGCTGTGATTGCTATTGGGCTCTTAGTCATAGATTCTTTGCCTAGGCTGATATCTAGAAGAGTTTTTCCTACATTTTCCTCTAGAATTCTTGTGGTTTCATGCGTCATATTGAAGTTTTTTATCCACCTTGAATTAATAGAGAGAGACATAGACCAATGGAACAGAGTAGAGAACCCAGATATAAAACCATCCACCTACAGCCAACTGATCTTTGACAAAGCAGACAGCAATGCTCACTGGGGAAATTAAGCCCTATTCAATAAATGGTGCTGGGAAACCTAGATAACCACATGTAGAAGAATGAAGCAGGACCCCTATTTCTCACCACTCACAAAAAAAAAAAAAAAAAACTTATATTTAACTCCTACCCCAATCACTTGACCACAAGTACTCAGTCAACTAGGCAGAGATGATAAATATATGGAAAACAATGAGATTGTGTTAAAGTGTAAAATTGTAATGACTCTTTTGCAGGGCAACTTATAGGGGTAAGGTGTGCTACACTCTTGCCGGGAATTATTGGCCTCCAAAATCTATGTGCTTTTTCTCAGAGATATTCACTCCTGCATTTTGCCTAAAGTGATTTGCTCCTTTCAGTTTTATTTCTTCTTATTTACCAGAAATATCTACAATATGCAGAAGGAAAGCAAAGTTCTCCTTGATAACTATAACTACAAATAAAGAAGCAGCAATAACTTTCTCTCAGTATGAAATAGAATTGTAGGATAATGGGGCCAGAAGGGACTTTCAGAGGTCATCCATTCCATCCATCTGCCTCAGGCTGGACTGAACCCAGGCTCACCTAGATGAGTTGTTATCTATCCTATTTGGAAGACCTCCAAGGAAAGAAATTCTAATAAGCATTTTTAGTAATATAGTCAATGCTTAGCAATTTGATCCATGCATACATACTTGCATTTTGTATTATAAAATTCTCTATGCTCTTTCAGTTTTTAGCCTGTTCCTGCTAATAGATTCTATACTCCTGTAGCTTAATCATGTTTTTCTTGCAGTTTTCCAGATAGCCCTAAATTTTCAAAACCTCTAAAGTTATAAACCATGTCTCCCAACTAACCCAGACATAGTTTGTTAAGTGTCTATTACCCACTGTAATTGACTCTCATAGCTTCTGACTGCTATACTTTGTCTTTACATATTTTTTTACTCCTGAACATTGCCTTGCTCACTTATGTCACATCAGTTAGGAACCGTGTTTGGCTGGGAATAACAGAGATCTTAAAAAGATTGGTAAAAAAAGATAGAGGTTTATTTTCCTCTCATATAAAAAACGTCCACAGATAGACATTCCATGGCAGATAAGGTGATCCCATGATTTGATCCATGCCCCAGATTCCTTCTTTATTTCTGTTCTGCCATTCTTGTCACTTGCTTTCCATCTTCCAGGAAGCCTTGTGGTCAAAAAATGGCCACTTCTGCTCCAAACATCATATCCACATTCCAGGAGGGAAGAAGAATAAAATATCCCTTCCAAGCAAATTATTCCCCTTCTTAGGGGCTTTCCAGAAGTCTAATGGAACAATATATATCTTTATCCTCTTGACCAGAATTTTAACACATAACCGCCCTTACATGCATGCAAAGTTGGGAGATGTAGCTTTTCAATTGGGTAAACATTGCTTCAATAAAATCAGATTTGGAAGAAGGAAATAATGGATATTTGGTAGCAACTGATAGTCTATGCTATACATGTTTTGATAGAGCAATCAGACACTTACTCACCAGATAAGTGTTGCAGTCATACTATATTTGATAAACCCTATGAGAGGAGTAAAAAGGAAAGAGAGAACTGGTCATTAATTAGCTCTGTGGCTTTGATCACCAGTAAAAGGATATGTCTGGACAACATCTTTCACGCTCTTTTCATATATAAAATCATATAAATGAATAAAAATATCCAATACAACTGAGAAGTACAAGAGAAAAGTCATGGTATGCTGTAGCAAAGAGTTCCCAAATACCTACATGAATGTGCACAGAGGATGGCTCCTGTGGAACCAGTGAGGTCTGACTGTGCCTGAGGGAAGCCAGATTAATGTGGTTTCTCTTTTTTTTTTTTTTGAGACAGAGTCTCACTCCGTCGCCCATGCTAGAGTGCCATGGTGTCAGCCTAAATCTCAGCAACCTCAAACTTCTGGGCTCAAGCGATCCTCCTGCTTCAGCCTCCTGAGTAGCTGAGACTACAGGTGTATGCCACCACGCTCGGCTAATTTTTTCTATTTTCGGTAAAGATAGGGTCTTGCTGTTGCTCAGGCTGGTCTCGAACTCCTGACCTCAAGTGATCCTCCCGCCTCAGTCTCCCAGAGTGCTAGGATTACAAGCGTGAGCCATGGCACCCAGCATGGATTAATATGGTTTAAGGGAGAAAGATACTAATGTAGGCCTCTCTCCTGGTCTCTCCCTCCCCTTCTCTCTCTTATTTTTCTTTCTTTTCCTCATCATTCCCTTCCCTCTTCCTCTCCCCTTATTCTCTCTCCCCATGGCATAACTCATACTTTTTCAGCCTTTATTTTCTCATGTTTATGCCTTCAAATTTGGGCTTATATTTGAGACTTTTAAAAAACAACTTGTCTAAGTTGCAAAAATCTTTGCTATTATTTCACATCTCTGGTCAGCCAACCCTATTTTATCATTTATTTTAATTATGTGGTTTGTCATTGTATATATGTTTTTTGTTTTATTTAATATGTTGAGGCTGCCAAGCTATATTAAATGTGCTTTGTTAAATTGTTCTTATTCTCTTCCTGATGATAAATTTCCTATTTTATATTGTTTTGTTTTGCTCTCGTAAGCCAACTGGTATTCAAACAAACAAACACATCCCCAAATTTTTTTATTGCTATTGGTTTTTATCTTGTTTTGAAGGATTTTTAAATTAGTTTTCCTTTGAATTCCAAATTCTATCAGGTGATTACTTCTAACACTCTTGACACCCCCAAATAAATCCCTGTCTGTGAGATACCAGTTAAGAAAGTTATTTTTACCAGGTAGTCTAGAGATAAGTAGGCATAATGTAGGCATTAGACCAGATCTCAATAAAAAGTCACAGCAAGAATGCATAGTATCACTTGGTGCCCATTACAATTAGTTCTAAAATCCTTGATGGCTAAGTAAGAGAAGATAAAGATGAGGAATTTTAAGTGCTTAGAGGAATCAAAGTAACAAAATGTTAGAGATTGTACCAAATTCTCTATGCATGTTACCCATTTTTTTTTCTTCTCATTTTTAACAAGGGTAAATCCACATCAATATAGTGTTGTGCTTCTCTTTTGAGTGTGTAGGTGAAGGAATGGGTAAACTCTTGGGATATGACTAAAGGTCTCTGCACCTAGCCACTCAGTGTCGAAGATGACCTGTGTGTGTTAACCAACCAGGACAGAGTGCTTTTTCTGGTATTAACAACTCATATTTTTTAGGAGTCTGGAACTGAGACAAATGTTACCCAATTGTAACCAGTAATATCTGCCAAACTGTAATAGCTGTACTTTTAGTTTACACACTTCACAAGATTTCACAGCCCCCAAAATCAGGGGGAAAAAAAAGAAAAAAAAAAAACAAACATTGAGGCATATGTAAAAAATACGGACTGGATTTTTAAGCTGTTGAAATACTATTGTCTTTCTTGTTCAACTAAAAATAATTACTATGGGAGAAAGAAATAGTGCTCCCACTTAAAAGAAAGTCTAAATACAGAGACATCCTTTATGACTATCAAAGACTGTTTTTATTTATTTGTTTCCTGGTTAAACTATCCTTGTTGAAATCTAAGCTTTTGCAATTTGATTGCTGAATTTTTTTCCCAAAGTTTATTTCATACACAATGTATTTTCCCTTTTCTCTTCAATAGCTTTTCCTATTTTTTGTTGTCATTTATGATTTGGGGCACGTAATAGTTTCTGTGAGAAATATTTCCCAAAGCAAATATAAATATTTCCAGTGTACAAAATTACAACAATTCTTTGCTATTCAGATACAGATGGAATATATAATCATTCTTTTGAAGAGGCAATTAGCACTTAGTTCAGTGACTTGGGATGTTGCAACTCTTTCAAGTTTTGTTTTATTTTACTGCGTGCAACTAAGGTACTGTATCTCTACAATGAACCAATACTAATTTAAACAAGAACTGCCTGAGGATTTCCAGTGAAAGTTTGCTAGTATAGAATATTAAAGAAAAGGTCATTCAACTGTCTTTATAAGGTCACAGAAAGGTTGTTTTCTTACCGTTGACTCGACATAGCTTGATATTCAACTATATTCCAATCTAAATGAAGATTTAAATGAAGTCACAACTCAAAAATCATGTCAGAAGCTTCCATACTTCCTTTAAAAAATTAAAAAATATACTTGTATCATAGCTACAAATTGCTATTGATGGTTAAGGTCATATTTTAGGCTGTAATAGCCATTCAAACTTAATATTTTAAATTATATTGGTTGTTTACTTTTCAAATAGACAAATGATTGTATTGTTGGTTAACTGGTTACTACAAATATAGTGACAAAAAGGCACAGCCCAGAAACTTAAACTTTCTTTTTCTGTATGTTAAGGCTCATTTTATTTGAGAAATATAAAGAGAGGATGGGGTAATTTCACCTGTTCTTATTCTACAATAGGAGGAGAATATGTTTGAACTAAAATCAGATATGAAGCTATAACTGAACTGATATGTTTAAAGATCAAATAAATGTTCAGCTTTAGGTACTGTTGGAATTAAATTAGAGTTATTTTAAAAGTACCTCTGTGGAGGCCTAATTCAGTAATATGTAGCAGACTAGGTGCCATTAACGTAATCACGATTGATAGGCTAGACAAGCAACCACAAATGAAATATGTATGGATAGATGATCCAGCAAATAAAAGACAACACATCATATGTCTGAGAGAAGGCTTTGAGGGGGAAAATTGATTTATACAAACTTCATTAAAATATTTTCAAAACCTGACAAATTGGTCCTGGAGACTGAAGTTGCAGTGAACAACCAAAAGGCAGGAAAATGGTATAAAATGAACATTATGTGTTTGCAGTTTGAATGCAGGGGATTAGTCCGGTTTAGAGAAAAAAGAAATACTTTGAGAGAAGATAATTTTGAAAGTTAACTCGATGTCGACTATTTTGTATGATAAAGCAATTATTCACTTCAACAACCTTGTATCACATTTGTAGTTAGACAATGAAAGCTGTGTCTTAAGTTAATGGGAACTAAATTACATGTGGATAAGGTAGGATCGTGTCTTCCAAAAGCGGGTGATATTTTTGTACTTCAGAGACTTCTTTTCCTCAAAGTTGCATACTTATGCTACTTTTATGTTCTTCTTCATAGAATCAGTCTTCAAAATGTGGTTGCTTTGTCCATTCTTTTATTTACCTGTTGGATAAATATTTTCTGAAAATGCAATTAGTATGGTCCAGTCATTAAACTGGCATTTGGGGATTTCCAGCTGTTTCCACTTAGTGAGTCCCCATTATTGTGTGGATATAACTTGTTAGCAGATAATTGTAAACTAATATGGTTATAACACTGATAGAAATATTTTATTACCTTTAGAGAAGTCACAATTAGACCTGAAGCTCGAGTTCTCTTGAGAAATATTGTTATGAGTCAATTATAAGTCTGTCCATCACTTAGAGGGAACATGGTCAGAATAAGCTGAATTTTCCTTAGAATCACATTATTTTTTGTTTCTTTCATCTTTTATTAAATACTCAAGGGGCTCATTGGACTTCTTGAGTCTCTTTCCTTTGCAATTTACCATAAAACTCTTAATGCCTTAAGCAAAAAAATTTGGCTATATTGGCTCAGGTAACTTCATTTTGGGCCTCACTCAATGGTTCTATTGGCCTCAGAATTAAACCTTCACTCCCCCAAGTCCAGGGAAAATGGTGCTGTTTTTACCAACACCTCCAACCAATGTCTTGGGCCTGAATATCTGTGGCTCCTCCCCTGTGCTGCTAATATCAATCATTAGGGATTAAGTGGAAGCTCCTGAAATTCACTGCACACTCTATACCTCATCTTTCTCTGCCTTAAATCCAACAGGACTGAGCTCAATTATATCCTTTCCTCATATGCTCATCACCACAGAACTCTAAGGATTCTACACACCCCTATTTTGTCATCTTTTCTTAGTCTTTCTCTATGCCCTCTGGAACTCACAATCCACCATCTGCAGAACTCTCTACATACTTAACCTAATCTCTCAAAAATACCATCAGTATTTTTGATAAAGAACACTTGGCCCTTCATCTTTCCCCTGAAAACTTCTCAACAATAGGGGATGTCCAACCCCCAATAATTCTCCTACTACTGGGCCTAAACCTGGGATAATTTTCCTCAGTTCTCCTCATTATCACATGTAGACCAGTCTCCCTCCCTCTCTAAAAATGATATGAATTTTGGAACTCACACCTTTAGATTATTTTATCCATTGGTCGTCATTGCTGTTATAACATCATATACTGATACCCAAGTCATTCCCTCTTCTTTCTCAATTATTGTAGCTCTCTCTCCAAGACTACTTCTCTCTTAATTCTTGGCGAATTCAATATACTTTTAGATAATGTTTCCAATGCTGCAGTGTCTCAATTTCTGTACTCAACCTCAGCTACTCACACTAATTATCATTCTCTAGAGTTCAGACTTTGTCACTGATAATCATTGCAAGTCCTGCATCATTTCAATTTTACGCAACCCTTTCTTTTGACTACTACCGGCTAATTTTCTAGCTTACTGTCTCTAAACTTCCACCCCCAAAAATCCACCAAAACATTCCATCCATTTATGCTCCCAACTTTCCCCAGGTTTAACCACTCTTGATGTTTTTACTTCCCTCCCTAATTGTCTTAAATTTCATAGTCTATCACTTGATCATTCCCCTACATTGTTCCCCAAATCCCTAACCACTTTCTTTCTCCTAGCAAAGGCAAAACCCTAATTAAATCCAACTCACCACATAATCGGTTCTTCTACCTATATAGCTGAACCTGGCTAAAGGGAAGCAAATAACCACGGTGACTAGTTTCACTTTGAATTCATGACCATAAACCTCAATTTGGACCTTAATGTTACCAGCCAGTTATATTACACATTTCTAGTTAATTTATTGTCCTTGAAATCTATTTCAGGCCGGTGTGGTGGCTCACGCCTGTAATCCTAGCTCTCTGGGAGGCCGAGGCGGGTGGATCGTTTGAGCTCAGAAGTTCGAAACCAGCCTGAGCAAGAGCGAGACCCCGTCTCTACTAAAATTAGAAAGAAATTAATTGGACAACTAAAAATATATAGA
>NW_012148842.1:1129055-1154359 GCF_000956105.1 Propithecus coquereli | reverse complement strand
AAAAAAAAAAAAAAAAGAAATCTATTTCACATCTTCTCAAACTGACTCTTCCTTACCTGTCTTCACTTTCAATTGATGATTTTACTTCCCACATGGCCGAAAAAAATGAAGAAATCAGAAGAACATCTGCACTGACTCTCACCACTATACATACCCACTTTTTGACATCTGCACCTACACACTCTACATTCAGACTTGTTATTATAAATAAACTACTTACAGTCTCATCTGAGGCCAACCATAGATCTCATCCCTTCTGGTCTCAAATCTTGCTTTTGCTCTTCTCTCCATTTGATATATAATGTCTTGACATCACTTCCCCCGCCATCCTCCATGCTATTTCTTCTCTTCTATTCATTGTCTCCATTTCTCCTACTCTCGGTCTCTATTAAACATAGTATAATAAGGCTTTCATTTCAACCATTCCACTGAAGCTCCCTCAACAAAGTCACCAATAACCTCTGTATTGGTCTACTGATGGGTCAATTAAAAATTTTCCTTTTAATTTCTCTATCAGTAGTTTTTGACATAGTTGACCACTTCCTCCTCATTGTTCCATATTCTTCACTTGCCTTTCGGGACACCACCACACTCTCTTGGTTTTCTTCTTAGCTTACTGATTGCTCCTTTTCCATCTCCTTTAGTATTTATCTGTTTCTCCTTAAGCAACCTCTGTCCAGACTGCCTTCTCTTCTCAATTTACTTGCTTCATGATCTCACTTATTCTTATGGTTTTAACTCTTATCTATGTGCCAATGACTCTCAATTTTTTTTGCCAGCCCAGACTGCTCTCTAACTCTAAATATTTACACCAAATTGTCTACTCAGTATCTGCATTTGGACTTCTAATATATAGATATATCAAACCCAACACACCCAAAGATCTTTACTACCCCTTAAAACTATTATTTTATAGTTTTTTCTTCTCAGTTGGCGGCAACTCTTTTGCTTTCTCACCCTAAAAATATTAGAGAGATCCTTGACTTCTTTCTTTTTAATTCACCATACTAAATTCATCAGGATATATTATTAGCTATCCTTTTAAATATACTCCAAATGCTGTCACTTTTCACCAGTTCTACTGCTACTGTCTAGGTTCAAACCACAATTCTCTTGTACCTGGATGACTGTAATAACCACATAACTGGTCTCCCTTATTCCAACATTGCCATACTATATTCTATTCTCAACAAAGAATCCAGGTAATCCTTTAAAAACATGAATCAGATTATATCAAGACATACCACTATTTGCTTAAAACTTAGTATATGCGCTCCACATTACACTCAAAATAAAGCATAAAGCCTCCCAATGACGTATGAAGCCCTATATGACCTGGTCACTTATTTGTCTGACCTCTCTCCAGTTATTGTTTACTAACCCCATAATTACGAATTACTCTGAGTATCTTAGCTTTCTTACTGTTCCTTAAATATATCAGGAATACTTCTGATTTATATCCTTTGCATGAACTATTCTACAAAAGAGGGTAAAAAAGAGCTTTTTTACTAACATTAGATTCATTGAGTATAATCATAATCCGAAAGAGCTAAGGCTCTAGTAGTTAATCATAATAGTGGAAAATTGTATACCTTGAATGATAATTAAATTGATAATTTTTAAAAGAAGAAAATACTTATTTCTCCAAAGGGAATACAGTCTGATGTCAATTACTTGCAAGAAAAACATGAGAAAATACCATACAAAGTTTTAGTAACAAGCTTAAATTTAGATTTCTGAGTGTTTGAATGCATTTGTTGTTTTGTTTCTTTCACTTTAGAATTCTGAGACTAATATGCGACATGAGATAACATTCCAGATTTTTTATTGTTGTAGTTGTACAAATCTTCTGTCGTTAGGTAGATAGTTAGGATCTGGCTCTTCTAGGGACAAAGGTACCCTGCTTTGGTACTGTCTTGAGCAATTGCTGCACCTGGGAAGGATAAGGGCAGGCACTTCGTTTTTATGTTGTCCCACCCTTAATCCTATCCCTAGCAACTGCTACACCTGGGAAAGAAGGGAATGCTTTGTCAGTTTGGGAATTCCCCAGCCTAGGCATGATAGGATTCAGAAAGTGACTTAGAGTAACCTAAGGGTAATTATTATGACATTAGCTTGAATCTGCATTGTGGTTCACCCCCACCCCCTCCATGGGCTTTCAGAGAGAGAGCTGCTATATGCAGGACACCTGTCGATCATGTGATAACAACTCAGCTGTCTACCAGACTGCGTTAATAAAAGGAAGCAATCTGAGAAATCAGAGAGTGAGAAAGTGAGTGAGCGAGTGAGCGAGTGAGCCAGCCAGCCAGCCAGCCTGTCTCTCTCCACTTGCGGAGACAGACCTGTTTTGTTCTACAATAAAGAACTGTTCCTGTGAACTGCTTCCTGCCTGGGGTTACTCTGTCATGTTGGTTCTGCTGGCGATTTTTCCAGACTTGACACTATGGTGTGTCTGGTCATTCTTCAGCGAAGAGCACACCAAGAACCAAGGTCAGACTGCCACCCTGACAATCTCCCTTGTTGTCTGTCTATCCACAGCATCCTGTTTTCCCAACACTCAAGTAAAGAATGAAAGTGAAGGTGTGCATGTCCTCAACCTTGCTTTCTCCACAAACTCAAAAGAAATTGCAGTCAGCTTTAGGGTTAGACTAAGGAACATTTGCCTGCAGCCAAGAGTCAGCCTGAGAAATTTATTAGCTCTCTACTGTGAACTGAGTCATACTGAGACCCATGAGGAGGCACTGTTATACTAGACACGAGCCCTGTACTAAGAGCTTCAAATTTGTTTAGGAGATGGTCAAGACATCCTTTAAAAGGTCATTTGCTATAATATATGTATATTTTAACTTGTGCCTATATAGCCTAAGTTAAGGACACTTGTGTAATCCATTCAACATGTACCACTATTTATAGAAATTGATCAGTGGCAGGTTCCCTGGGAGCTTTTTCAGCTTCATAGATGCTGAACATATGGTCCTGTCCAGCTCTGTGAGTTCAACTTTAGATCAACTTTATTGATCAGGAGCTGACACTCTGAATCAGGGTGTTTGTACACTGCCATTTTGTTTGTTTTAAAACCCTGCATGGCAGTTGTACACTGGCAACTTAACCACAGCCTGAGGCCAATTTCCTCTCTACATATTGCTATACAAAAAAGGTAGGATTAAGTCATGTTTTGGTCTGAGAAGTTCAAACATCTATGTCCACTTATACATGAACTTGTGTATGATACGTTAGTGTATGGAGGAATCTTGTGAAAAAGGAATCTTCTGAAATGACTGGTTTCTATGTTCAAGAAAAATTTGTTCTTTTTAATAAATGATTAGCTTAGCATGTCTGAATGTTGAGGCAATTGGTCTGTAATTGAGTTGTAGAAGACTTAATGGCTGAAAATTGATTTTCTTTTATTATATTTAAAAAATAAGTTGGGGACCCAAAACGCACATAGATTTTTCTTCTTTTATAGTTGTGGAAAACAGCACTGAGTCAACCTAAAAAATAAAATCACATTCACTTTGGATCAATACTATATATACTAACCACAACAGGCTATTGCTGTGTCTTATTTTTCTACCAACTTAGATTAGTCTTTTCTTCTCCAGCCCTATAGAGAGGGACACTAGGCTAAGTGTCTTGCCAAAATGTAGACAATGAATTGGCAATAGCAGTAGTCTTTCAGAGTTTATTCACCTTGATTTTGAATGCTCTGTCACTACCCAAATGATGATAACCCAAAGGGTGCTCAGCCCTTTCCCTGGTCTATATTGAGAATTCTGATGTCAACTCATGAAGAAGAGAAGTAGAAATACTCCAAAACACATACTGTTTGGGACATTTTTTCACATTTATTTGTAGAAGCCTGGGCTAAATGAGGGGCCCTGTAGTAAGTCATTCCTTTAATATAAGGAGGTCTTTACCCTCAGAAACTGACAGGTCTCTCATTGCTTTCACAGCAAAGATTCCTGGAAAAAAAAAAGCTTACACACAATATTTTTATTTTTTATTCAGAATGAATGCTTTGTAATCTTATTTGTCCAATCTAGAGCATTGTAACTGCTCGTTCCCCCTTTTCCATACTATACTATCTCTTGAATTGCCTTGAGCACTACGGCCACCTGCAAATTCTGCTTCACAACACTTCTTTTTATTACAGTTACTTCCAAGCTTTTGTTCTCTTCCCTGCGGGCCATTTTGGGCCTTATTTTTCTTACTTTACTATCTTTCTGAGTCATCCTATTCACTTTAGTTATAACCTACTTGTCCATGACTCTTACTTATACATTTCCTTCTCTCCTGAGATCCAGATATGTATTGCTGATTATCTCCTATGTCCCACAGGCATATCAAATTCATATCCAAATCTGAACTCATCATATTTTACCCTAGCCTTCTATTCCTTATTCCTATGTCATAATCCATATAGTGACCCAAACTGGGCTCTTTAAATCATACTAGAATATTTCTTTTCCCTCATCTGACCTAAAAAAGCTACAAAGTTCAAATTATTCTCACTCTTAACTAAATCTAGAATCCACCTACTTCTGCCCAACTAAACTGCTCTGACTTAGTTTTGCTTATAATAAAAGTTTGATAAAGCAAGGTAATAAGCATATACTTTTGTTTTTGGTCACCTGTCCTAGCTCATTCCAATCCATAATCTATTTAGATAGAAAAACTATCTTTTTTAAAGTGCAAATTGAATATTCAATCCTTTGTTTAAACCTATTGAGTAAATTACAAGCTCCTTAGCAAGGCATATGTAAGTTCTTTATTTCTCTCGTCTCATCTCCCAGCCTTTCTTCTTATGCACCCTGGTTTGCAGCTGAACTAAAACTTTCTAGATCAGTATCAATCATTCAACGACATTGTGTTATTGTTTATCTCATTCTCACTATTTGAAACACCTTTACTATGAGATACTGTTTCTGTGTACCCAGAAAAATGGTTATTTAACTTTGGAAGCTCAGTCCAGATATCTTTCGTCTAGAAAAAAATTTTTTTGAGCTAAGTTGCCTTTTTCATATCTGCCTATCCATATCTTATTGTAGTATTACATTCGCTCACTCATTCATTTCTTCATTTATTCAAAAAGTATTTCGTGAATATCTGTAAAGTATTTGCCCATGTTCTGGGTGAGGGGGATTCAGACATTAAATTATGTTGTCTTTCATCTCAAGATGTTCACAGCTGAGGAGAAAATAGGCTGTAAACAAAAAATGACAAAGTGATATTAGCAGTTTTGCAAGGTTATATTTGAAATAGTATGATGTGATATAAAGATCATCGGTGTTTTAGTCAGGATCCAAACAGAATAACAGAAATCATTCCGAATGTTTAAAAAATAGAGAAAATTTAAGGCAGGCAATTTTTACATAGTTGTTGGAAAAGCTTAAAAGTCAACAATAGATAGTGAAGTACCTAGAGATTACCAACAGTAGGAAGCCACTCATCACCAGGATGGAGAGGGGGAAGAATCTGTAGTACTGGTGCCAGTTTGTCTCATGACATCTATCAATTGAACCATGGAGGAGATGCAGCTGATGCCAGATGCTGACAAAGGTAGCGACAGAAAGGGAAAAGTGCCATGTCTTCTTTCTCTCCAGTCACTGCTTCCAACTGGCTGAACTCAGTCAGAAGCCCGTGGATGTAGAAACCTTGGACATGTAGCTTCAAACCTTGATTTTCTCATTTATTGCATGGACGGTAATGCTATCTTGACTAGCTAGTGTGATAGTTAGTGATAATGCAGATAAAATAGCTTATAGTGCATGGGGAAAACTCAGTATTATCTGAATGATAGATAATATTATTATCAATTTCACATATTCAAATTTAAATGGCAACAGAGTTTCAAAATTTGGTATTTACTGGTCTGCCTCATTACATTTGTACTTCTCATGCCTCATAGTATTTGCAAGGAAATTTATTATTCAGAATTATTATTAACTTATTTTCTCATTTATTCAACAAAATTTATATCTATAGGTGCTATGTAAGATGCTAAGGATATGAAATGCATTTTTGCCCCGTGATTTAATGAACCTATTTAGATTTCTTGGTAGGGGATCCCTTGATCCTACCCCTATCTGCACTCCCACCTTTTTAGTAGTTTCTTTTTGGCTGCATTTAAACAACACAAGAAAAAAATGAATGCCAGTATGAATTAAAATCTTCTGCATTGTCTGCGGTTCCGCAGTGGCCCAAGTTTTTCTGACTGGAACACTTCAGGCTGAACTCTGAGAAGATGCCGACTGCTGAACAAGCAGCAAAGAGAATTCCGTGCCCTCTGGGCATGAGGCATTTCATCCATTAAAGAAAAGAGAAACTTGGAAATCAACTTGTAGGGAGATAGGTAAATTGATTAAGGCAGGTTATTTTTTCTTTGTTGCTTTTTTTTTTTTTAATGGTCCTCTTTAAGGTATTTATTCGAATAGTTAGACATTATATTTATTCCATAATTGATTAAATGGATCAGTCTTTTAAAATATTTTTGACCAGGCATACATTTATATAGCACATGGGCATTCTCTCCCCTAAAATAAGAGACAGTTTAAATTCATATTCACAAAAGTTCTTGGCAATACTGCAATGTAAGGTCAAGTGATCACTTGTGACTAGTCATTGTCTATCTCATTTTTAATACAAATCTAGTGATGGCAGCTTAAAATAAAAGACACATTTGAAAAGCTTTGGCCAACATTATTGGGTATTATATATAAAAGAGGGGATACACGAGCATTTCCATAGCCCTCTTGGTCTTGGACAATATCCCTCTGTTATGACAAGGAGAAGAAACTCCTGGCAAGTAAAATTGATCTGTCTTTGCATATGTCCCACAGTAACGCTATTCCTCTCATCTCTGAGCTATTTACAGGGTAAAGACATTTGCGTTTAAACCCAGACTAGGAAAAGTTATCACCAACTGACCATCACTAAAGGAAATGTTTCAAGGGTATATTTCAGATGAAAGGACAGTAATCTCAGCTAGCTCTTCTGCCATGCAAGTGGAATGGTAAGCAAAGATGTTAGTAAATATGTAGGTAAATCTAAAGCAACATTGCATTACATATTAATGGTATTTCATTTGTGGTGTTAAAAAAAGACCAAAATAGGCATAAAATATTATTAGGTCATTCAATATGAAATGTCTTATTTCAAATCAAAAGTTTTAGTTTATTATATCTCAAATAAGAAGCAGTACAATTAATCAAAGTATGAGCCCAAACTATTAACACAGTTTTGCCATCTTAATGGTAGCTTGTTTATGTCAGCAGTGAAGAAGCCTGGAGAGTGAGTGGCCATAAAATCACCAAAGGCATTTTCCACAGCTTGCTAAGAATTGAATATTTTTCCTTGCAAGAAGTGGTCCAAAACCTGGAAGAAGTGGTAGTCAGTTGGTGCAAGGTCTGGTGAATACAGTGGATGACAGAGAGTTTCCAAGTCCAATTACTTTACTTTGAGCAGCATTGTTTGTGGACATGTGATCAAGCGTTTTCTTGCAAGAGGATTGGCCTGTCTCTATTGACCAATCTCAGCTGCTTAATCACAAGCGTCCTCATCATTTTCTCCAATTGGTTGCAGTAGACATCCACTGTAATTGATTGACCAGGTTTCATGAAGCTATAGTGGATAACACAAGCACCGGCCCACCAAACAGACACCATTAACTTGTTATGATGAATATTCGGTTTTGGAATGTGTTTCGGCGCTTCATCTTTATCCGGCTATTGTTCCGAATGTTTGCACATTGTCAGAAAGAATCCATTTTTCATCACATGTAACGACACGGTGTAGAAATGGTTCACCTTTATGTCATGACAGCAAAGAAAGGCAAGCTTTGAGATGATTTCTCTTTTGACACTAATTTAATTCATGTGGAACCCATCTATCCAGCTTCTTTACCATACCAGTTTGTTTCAAATGGTCCAATATTGTTGGAATAGTAATGTTAAACTTTGCTGCTAATTCACATGTAGGTTGAGATGGATTCACTTCCACTACAGCTTTCAGCTCATCATTATTCACCGTGGTCTCAGGTTGCCCATGTGGATCATTTTTAAGATTAAAATCTCAAACCATCAATGTATTGTGCATTCCTTAGCCACATCCTTCTCAAACACTTTGTTGATATTTTGAGCTGTCTGTGCAGCATTTGTTCCCTGATGGAATTCATATTCAAAAATAACACACATTTTTTACTTATCCTTGGTTTCACAAAAATTGCTCTAAAAAAATTTGAAAGATAATCACAAGCCAAACTGTGCTTTTGGAAGAATGAGGATGTACCTTCACAATAAAAACAAAACAAGAAATGTCAAAGTGAAATGTCAGAGATATCAACTGTCAAACTCAGTATTTAAGGAAATCGGACATTTCATACTTAATAACCTAATAAATATTGATGTAAGTCATGATGGGTTCTTTGGTTGGTCTGCACAAACCGTTTAGGTGGTCCCACAGTAGCTGAGTAGGGCAGTGGACATAGGGAAGCACTAGTTTTTCTTTTTTCTTTCTTTCTTTTTTGTTTTTTACTGTAAAAAGGCATTTTTGATTGCAAAGGAAGTGTAAGTGGCAGGAATAATACAACTTCTGCTTCCGGTCCTGGGGCTGCTTCCACAGACTCAGTTGCCTCTCTCTGAAAGTGCATCAGCTGTTAAGGAGTGGTTGGTATGTCCTGCTAGCACATTTCTTATTTTGGTCTTACCCCCAAATTATCTCCTTTCACTCACTTATGAGAGAAACTTTGTGCAGTTTCTGTTCTTTAATATCAAATTGGAAACTGTGTAGCTAAAACACAGGACATTTTTGGCAACAGAGTCTGAGGGTCTAGTCCATTATAAACATTTTTAATTGAATGAGTAGTTTACAAAATTATAGACAGTATCTTGATTTAGAGGCAGTCTGTGTATTCTTAATTCTAAAGTTTCTTTTTTCTACACAAGACAAAAATTAAATGCCAAATATTCGTTCTGTTTCATTAAATATTTTTCATATAAGCATTTTAAATATATAGTTGGGGCCAAGGTTAGGATAAGATGTTTTGAGGAAATACTAGTACATGATTATTATACTCAAAGAAATTTACTTTAGGTAGTATATTAGAAGATATGCATTAGAAAGAATAAATAATAGAAATTTTAATATGTGTATCTCAGCATAATTATGAAAGAGATTTGATAAATTGATACATTATCAAATATTAGATATATCACCTAGCACAGAACCTCATAGCATTACCTCGATAAGCATTTGTTTCATGACATGTACACAAACTATCATAAGAGTCGAGATAAAGGTCACTATGGAGATTGGATAACTATGGAAGACTGATGGAAAATGGATTTCAGTTGGCAAGAGGCATTGGAATGCTGTTTTTGAACAATGGGAAGAAAGCAAAGAGAAAAAGTATTGTAGATAGATAGAATAGTGTTAACAAATCAGGGAAAATCTTAACACATTTTTACTGAAACAGACAGATAATGTGGTATTTTGAGAAAGACTTATATAAAGCAGGCCTTTGGCAAAATAATATAGTTGTTCAATGTAACCTCCAAGAAGTACAAGAATAGTAAGAGTGGTTACATCCAGGAGATTTAAGAAAGTGAGATAAAAAAAAAAAGTAGATTACCCCCTGAGAAAGGAACTACCTCCTGGGAGAACTAGAAAGTATTCAGCAAAGATTAAACTTGACTTACCATCCAGTGATGACTGAGGAATAGCTGCAAGGAAACAAGTAGATTCTAGAGTGGTGACAATTGTAACATAACATTGCAGATACATAGGAAACCTCTTGACCGGGAAAGATCAGAGATATTTTGGCTTCATTCCAAGATCCCATGCTTACCATGTGTGGTGGATGTTAGGTTTTTTTGATAAATTCATGCTAATGAAGATGTTTCTAGCATTTGCAGTAGAGTTTAGAGAAAATAAGGTAGCTTTGAGGGACCTGATGAAGTTCACACAATATTAAATTTATGCAGTTATGGAATAGTCAACAGCAAATGTAATCTCTTTCCAAGAAATACAAGAACTTCTATCATCAAAAAGATGTCTCTCATCAGGCTTTACCAGCACTCAGAGTTTGATCTAGTCATCCCCGTGTCACATAATTTGCATCAACACTTAGAGGATGCTTATTCCTGGGCTTGTGTTAGAACTATAGGTATTTTTCCTGGTCTACTTGCTGATTCGGAGAAGTATCCAGTGACATTCTACATCTCTTACTATTTTTTTTCTAGCTTCCTTAGTTCAAGTTGTATGAAGAATTCTGTACCTCACATACTCCAAGCGAATCGTTTTTTTAAAAGCTGTATACAGCCTTAAATTATGGTAATGAGGTAGGTAGTTATGGAGAAATTCATTCTTCTTTTTTCCCATGGCTATTATTTAAAATAGCCACAAAAGGGGAGGCATTTAATAAATATTTGTTGAAAGGATGAATGAAGTGTAAATGCTTCAGTCTAACTTGGTTAACTTAGACAAGAGGGTAGCTAAGGAAAATTAAGTTCATTGTTTTTCTTTGGGTTCCTGCCATCTCTGCAAAAACTTTACTTGAGATTACATTGGATTTGGAAATTTATTTGTTGTAATTTCAAAATTAATACTGGTAAAATACTTCAGTATGAAAAATTTCTGTTGACAAAAGGTCCAGAATAGATAATTAAATTATTTTTGAAAAAATAAGGCATATTATAAAAAGTAGGAGTGAATTGAATTTCTCAAATGTATGATTTGTGTAAAAGAAGAAGGCCTGCTCTTTGCAACCAGTCTTTAATAGCTTATAACTTCTATTAGGAAAAGAAAATATATAATTCACCCAACAGGTATAAATATATAGGTGAATTCCTCAAGGATAGTTTCATTGTTGTTGTTCGATGAATTATACACAGGTGTCTACAATACTGACAGATAGTAGGCATTCAACATCTATTTTCTGAATTAATTTGTATATTTATGTCTGTATAACTGTCCTACGTGGCTTTACATTTACAATTATTATTGTGTATTATTTTGTAATTTAATCTGTCTCCATTCCAAGTGAAAATAATCATTTTCAATATTGAATTTCTAAGATGATGCTACTGCTTCACTAAGAGTATACACTTAATAGAAAATATTGATACAAATTGCTTGAATGCTTGAATTGATAGTTTATAGATTGTGTTCTGTTTAAGGAACACATGAATGGGTAAGTGTTTTCTATATGCACATACTCAGGGCATTCCCTGCTGGAGAGTATTTAGCTGACTTTAGTTTAGAAATGCAATTTTGTGGGTTGTGAGGGCCAAGTAAACAAGTGTGTTATGGTGATATTTCTTGGTGGAAAAATGTTTTGTTGGAATATGAAATAGTTCAAAAACACTTAAAATATTTTTAACATAGGTCATTACTGTCACTGCTTAAAGAATTCTATTTCTAGTGTTGAGTCCTTAGAATTAAGAAATATATTGTAAATGACAAGAAAAATACCTATCTTAGCTCTAAAAATTATCTTTTAAAGAGCAGACCTAACTAAGGTTTCACACTGCCCCCCACAAAATCAGTTGAAAGTAAATGAAGATTTGCTTATGTGGATAAATACTTTTAAAACTATAAATCAATATGAGGGGTCTGTTAAAGAGTTCTTATTCTTAGTAATACTGGAAAACATTAATATTTAATCATTTTGATCTTCTCCCTAATTGTATATATTTATTTTTCAAATATAGAATTTTATTTTTAAAAATAGGATTCTGCCTCATCAGTGATAGTGAAGTAGATCCTGAGATATATATATATAAGAAACAGCTTTGAGTTTATCTTATATCCTACTAAGTACTTATAAGCATTAACACATTTATAACTCCATACCAATAATATTGTAATCTCCTGCTTATCAATGAGGAAACTGAGGATTAGGGAAATTAAATATATTTCCCAGATCAAAGAAATGCAAAACTGGCATATGCTGGGACTGGAATTTGATCTTTAGCCAGACTCTAGAACCTGTGGTATTATTATCCAAACTTGTTGGATATCAGAACTAATTAAATATGTGTTTGACAAGAACTAATAAAAATGTAGGCAGTAGACAGAAAGTATGCAATGGTCCGGTGGTAAGATTTTTGTCTGTGTCTCTGTATCTCCCTATCTCTCACCTCTCTCTGTGTCTATCTCTCTTCTTCTCTCTTTCTTTGCCCTCCCCTTTTTTCCTTTATTTCTTCCTCCCTCCCACCTTTTTAAATAATGAATGTATTTGCAGGGATATACCTGTTCAAACCAATGGTTCTCAACCAGGGACAACTTTGCCACTCAGGGAACATTTGACAATTAATGTCAAGAGATATTTTTGCCTCTCATGTCTGAGAAGATGTAACTGACAACTAGCAGGTAGAATACAGAAATCCTGCTAAGCATCCTATAATATATAGGACAACTCTGACAACAAAGAATTATCTGGTAGCAAATGTCAATAGTGTATTTAAGAAATATTGGTTGAAACTAAGAAAACTATCACACCATCTCCAGAAAAAGAATGCACGTCTGTCCATATCCTCACAGCAAATGTTATTATTCTGTTTAACCTGAAAGAAAATACATGTTTTTGAACAGAAATAATTTTATATGTGTAGTTCATATTTTGGAATTAATGCAGGTCTATTTACTTAAATAAAACCTATTTCAATTATCTTTTTATTTCTTGCTCATATAACTTAGTCAAAAGGATCATTTATTTTCCTGAACCTTGTAGTCAATACAATGGAAATATGTAAAGAAAGCAGAGTTAGGGAGAGATTGGGGAGGAGAAACCAAATGCCATTGGAATCGGTGACACAAAATGATGTAAAGTTCAGGGGAGGGTGGTCACTTGGGATTCATCAAACACCAATTCCAAGGAAATTTTTCCTTTACAGTATGACATTTAAATATATTTGTGTGGTCCAAAAATTATTCACATTTTAATGCAGTTTCCCAAATGCCAATTGCAATAGTCATAACATTGTAACTGAAATTACATGCTGGAAAATGTCAAAAATGTGCTATGCCATGGTGGGCTTCATAAAATAATAAGCAAAAATTTAGAATTTATAGAATAGATTAGTTTTCACACATTTCTGTTTATCTTTCCATCTGGGAAAAAAAGAGTTATCTTGGCAAGTAATATATTACTTGATTTAATAAAAAAGATAACAGCTACTAAAATTAAAGAAAGGAATATTTTATATAGTTTTGTTAATTACCATGTAAATGTTACCTGTGATATGTCATTTAAATTCACAATTCATTAACAAAGGTTCTGCAATAAACATATTGCTCTAAGCAAAGTTTTGCCGCCTTTTTGGAAAATTTGATAGCTTTTAAAATTCAAAGCAGCTTAAAAGGCCTAAAAGCTTCTTGAAAATATGAAGATGAAAACTTCTTAAAAATGTATAAAGATTAAAACATATAGAACTTTTAGAAAATAGTAGTATATTTTCTATTGTGCCTCATATGAAATTTTAGTATTTATTTTATCTATTATGCTATAAAAATAAACCTTTTGAAAAAAGTAAGATACATTTTAAAAAACCTTAACTTTTGTTTTCTTATAAGTGTATTTTGGCGCTGGGCATATTTATGAAACACAGACTTTTCCACATATACTTTTATTTAAAGCATCATAGTACAGAGAAAGTTGCAATCAACTATTCTCTTTTTTTATGAAGTGTACAATTTGGAAATAAAAAAGAAAAAGAATTTCCAGTCTTTTAATGAAATTTGTTATTAGAAAGAGTAATAGGAATGAGAATTTTTACAATGTCTTTCTCCAAAGATTCAAAATTTGGATAGACTACTATGTACCTGCAAAGGTAGGGTAACTGCTCCCGGGTAATGTTTTAAGAGCTCTTTTGACACTACCATTTTTACTTATGCTGAGATAAAATTTATGGATTAAATGTCATAGACACTAATTGAAACCTTGATTACTGAGATTTGGATGTCCTGACAAATTGATTTCTCTGGTTAACACTGTTACCAGAAAAAGTCTCTCTTATTTCAACTTGCATTATTGAAAATCTTTCATGACTGTAATGTTCAATGTCTCTATTTTCATAATGAGACGACACTGCTAAAAGTGACTCTCTCCTTGTTAACTGATTCTCTTGAAGTGTTCCAGGTTAATTATTCTATACATCAGCTCTATTATAGACTATTGTCGACGTGTAACGTGTGAGGGCTAGGAATGATTAGACATTGGACTGCTTTTTTATACCAAAATTGCCAATGTGAGCTTTTTTTTCCTTAAAAAAAAACAAAAAACTCATTTATTTTGGTCTTTTAAAGTATAAAGCAAAGAAATATTTTTAGTAAAGTTAGGACTCTGATTAGTTGGTCTGCAAGTATTTGAGGTTTAAATGCACTTCTAAGTTACCTGAGATTCTTTGGGGGTTATGGGAAAGCCAGTAATGACAAACAGGTATTTCTATAACCCAGGGCTTCTCAAACTGGCACTATTGACATTTTGTGCCAGATAATTTTTTTGTTTTGGAGGGCTGTCCTGTGCATTGTATGTTTAACACTATCTCTGTAGCACCACCCTTCCCCCAGCGTGACAACCAAACAATGTAGCCAAATGTGCCTGTCATGGTGGTTGTGGTGGTGGTGACCAAAATTGCCCCCTTTGAGAACCACTGCTCCTGTTAAAATTAGACATGTTTTCACAAAACCAAGACATTTATAGACCTGATGCGTTCGTTAAATGACTCTCTTCATCGTTACAGATTTGTGGTGAGAGAAAATGGGAAAACACAATGCTCCAGTTAACCCAGTTGGGGATTTAGTTCAGGTACATAAAGTACAGAAATGAAACGATCGGAATGCAGGCCGTGAAAGCTGTTGAGCAATGCACATATGGTAGTAACATCCATCAGGTGTTGGGCAGGCGGGAGGGGGAGGAGAGGAGGATATATTCGCATTTAAGGGTGCGGTGCGCACTGTCTGGGGGATGCACACGCTTGTAGCTTTGACTCCGGCGGGGCAAAGGCAAAGTATGTAACCTGAACATTTGTACCCACATAATATTCTGAAATAAAATAAAATATATAAAAATTTAAAAAATAAAATAAATTAAAAAATTTAAAAAAGGAATAAATGTTATAGGCGGGTTTCGTTGAGAAAGACGGTCAGGAGTGTTAAACCAAGACCTTGGCGGACCATTTCAGACAGGTCACGCGCAGCCCTTGCCTGTGGGGCCGCAGTTCCAGCCAGAATACCTCAGCTTGCTGCCATAGGAGCTGGGCGGAGGCCCGGAGGTGCGAAGCCTCTCTTGGCGCCGGACCTGCCTGACCGGAAGTGGCTCCTCGCGGCCTGCAAGGCGGGGCAGGGGCGCGTCCGTTTTCCGGTTCCGTGTTGTGCGAGGAGGCGGCGGGCGCGAGGAGAAGCGAGGCACCGCGGAAGGACAGGCTTCTAAATAGCCAGTTCTCGTGGTAAGAACACATTTCTTTAAGACCCTGGAGCGGGAGGGTGGTCTGGGGGAAAATCTAGTCCTTGTCACTCTGTGACTTTGCTCACACGGCTTAATCCAGCTCTGTCCCAATGTAAAATGGTACCAAAGATTCCCGTGTCACAGGGAGAGGTCTAGGGGACAAATAATATATGTGATATGACCTGTTATTTTCAAAGTGCCATGCAAACAAGGGATTATGAAAATTGTTCTTGTTACTGTGATGTGTTGTCGACTAGAATAGTGTATAAGTAGCATGAGTTTAGTTTGGGGTAGACAGGATGGGTGCTTTAGTCTCTTTTTAGTGCCATTATCTTTCCCTGGTTTTAATTATGGTTGTCCTCCAGGGTGGTGAGGCAAGATCTCTGGAATCCCATCCTGGACAACAGCAAATAATTCTTTTTGTTTTCTTTTCTTTTCTTTTTTTCTTTTCTTTTCTTTTTTTCTTTTATTTTTTCTTTCTTTTCTTTTCTTCTTTTCTTTTTTCTTTCTTTCTTTCTTTTTTTTTTTTTTTTTGAGACAATCTCTCTCTGTTGCCCAGGTTAGAGTGCTGTGGCGTCAGCCTCACTCACAGCATCGTCAAGCTCCTGGGCTCAAGTGATCCTCCTCCCTCAGCCTCTGGAGTAGCTGGGACTATAGGCACGCGCCACCATGCCCTGCTTATTTTTTCTATTTTCAGTAGAGACGGGGGTCTCACTCTTGCTCAGGCTGTTCTGGAACTCCTGAGCTCAAGCGATCCTCCTGCCTCCCAGAGTGCTAGGATTACAGGCGTGAGCCACCACTCGGCCGACAGCAAATATTTCTTATTAATCTTCCCCTCATTTCTGTCACAGAAGAGATACAATTTTGGCCTCTGATGTAGGGAAACTAAGCCATGGAGAAGTTGGATTTATTATAAATTAGGTTGAAAGTTATTACAGATAGTACCTCTAGAATTTCAATTAGGAGATATAGAAGCATTCAAATTAAATCAGTGGGCACTTAAAGATCAAAGAAGCGAATTAATCTGTGATCTAAGATCATATTCTGATGTTATTCTCTCAGTGAGTTTGATTTAGTTCATCATAAAACTGAAGCTTTAGTTGTTAACTCATTTGTTTAATAAAAACAAATATTTCCTCAGAAGGTTTTATAGTCACTTGCTCTGGACACATTTTGAGTTGAAGTAAGAAATTAAGAGTTATTGTAAAGTTTCTATCATCACTCAGACTTCCTTTTTAAAAAAGTCTTTTATTAATATATGGATATATTTTCAATATTCAGTATTATACATCAAGGTTGTATGTGGGTGTGTGTGTGTATGTGTGTATGTGTGTTTTCTTTGAATCATACATGGCTTCATGCCTTTGTTTTTTACAGAAGACTGAACACAGAAAAAGGACTTAATTAACTGGTAACTCCTTACACTGATTAACTCCACCTACATTGTGATCTGAGTTTGAGCAACAAACTATACACATTTCTGTTGACCTATTATACCTTTTCATTGATTTAAGAATAGTTACAGAAAAATGTATAATTATGCAGAGCAATGGCTGTGGTTTTATGTGCCATTACATATACTTCTAGTACAAAATTATTATAAATTGGGTTTTAAAAAAATTAACTTTGATATTATAGTTGTTGCTTCTAGTTCTAAAGTGGAATCATAAAAGATCTGCCAGAATTGTAAGAGAAAAATTAATTTCACTTCAGAAATGAGTGTTCTCCTTGTTGCCTTTGGTAAACACTACAAGAAAACTGATAGTTAAAGAAAAAAATTATATGGAAAGTTCATGCTAAAACACGTGAACTTCTCAAATTTAGTATGTAGTATGTAATAGATAATTTCACAGCCCAAAACAGAAAAGCTGATGTAAGAAGAAATCCACTTTCTTCCTTAAGGCAAAACAATTAGAAGTCCTAACATTTGTAAGTATTAAATTGTTTTGCTGGGTGGGTTGTTTTTCGAGTTTGTAGAATTTTATGAACATTACATTAAATGACTGAAATTCTAAATTTCATTTTTACAAATACTCTAATAATACTATATTATTTTGTTCATACAACTCAACATAAAGATTGAAATGCTATTAGCACAAATTCAGGAAAGCCTTGTTAAATCCTGCCTTTCATATGATCTATTAAATATATGAAATGCATATCTAAAAGTTTTTAACTAGACACTTTGCTTGTCTGTACAACTTAAATCTTAGGTCTAAATTTTAATTATTCCTTAAAACCAAAACTACTTCCTGTTTCTCTTACTGACTCTTCTTTGTGTCTGCTCAGTTTGTCTCCTTGGCTTTCATCTGTGTACACTTCTGACTCTTTATTGTGGTCTGGTTGTTTCTTCTGGTTCTCATCCTAGAATAAATCTTGTATCTTATCTTAGGAGTTCCTATGTTCCTGGATGGATTCCAAATCCTTATTCAGTACTAAATATTGAACCTGTCTTCTACATAAGACATGCCATCTATTGCCCTTTCAGCTGTTCTTTAACCTGTAGCTGTCCTCTAGGAACACTCCAGAGGAAGACTGAAGGAAATAGAAGACATGGAGGCCATTCTAACAAGTGGCAGGTGTTTGTGTAATTAGAAATGAAAAAATGCATATGTTCTAACTCTGGATCAGGAGGTAAATAGGATACAATCTTAGTTAGAATTATTCAGATATTCATTAATACACTTATTCATTCATTCATTTTTACTTACATATACGGGGTGGTTATTGTGTTTCAAACACATATATACACATTACACTCCTCCCGCACACCCCAAGAAATGTATACTGTAGTAAAACATATTCAAAAGATGCTGTGAAATCATAGATGAAGATATTCTAGGATCAACTTAAGCATAAACTATCCTGATCTATTTAAACTCTCCACAGTGTTTACCATATATAGAAAAAGAAGTTGCCTAGCTCATTATTAAAAAATCTATATTTAAATGTTAATTGAGAAATATCTACATGCTGTGGAAAATTGTTTAATTTAGATGCTTCACTTCCAAATGTTATACAATCAATGCACTCCTGCCACCCAAAATCCCCATGGTGAGAAGAATTTTATGTATGACATATAAAAGTTAGAGAATGTAATATGTAAACAATTGCTTGCATTTTAAATGCAAACTCATTAAGGACACAATATAAAATCTAAGTAGTCAGCACAGAAGATCTTAGCTCTAGTAGTTTATATATACAAATTTATAAAATAATTGTTTAGGATTTTGAATATTGTTGGAATGAGGTATATTCTTCGCCACTCTTAAACATTTCGTGATTATAAAAATAGTCTAGATTGAGCTGGAATGATCAAAAGACAATGCTGTTTTTGTCATTTCTCATGACAATTCTCAATACCAGTACACCAATACAGTCTGAAAAATATTGCAACCAAAGGTTTTTTTCCCATAGAGTAATAATTTATAAATTAAGCTCATGCCATTGATAATAATTTGAATTAAATCTTAATGTCTTTGGAAATCTGTTGGAAGCAGTGAACAGTCATTCAGAATAGGAGTAAAATTATGGTCAAATAGATACAGTCTGGTGACCAAAGAGCAATTTCAAAATAATTCAAATTCTTTACATATGATCCTTATATACCATGAAGAAGATTTTTAAGCCATAGAAACACTTTGAACTCCTCTCTCTTCTGTCCATTTCTTTTCTCTCATTCACATAGTCCCTCACTAATCTCTTCAAATTTTTCCTCAAAATTCTTCCCCTTCCTTAGGTACTTAGTTGCCCACGAGTACAACTTTTCATCCTGATTCTGAACTACAAAATATCCAAACAGAAATCCTTTGCAAACTCTTCTTAGCAGAAATGGGAGGGGAAAGAATGGGAATATTCATACATTAATAATTTGCTTCCATTGTCTTGTATATATCCGTGGGCTTTGATTTATGATAATTTACTGTTCTTATGCTTAGCCAGGGGAGAAAGGTTTAAATAGCCTGGGTGTGCTTTAGATATAGAGTATTAGTTTATTTAGACTTGGTAAAATGGGGGTCATTGATGCATCCATTTCCATTAATGGGAGTTAGCAACTGCTGCATATATATCATAATTAGATTTACAGAGGGGCTATGATGAGAAACCCAGTGATGCAGCACAATATATTATTCTCATCCAAAAGGTGCTTTCATTGTCTGAAGAGACAGATGCCATGTTCTGATAAGAATTATGTGTGTAGCTTAGTTACTAATGTAAATTATCCAATATGAAGTGCTGCCAGTAGAAATGGTTTACCTTTTTTTCCCTCTATTTTGAACCTAAACTGTAGCTCAAAGAAGCTAAAACATTTGTCTGCAATAATCTAATTGGAAATTTATCCTAGACAGGTAAAATATATCTACTAGTAATTTTCAAGGTAGGTTAAGAATTAAAGTAAAATAAAAATTTTTTAAATGTGCAGTGGATAAAAAAACCCCCAAAACCTAAGAAAAACAGGACTTATGGAAGGAAGTTGGCAGACTCTCTCCCCAGAAAAACAGTAATTTAAAAACTGGTGAAAATAATTGTGAAAGAAAAAAAAAATTCAGTCATAAAAGTCTCTAGAAATTGTCTTAAGAGCCTTAAGAAAATAGATTTTCATTCAAGAAAACCTACTGACTGAAAGTTTGTACCCTTTGATCATCATTTCCCCATTTCCCTCATCCCTCAGCTCCTGGTAATCACCACTCTACTCTCTGTTTCTATGAGTTCAACTTTTTTAGACTCCAGATATAATTGAAGTCATACGGTATCTGTCTTTCTGTACTGGCTTATTTCACTTGCTAACAGAGTAGATCTTAAGTGTTCTTATCACATATTAAAAACAATGGTAACTATTTGTGGTGATGGATGTGTTAGTTAATTTGACTATGGTAATTATTTCACCATATATGCATATGTACACATATAATATCATACACTGAATATATACAATGTTGTCAATTATAGCTAAATAAAGGTGGTTAAATAAATAGAAAATCTCCTAAAACTTCTGAAAGAACAGCAGGAATATGTGGCATATACCCCACTTCTTTGTATGACCCACTTATTTACCACCATTCTTCCCATCCCTTTAGCTTCATTTTATGGAAACTATGCCAAGATCATGTGCAGTCAAGAAGATGGGAGCTCTTATCCTTCCAGCTTCCAGTTTATGGCCACAATTTATACCTAGGGGGGTCAGAGTGCCAGTGTTTCTCATCCTACCCAGGCCTATGTTGCAGAAGTCTATTCTAGACAGAGGTGACCAAGAAGACTGGTCTTTTCTCCAGCCAGCCCCCACTTATAGCATAGGAGCTCTGCTTCAGGCACAGCATGCCAAGAATATTGGGGGCCCAATATTTTTGCCCCAGCTTGTTCATAGGGTAGGAGTTCCACAATGAGAGGGCCAAGCCAAAAAGACCAGGGTATGCCACCCAGCCTCATAGAGTTAGGGTGACACTCGGTCAAAAATAAATTGCCACCTGCAGCACCAGTGTAGTGGTGTGACAGTTCTACCCTAGGGGAAAGGCAGGTTATAGGATAAGGAGGCTTATAGCTTTACCTGAGGACCCTTTATTTGGGACAGAGTATGGAGAACTACATGCCTTAGGACTTTGTCAAGAACGGTGGAGATCTTGAATGAGAGCAATTAAGAGGAAGTTGGTAGCTCCAAGATACAAGTAAAACGGTAGAGCAGCCAAAAGTTTAATGGAGAGATTCAGAGATAGCCATGATATCAGCCAACTCTGGAGGTGGAAACGTTGTGTATGCACATTATTCTGTACTCACACAGGAGCAATCAGAGCAGGAGTTGAAAGCATTTGCAAAGCCATACTCAGTCCCATCAACATAGGGTGGACCTCTCACTGTCATGAGGGATTTAAATACAACTTCTGGCCAAACAATAAACTGGTTAAATAATAAGCTACTCTGATCCAGTGGTAACTCCCTGGAAGCCAGGCTTAAAAATATAGCACAGTCATCCTTATCAATCTGTAAGACTGAGCATGCTCAAGGCTGCATCTTCTCAGGAACCATCAAAGAAGAACCTCCCAGAGTACTAATCCCTGGCTTGAATATGAGCGAGGGGCTAAAGCACAGACTTGGATGAATAAGCGGCTTATGCTGATGCAGGGGTGACCCCAAAATAGCAGACTAAAGAAAAAAAAAAGAGGGAGAGGGGAACCTGAACAGGGACATCAGAGGTTGCACAACGGGGGAATAGGCTATGCAGAATTAGGTCAGCCAAGTCACTAAACAAAGAAACAGATGAACAAGCAAACAACAATAGCAAGTGCCCCACTACTACCACCAGCTGGAATTAGTATGCAGAGTTGATATAATGTCTAACATGTCCAGTTTTCACCCAAAAAGATAAATTATAGACATGCGAAGAAACATAATAGTGTGACACATACACAAGGAAAAATCAACAGGTAATAAAAACTGCCCTTGAAGGGTACATTTAGAGACAAAGACTTCAAGGCAACTATTATAAATATGTTTAGAGACCTACAGGAAATAATGTCAAAAGAATTTAAAGAAGGTATGTTAAATTAAATTAAAGGAAGGTTTATTTATACTCTCAAATAAAGAGTATAAATAAAGATGAGAAACTATTAAAAAGAACCAAATGGAAAATCTGCAGTTAAAAAGTACAAAAACCAAAATGAAAATTCAGTACAGCAGCTCAACAGTAGATGTGTGTTGGCAGAATAAAGAATCAGCAAACTTTATGATACATAAAGAGAGATTATATAACCTGAAGAGCAAAGAGGAAAAAAAGTAAAAATGAACAGGGCCCCAGAGAAATGTGGGACACCACCGAATGTACCAACATACTCATAATAAGAATAGCAGAGGATGAGGAGACAGAGAAAGGAACAGAAAAAGTATTCAAAGAATACCATTTTCTCCATTCAAAGAAATGGAGAAAAGCTTCCTAAATTTGATGGAAAATATTAATCTATCCATCCAACAAATGCAATAAACTCCAAATAGGAAAAATGTTAAGAAATTCACACCTTGACAAGTTATATTCAAAATATTGAAAGCCAAAGATAAAGAGAAAAATCTTGAACGCAGTAAGAGGAAAACAACCCATCAAGTAAAAGAGAACCCCAATAAAAATAACAGCTGACTTATCAGAAAGAATAAAGACCAGAGGATGGTGGAATGACATATTCAAAGTGCTGCAAAGTAAGCTTCATCAACCAACAATCTTATTCTCAGAAAAAAAAAATGACAGAAAAGAAGGGAGAAATAAGAAATTAAATAATTCAGCTGGAGAATTCAATATACAACTCTCAGTCATGACAGAACAACTAGGAAGAGGATCAATGAGGAAGTAGAAGACCTGAATAAAATGGTAAACCCACTAGACCTAACAGCTATAGAACACTTCACCCAACAGCAGCAGAATATGGATTATTCTCAAGTACACATGAACCATTCTCCGGAATAGACTATATGCTAGGCCATAAAACAAGCTTTGATAAATTTAAAAGGAATGAAATCATATATATAGTGTGTTCTTTAAACACAAGGAAATTAAAGTAGAGATCAAGAACAGAAGGAAATTTGGGAAATATGAATATGTGTAGAAATTAAATACACTCCTGAATAGCCAGTTCATCAGGAAGATATCATAAGTGAAATTAGAAAATACTTTGAAATGAATGGAAATGAAAACACAAATAACAAAATGTATGCAGGTAATGCAGAGCTCAGGGAGGATAGTTATACACATGTATAATCTATTAAGAAAGAAGAAAGATCTCAAATAATCTATTTTCCACCTAAAACATTGGAGTATGGTGGCAAACTAAACCTAAAACTAGCAGAAAGAAGAAAATCATACAAACCAGAATGGAGATTTATGAAATAATAGAAAGTCAATAGAAAAAAATGAATGAAGCCAAAAGTTGGTTGTTTGGAGCCAATTGAAATCAACAAATTTAAGTTGATCAAGAAAAAAGCAAGAAACCTCAAATCATGAAAATCAGGAGTGAAAGAGAGGACATTACTACCAACCTTACAGAAACAAAAATGATTATAAAGGACTATGGTGAACAACTGTATGCCAACAAATTAGACAAATTAGATGAAATGGACAAATTTCTAGAAATACACAAATTACCAAAACTTACTCAAGCAAGAAAAAAATGGAACATCTGAATAGGCTATAACATTAAAGAGAATGAACTACTAATTAAAAAATTTCCACACACACACACACGCACACAGAAAACCCAGATGGCTTCACTAATGAATTCTACTAAACATTTAAAGAGGAATTAACACCATTTTTTTTTTTGCAAACTATTTCAAAAATTGGAAGAAAGAACCCTTCCTAATACATTCTATTAAGCAAGTATTACCCTGATTCCAAAACCAGCTAAAAAAATTACAAGAAGAAAATGCTACGGACCAATATGGATACAAAAATATCAGCAAAATACTAGCAAACCATTATCTATCAACATACAAAACATTGTACACCATGGACAAAGGGGATTTATCCTAGGAATGTGAAGTTGGTTTAACATTTGAAAACTAACTAGTGTTAATATTAATAGAATACAGAGAAAAATATCATCTTAATAAGCAGAAAAAGTGTTTGACAAAATTGGCAAACACTTTCATCATTAAAATTGTTCAGTAAACTAAGAGTAGAAGGGACATTTATCATCCTGATAAAGGACAACTACGCAAAACCTACAGGTGACAACATACTTGATAGTGAAAAACAATGCTTTTCTCCTAAAATCAGGAACAAGAGAAGCAAGATGTCTGTTCTTATCACTTCTACCTAACATTGTACTGGAGGTTCTAGCCAGGTCAATTAGGCAAGAAAAGAAATAAAAGGCATTCAAATTGGAAAAAAAAAAAAAAAAGTAAAACTATCTCTACTTGCATATGACATGATCTTGTATATAGAGGATCCTATGAAATTCACAAAAATCATATTTGAACTTATGGATGAATTCATAAAGCTTGTAGGACCCAAGATTGACATACACAAATCAATTGTATATCTATGCACTAGCAATTAACATTCTAAAAATGAAATTAATAAAACAATTTAATACACAATAGCATTTAATAATCAAATATTTTGTTGAATAAACTTAATGAAAGGTGTGAAAGACATGTACACTGAAAACTACAACACATTGTTGACAAAATTAAAGAACACTTAAGCAAATGGAACATTCCAGTTTCATGGATTGGAGACTTAATACTGTTTAGATAGAACTATTTTCAAATCGATCTATACATGCATCTCAATCTCCATCAAAATCTCTGTTGACTTTTTACAGAAATTAACAAGCAGATCGTAAAATTCCTTGGAGATGCAAGAGCTCTAGGGGAGAATCTGCTGCCAGGACCATTCGGATTGTTGGCAGAATTATTTCTGTGTAGTTGTAGGATTGCAGTCCCATTTCTTTACTGTCTGTCAGCTGGGGCCATTCTGCACTCCTGTAAGCCTCTTTCAGGTCCTTCCTTACATGTGGCCCACTATATCTCAGAATCAGCAATGATGTGTAGAATCCCATGCCACCACACCTGTTCTGCCTCATCTTCTGCTGCATCTCTCACTAACTTCCCCTTGTACTTAAGGGCTCATATGATTATATTAGCCCACAGGTTAATCTAGGGTAATCTCCATATTTTAAAGTAAGATTAGAAACCTTAATTGTCTGTGTAAAAATCTCTTCACAGCAGCACCAAGATTAGTCTTTGAGTGCATAACCAAGAGACAGGATTTGGGGGAGTTGTATCTTTCATAGTTTGCCTACCATACTTTATTTTTTCAGACCGCAAAAGTATCAATGCCAATAATGTGATCTCAAAAACTTTTTAAAAAGCAATT
>NW_012148842.1:1126581-1128870 GCF_000956105.1 Propithecus coquereli | reverse complement strand
AATTCTTGACAAAAATATTTTGATTTCACAAAGGATACTGAACATTAGTTAAAAGTTGAGCTTCTACTAGAGAGCTAAAAATCTAAGACTGAGGTTTATTCATTAAAAAAGCTTAACAAGCTCCAGGGTAATTTTTAGCAAGATGTCTCAGTTCAGATTACCTTTATTTTGATAAACCTGTAATAGACACTGCCCAGACAGTAAATTTTCCTTTCTTTTCCTTCTTTGTATGCTTTGCACATTTCCTATCTTGAACTTGGGTATGTACATTTTAGGCAGGATGGTGGGAGTTGGTTTATAAACAGAAGAATGTAATCTGTGAAGAGCAAAGAATGAAACAAATCTAAAGAGAGAAGCAGACGTAGAAGACTAAAGGCACTCGGGCTGATAGAGTGGTTGCCCACATTCATGGCCACTTTCCTTGATATTCCTACATACTTTTAATAAACTCCATGATTTCACTTAATCCATTGTTAATAGGCTTCTGTTCCTTTCTCCTAAGGAAACCTTAACGAAGACAAAATTTTTTTTCCTGAAAATGTTCAATCTAGAATTTATTAACTTCTGGTCAAATACATGCCATAACAGTGCCATGCAAAGTGACCTGATATTTAATTCTACAATTGTTAAAAATTTTATTGACTTGATTATTGGGAATGCCAGTAGAAAATAATATGTCTATATTAAAAAGGGTAGATATTTTTAAATGGTAAGTAAAAAATAATCAGATAGTATTTTTCAATGGAAATTAAACTTTTAATGGTCTAATTGTTTTAAGTAATTTCAAGAGGTAGAAATAATTAGGCAGAAACAACCATAGTTACTGCCAATCCAACAGTCTGGCTGTTTATCATTATGCCCAATTTATTGGAATGCCCAAGAATTATTCGCAAATACCTCTCTAGTAATTTTTCTTCTGTATGGTGAAAATAGCAATCTCCTAGATCTCAGAGTGAATGCTAATGAAGTTTGTCATAAATGGCATCAGTGCATCTGTGGGACCTGCTGAGAGATCCCTGAGCAGACCAAAGGTCCTGGTTTAGGAAATGAATCGGTAATACAAATACCGAATCACTAATTCAAGGAGCGTGAAGCAAAGTCTAATCTAATCTAGGTAGCTATTGATAAATGAGTTCTTCTGGAAGAGGATAAGAGTAGTATACAGTTTTTTAAAGTTTTGAGTGGAGTTAGTTCTAAGCACCAGAGATTCTCCTAATAATCAGAGGAGGTGAGAAATGACATACAAAGTACTTGTTACAGACTGGCAAAAACCTTGAGAAAAGGTCAGATCCATAGCCTGCTGTCAGAGTGTCACATTAATATTTCTGTCTGTATATGTAGAGCAGAGAGGGGTGTTAACTCTGGGGAGAGCCCAAGCATCTCAGGATCTAAGCCAAATCTATGAGGAACAGAAAATGTTAATGATAACTAAAGAGGTGTTAGGACAGATAGAGGCAGGTGAAATTAATAAAAATCATATAAACAGGGGTGAAAGATACAAATCATTTAACAGTCACATGTGAGTAAATAAGACCTAGCAATTTAATAGTGAGCCCCCATTAATGAATTTTTAGCTTAGCGTTAGGTCTCAAAAAATGTTCAATCACCTTTAATGTTTTGATTTGTCAAGGAAAAGGTCGATCTCAGGAGGTGGATGAAAACATTGACTTTGTGAAACTGCAAATGCATTGCATAGTCAAGTAGAAGCAATCACTCATCACAGTTGAATCAGAAAGCTATAAAGTAAATGGACTCAACCAGTAATCTACTTAATTTATTTATCACATACTGAAACAAGAAACCACTTCGATATTATCAAATGAAAAACAAAAACAGATAAAAAATGATAGTGCTATTAGGATTCTAACATGTGAAAAAGCATGTGTAAAAAAAAAAAAAAAAAAGAAAACCTATGAGGATGCTAATAGTATTGTTATTAGAGAAACAGCATCCAGAGGGTGTTTTGTTGTCGTTCTCTTTTTGATGGGAAGATGGTACTGGTTTATAATGTCTCTAAAATGTGCTGTAACTAATGATGGAAAATGTAGTCTTAAATTTATTAAAAATACTGAGTGTTTCCACTATTCTATCCACGTGATGGCTTCCTTCCTGACTTACTTTTTGGAACTTTCAATGCAATAATTAGCTTTTGTACTGAGGGGACAGTGCTAATGATATCAATAAGTGTTTCTTTTACTTCAGCCATTTATTTTAAAGTAAAAACAATTTTGAAAATGGTAATGATTTTTAATCATGGCTAATTTCAGAAACAGCTAACCAAACAAAAAT
>NW_012148842.1:1120800-1124827 GCF_000956105.1 Propithecus coquereli | reverse complement strand
GTAAGCCCAATGAGTTCTGGGAGTCCATGCAAAGGCAGTAATCATGAGATTTTTATTGTTACCTTTCACTTTATCAAGTTATAGGCCTGTCCTTTTATTTAATCAGCTTCTTAAATATCCAAGAAACATCTGCCTATGGGAACTAAGTAAGGTGAATAGCCTTCTTTTACTGGAAAAGACAAGCTAGAATATTTGAGGGGTGGGCAAGGGTGGCTATTTTGAATTTTATGAAGTTAGATATTTGTAATCTTGATGTAGAAGTTAAATAGTCTCACATTTTCTCCCAGTGGCTTTGGTTCCAGCCTGAGCCTGCTGTGGAGGATGATTATTATTGTTGCCAGTTAACTGCTCTCTCCATCTGTGTATCAGTTGTGGGAGATATTTGCCCTAAACAAAAATCTCCAGCTGTTGCCTGGTGAGAGGGCAATTATGAACAGCTGCATTCCAGATAGGTACAGTATAGGGATGTACATTAGCCAATGCCAGTATATCTGTATACTGCACTACCACAGAGACGACTGTCTGCTATGAGGTAAGGATTAGGGAGAGTAGTCATTATAGAGAAATATGAATGGTACAGCAAAATTAAAACATATTTTTCTCTTCTTAATCTTTTACCTACCACCCTCTGTTTTCTGTTTCCTATCTCCCATTTTCATGCTTTTCCTATCATAAAAAGAAAGTAGTCTAGAATGAAATGGATAATATTTTCATCAACTGACTTTTTTTTCCTATAACAGATTTAATTCAGTTATCAATCAGGATAATTCCTTCCCTTTTTCTTCATATCTTTAACATCAAGCCTTGCAGTTGAGAAATTGGTGGAATGCTTACACCTTAATCTCTTCACAGATATTCTATTACTCTATACTGTCAAGAATCCCTTGAATGATAGAAAATTGCTTGGTATACTGAGAAGCAAGGAGTTTTTCAAACATGAAACATAGCAAGAAAAAAGAGAGAAGAGTCAGGAAGGGACAATGATAACATTGTTAACAAGTATATAAGCATAAATGTCATGTTTGATATGATGAAAAAGGATATGTAAAAAATAAGTGTGCACTTAAAAGTTATAGATAAAAGATGACTAAAAATGGAGAATGAATTTTCTTGATGTATAATTTTTTTATAACTCCATTGTATATTATTCTTCTCATAACTTTTTACTAAATGAGAAATATGTCTGCATCTGAAAAGCATATCATCTCTAAGTTTCCTAGGATGTGTTAGTGTCTTAAGTATAAATCTACAGTAGATTTGAAGATAGGGAAACAACTAAGACAGAGATTATGAAGTGAAGTTCCATTGACCTACAATTTTGGGTTTTGGTTGTCTTATTTTTTTCTTCACTTATCCCCTTCTTCATTCATTAAAAATTTTCTGAAATTCAAACCTTTTCCAAATGCCCCTGAAGGTTGGTGGTCTATCCATACTTGGAAAAGTAATTATAATAATAAGAACTAACATTTAGTGAATGGTTTATGTCCACTAACTTATTTGCCTTTTGTTAAAACTGTATGTGATAGGTGGTATCATTACCTTTATTTTGAGTATGAAAAAGTTGAGTCATTGAATCACAGTGAGATGATATCACTTTACAAAAGTCATTCATTCATTCAAAAATATTTGCTGACCGTCTATATGGCAGGCCTTATTTTAGGTGCTTTTGGATAAAGCAATAAATGAAACAAAAGCCCTGTTTTTAGAAATTTTACATTCTGATGTTATGATATCTGTCCTCAGCAACCAAGACAGAAACTCAAAGGTGAAAGAGATCACTTTCACATGGGGAAAACTCAGGAACATCTTCATCAAAGACAATATTTGATATGAATCTTAAAAATGAGAATAATTTGTACATTCCTTTAGGGAAAGAGCTTACTTGGGAGGGGAAATATCATACGTAATAGCAGAGATGGGATAAAAGTTCCTAAGGCCTTCTCTAGGCAAAAATCGTTTACTCCTAAGCATAGAATCAATGACAGGAAGTATTATGAGATAAAGTTTGAAAGATTTGAAAGATTCTAATAGTAAGGTATGTTTGTTGCATATTTTTATTAGCCCTTTAAAGTAGGTTGAATGTTATTTTCAAAAGGTCTATTTAGCATAATTAAAAAATTCATTTTAATACACATTAAAGAGGTAAATTTTTAAAGTGAATTTCTTTAAATGTTTAAAAATAAACCTTCAGAACTGACATCAGCATGATGACAAAATAAGAAGTCCTAGCCCTTGCTCCTCCACAAAAACAATGATTTAACAACAATGTATGAACTAAAATAGTTCTATGAAATGCCAAAATCCATATGAGAAATTGCAATATCCCAGGTGAGCACAGAGCCAAGAACAGCTGCATTAAAACGGGTAAGAAGAACAATTTCATTTTACCTATATCAACCCCTTCTTAAAACTGGCACAACTGAGAATGAGTGAAGAACACCCCAACTTACTATCTCTCAGGGGAAAGAGAAGAGTGGACCTTGGATGTAACATTCTGGCTTTCCAGAGGACTGCCTGAGGAAATGGTTTCTGTTTTACCTCATTTGAACACTGATGGGACAAGTATTATGTGTATGCCTGGGGCTCACTGAGAACAAAGAAGAGTAGCTGGTAGCTTGGTATGGCCAGCAGAGCTGGGCATAATCCAGAGAATGTGCACAACTTGAGGTTTCTCCTTCAGGAGGAAAGGAATGGAGCACGCTTGTAGTGTCTTAGCTTCACAGAGGGCCGTCCAAAGGAATGATATATGTCTCACTTGATCTGGTGCACTGACAGGATGTTGGTGTACTTTGGAAGTTTTGTGGCTTCTATGAACGAGGCAGAACAGGGTGGCTTGCTGCTGTAGAACCAGAGAACTTTCAGTGTGCCACAAGCAGACATTCAGGAGAGGGAAGAAAATTATAAGCTCTTAATAAAATAACTGGCAAGACTCTTTAACTGAGAAATTGCACTCACAGGCCCAGAGATGTTTCATTCCTTCCCCAAAAGGTTCCAGAGGATCCCAGAATATCTAGCTGGGCTGATGGTGAAGGTTTTCCTTTGCACAAAGTCAGCTCATAAACACTGTGAGAGATGGTTGTTTTTCTTCAAATACTTGTATTCTAACCACAGTATTATAAGACACATTAAGAAACAGAGAAACAGCCAAATCAATGGATCAAAATGAATCTCCAGAAATAAAATATATGAATTACCTGACAAAGAATTTGAAATGACCATCATAAAAATGTTCTATGAACTCAAGAATATGATACATGAACAAAATGTACATATTAACAAAGAGACAGAAAATATAAAAAAACAAATTTTGGAGCTAAAAAATGCAATAACTGAAATGAAGGATTCATTATAAGAGTTCACCAGCAAACTTAATCAAGAAGCAGAAAGAATCGACAAAC
Organism: Propithecus coquereli; assembly: GCF_000956105.1. Taxonomy (NCBI): domain Eukaryota; kingdom Metazoa; phylum Chordata; class Mammalia; order Primates; family Indriidae; genus Propithecus; species Propithecus coquereli. Next base: position 1,121,429 of record NW_012148842.1, on the reverse strand, counting down.
TCTAAAACAGGTCATTTGAAATTATCCGGTCAGATAAATAAAAAGAAAAAAATAATTAAAGAGTAAAGAAAACATAAGAGATTATGGTATGCCATTAAGCAGACCGATATATGCATTATAAAAGTTCCAGAAGGAGAAGAGACAAGAAAGGGGCAGGAAACTTATTTAAAGTAATAATGGCTGAAAATTTCACAAACCTAGAAAAGGAAATGGACATTGAGATCTAGGAAGCCCAACAGATCCCAATTTAGATCAACCCAAAGAAATCCACCTAGAACACATTGTAATAAAATTGTCAAAGTTACAGATAAGGAGAAAATTTTGCAGGTAGCAAAACAAGCAACTTGTCATGTACAAGAGAAACTCTCTAACTCTAGTAGACAATTTCTCAGTAGAAACCTTGCAGGACAAAAGTTATGGGGTGATATGTTCAAAGTGCTGAAAGAAAAAAATGCCAACCAATAATATTATATCCAGCAAAACTATCCTTCAAAACTGAAGGGCAAATAAAGACTTTCCCAGATAAACAAAAGCCGAGGAAGTTTATCACCACTAGACCTGTCTTATAAGAAATATTAAAGGAAGTACTTCAAATTGAAACAAAAAAGTCACAAAACAGCAACATCAAA
>NW_012148842.1:1108223-1110074 GCF_000956105.1 Propithecus coquereli | reverse complement strand
GAATAAAGATGAAGTGCCAAAACACAATCCAAAACCAAATATTCATCAAAAAAAGATAATGGTATCTGTTTGGTGGTCCAGTGCTGGTACTATCCACTACAGCTTATGAAACCTGGTCAATCGATTACAGCCAATGCCTACTACAACTAATTGGATAAAACTGTGAAGATACTTGTGATAAAGCAGCTGAGATTGGTCAAAAGAGACAGGCCAATTCTCTTGCAAGAAAACACGCGACCACATGTGGCACAAACAACACTGCTTAAACTACGGCAGCTGAACTTGGAAACTCTCTGTCATCCACCATATTCAGCAGACCTTGCACTAACTGAATACCACTTCTTCCAGGCTTTGGACCACTTCTTGCAAGCAGAAATATTTAGTTCTCCCCAAGCTGTGAAAAACATCTTTGGTGATTTCATGGCCACTCGCTTTCCATGCTTCTTCACTGCTGGCATAAATAAGCTACTGTGAAGATGGCAAAACTCTGTCAATAGTTTAGGTTCATACTTTGATTAATTGTACTGCTTCTTGTTTGAGATATAATAAACTAAACTTTCGACTTGAAATTGGACCATTAGTATCTCTTAATGGAGCTTTTTATATTAACTATTTTCTTGAAGGAATATGAATGACAGAATAGTCACTTTTGATGAGAAATAAGGGGCAATTGCAGAAAAACGAAATGGAAAATAAAAGTATATTAGCAATGAATCTAGATGTGAGAGGCTGCTCAGCTAAGGAGGGGTTGTAAAAGAACAATATAAAGAAATATACTTCAATATTATCACACTTGTCAAACTCCTGGAAAGCCTAGATATGTGCATACACATTGATTCAAGTGCTGTGTAGAATATTTAGAATTCTTTGGTTGCAAACTACAGAGACCAGTTTTGGTTATAAATAACAACAGCAAAACTATTATTTGGAGAAATATCACATTGATCATCAATATTCATAAAAGTTGGATATTGAAGATCTTAACAGAAGCAAAATTTAAAGCAGAGTAGTAGTTTTGTGCATCGAAACTGTGTAGAATACTTTCCCAACTCTTTTCCTTCATTGATCATTGCTAAAGAATTAAAGCCCCTGGAGAGGAAGTCCTATTTACTTGGTTTGGATATCATGCCTACACTATGGTAAGGGTTGTTGGAGAGGATGCTGGAGAGACAAAAACTTAAATATCCACTTTAAAGTCTTTCACTACTAAAGCGAAGTCTTCAAACAGCATGCTAACACACTTCATCTTTTGTAAGATCATAAGAGGAACAGTATGGAGGAAGGGAGAGAAGTTTTAGTGTTGATCCTGTATGCTTTCCATTGCTTGTAACAAATTACCACAGACTTAGTGTTTTAGAACAATACAGGCTTATTATCTTACAGTTCTGTAAGTCAGAAATCAAGCACATCTCCCAAGATGATGCTGGCAGGCCTTCATTCCTTTCTAGAGGCTCTAGGGCAAATCTGTTTCTTTGCCTTTTTCAGGTTCTAGATGTGTCTTACATTGTTTAGCTCATGGCCTCATTTATCCTTCTTCAAAGCCATCAATGTTGCATTTCTCAGACCATTATTTTGTAGTCCACAGAAGGTCTGTATTCTTTGACCACAGCTAGGTAAGGTTCTCCACTTTTAAGGATTCATGTGATTAGGTAGTGCCAACCTGGATAATCTCAGAACAATCTGCCCATCTCGGGGTCTGTACTCTTAATCACAGTTTTAGAGTCACCTTTGCTATATAAGGTAACTTATTACAAATTCCAGGTTTAGGACACAGACATCTTTGAGGAACTATTATCTTGCATATGATAGACCTAGCTTATGATTAGAAAGGTAAAATTTTGGGGAATTCAG
>NW_012148842.1:1105788-1108021 GCF_000956105.1 Propithecus coquereli | reverse complement strand
ACATTTAGTAAGATTTCAAAGTAAAGATAGTAAATAATATTAAGCAGAGTTTGAGAATGATAAAATAGGTGAATTTATATTTGACCATAAAGGTTAGTGTTATTCTTTATAAGTAAATTAGAAAGTTAGATAGAACTGTGATAATAACTTCACAGTGGCTTTCCAATTTGTTCCCCGATGGAGCCCTTCCAAATTCTCCCTCTGCAGAGAATACCAATTTGGAAAACAAATTTACACAGTGTTCCTATCCTTGAAAGACAGAGATAGGGAGAGGGTCATGGCTGTGTGCTGAAGGTCTTTCCTCCTTTCCCTACCCCAAATATTTCACAAAGCACTGTTTAAAAATTGTTGATGGAATATCTATAAGAAACAAGTTCAGTGAATACTATAACTCATGATTTTGCTGAAAAAAGGCAAGAAAAATAAGCGTTATGGAATAAAAATTATTAATGTAAAAAATTGCTGATGGAGATTGAAACATAATAATGATAAAAATAATATATGTTGAATATTGAAAATTGACTATGGGCTAAGAGTTAGGCCAAGCAGCTTACATGTATGTCTTGCCTGAATTAATCCTGATAACAGTCTTATGAGGTCAAGAGACTATTATTTTTGTCATTTTATAGATGAAAAGCATAATTATTAAATAATTAACCAAAAGTCACTTATCTTATGTGTAGAAAAAACAAAATTTGACTTCAGGCGATCTCATGGAGTCTAAAGCTGACAGTCTTAATCACTCCATTGCCAGTAGAAAGCCTTACCTGGTAAATAAAGCTTTACAAGGAAATTTTCTCAACTGGATAATGTCTTCATTGCATGTATTGATCAGATGGATTGGATGATGGACAATTTTTCAATTCGCTCTTAAGACCATGAACCTTTCATTTAAAGGCAGTATGTCTAATGTTAGGTCATTATCGTCACTCTAGTACTATAGAGAACATACAGACAATATTCTTGAGATTAATTTAAACTGTAATTTCTATGTAGTTTTAAGATTTCTAGTCATTTCTCTTGCTTCTGTTATACTAGTATTAATAAAAACCAACAAACTCTGAATTTAATGTTCTGATTTTTGAGATAATAATAGCTTTAGTACCCTGAGAACTTTCTCTATTGCATCTCCTTCTTTGTAACCACATACTCTGTTTTCTGAAATAAGGGGAAAAAGGTGATTGAGGGAAGAGAATTCTTTATTAGTAACTTTTACAGTAAAAATCAGAGCTGAAATGCATCCATAGTAAGTTTCATCTGCAACCATTTGGCCTCCTCTGATGTTTACTCATGAATTGCCCTTTTTATAAGACTTAAGGAGAGAAGCAAGACTGAACTTCCCTGATCAAGTGGAGTAAGTAGTACAAGAAGAAATACAATAAAATCAAATATTATTTAAAAATAAAGTAAAATTAAGAATAATCCATCATACTCTTACAAATAATTGTTATTAATATAATCCTTACAGTTCTGTGAAAAATATATTTTATGTGGGGCTGTCTGGGCACAGTAGTATTACATTATTAAGTATGAAATGTCCCATTCCCTTGAACACTAGGTTTGACAGTTGATATCTCTGACATTTCACTTTGACAATTCTTGTTTTATTTTTATTTTAAAGGTATATCCTCAGTCTTTCAAACATACATTTTAGCTTGTGAGTAACTTTCAAATTTTTTTAGAGCAATTTTTGTGAAACCATGAAAAAGTCAAAAATTAGTGTTATTTTCAAATATGAGTTCCTGTGGAACCAATGCTGCACAGGCAGCTCAAAATATCAATGAAGTATTTGGGAAGGATGTGGCTAATGAATGCACAGTGTGTTGATGGTTTGAGAAGTTCTGTTCTGGTGTTTTTCATATTGGAAATAGACCACGTGGACAGCCTGAGACCAAGGTGACCAATGATGAGCTGAAAGCTGGAGTAGAAGTGAATCCATCTCAAACTATGCAAGAATTAGCAGCAAGCTTGGACATTACTATTCCAACAATATTGGACCATTTGAAACAAATAAGAAAGGTAAAGAAGCTGGATAGATGGGTACCACATGAATTAAACAAGCATCAGAAGAGAAATCATGTCAAAGCTGACTTTCTTTGCTGTCACAACATTAAGGCAAACCATTTCTACAATGTATTGTAATGTGTGATGAAAAATGGATTCTTTTTGACAATTGCAAGCATTTGGCACAATGGTTGAATAAAGATGAAGTGCCAAAACACAATCCAAAACC
>NW_012148842.1:1102218-1103693 GCF_000956105.1 Propithecus coquereli | reverse complement strand
TATTTTAAAATTACATAGAAGCAGAAGAAATACATTTTTGATTACTTTTCTAGCTGTGTTGAGTACAGTACATACACAAGGTCTTAAAAAATATGATACTTGATTATGACAATGATATAGTTGATAGGAAATACTCAACTCCCATCTTTTGATTATTTTGAGCTAAAGACCTGGAGGAGTATGTGATTCTCCTTAAGAAAGTTACCTTTGCGTTTATCAAGAATAATTCTTTGTGCAAAACAAATTATTGCATAAGGCTTTTCTGAGCCAAAGAAAAACTGCAGGTGGGAAAAGAGCTCATTTGTATGAATTCTCTTTCCCACTGTGGAACCCCGGTGTGAAAATCTGATTAACTTAAGAAAATGACTTCAGCAGGGCTTTAAGCTATAAAGGTTCTTGTAGATGAAGAGGTCAGTCTGCCCTGGAATTAAAAGTCATAATCTTGGGCTGGATAAGAACTTCAGATATTTAACTCCATTAGCTAAAGCTGATAGTTTTACAGTTTCTAAATAGTTGCCTGTTGTGGCAAAACTGCCTGGTGTTTGCTGATTAGCAGTAGGTAATATGGCTTGTTAATTTTGCACAACAGAAAGTAAATTTGAAAATAATGTAATATTTTTTTTCACATTTCCAGATAGTCTGGTATGAGATGGCGGTAGTTTACAGAAAACATAGTGAAGACTTTGTTCTATTTATATTCTGGTTCAAAATCAAATTCTCCACATGAAGAAAGTATTTTAAAAATTCTTATCACAGCATTCTATTTATGCTTTTAACAAATCAATACATTGTAGCACTCTTTTGCTCGGCTTACATTTTTCCTCTTGACATATTTAGAGTAATGTTTTGATCAACCATGCTTTATATTCCATTATTTTTCTTGTCTCTGATAATAATCAATTTTTGACACTGGAAGTCAGAGGAAGTCAGATGAAAGCCAACTGAATTTGTTGGATCAACTACATTAGTGGTGCAGAATACACATACATACACACACATATACATTTTCATGCACATAAACTATCAGAACAGCAGTAAACATTTAAAAGTAGTGAAGTTTCATATTTCATCTACCTAAGCAAGTCTGACACTGGCAAACATATCAATTTAAATTCTGTTTTCACACTAATTCTCATATATTATGACTCAATGTCATACCTGTTTCAAGGGGATAAATAGGTAAAGAGTTATTTTAAGTTTCTTTTAAGAACATTGACATTTTTTTGTTTTCTCTCTAAAAGGTGTCTCCTCATCCTTTCCAAGTTTATATCAAATATAAAGAACAAACATTGGAGATATTTACACTTGAAATAAATCTGTTCCCCATGTCTAAACAGATGTTATGTTTCCTTCTTTGAATTTTTAGTTTACCTTTAAGTGGTCTGTAGCTTCATTATTTTTCAATTATATCATAGGCTAGAGATAACAAGACCTAACCCATAGTCTATATGGCTAATGCCCCATTTGAACTATAC
>NW_012148842.1:1081206-1101427 GCF_000956105.1 Propithecus coquereli | reverse complement strand
AATAAACTGTATAATATTCCCTTGTATGAGAGGACCATGGTCTAATCAACATATTCTCTATTGCTGAATACTTAGATGATTATATTTTTTTCTCTTGTAAATGTTACAGTGAAAGCTTTCGTAAAGACATTTTTATTCTCTTGTTTAATGGTGTTTACAGAATTATGACCTGTAATGGGGATAATATTAAAAAGATGTGTAGAAGTAAGCTTAGCTTAACACATTGCAGTTTGGGGTAAGCTATATAAGACTTTCTTTTATTTTGTAAGCCACATAACTTTATTTTAAAATCAGAAATGAAGCATCTGTAGTATTACAGATTGGTTTTAAATGATCTGTAAGTCTTGCTTACAAATTCCTTTCTCCCAGAATATACATTTCACTCTCTTGACTCTCCCACAGTTTATATATCCTTGCTACTTTTTACTTTTCTGCATAACTCAAATTCCTCTACAGTGAACTCGGTGGAGTTATCTAATCTCTAATCATGATCTCCAACTGTGTATTCGTTGTCTTTTCCTGCTAAACACTCTCTCTTCCTAAGTAATTGTGTGGCTGAGTCATTTTTTATTTCTGCTAAAATGTCACCTCCCCAGAGACACCATCCCTGACCATCCAATTTAGTAATTACATCTCCCTGGCACATAATTACTTTTAATCATACCACTGAGATTTTTTATGGCCTTTATTACTGTCTGAAATAATTTTATTCATTTATTTGTTTGCATTGCTGTTTTGACTTGTAGAATGTAAGTTCGGTAAGAGTAGGGACATTGTCTCTCTTTTGTCCTGTTGTATCTGCAGATATTGGATATACATCTATATATCTTGCACATAGTAGAAGTCTGCTAATATTTCTTGAATGAATGAATAATTTGCAGGAGTGTGTTATGGGCCAGGGTTTTATACTGTATAGAAGGAGAGGGGAAAGGAACTGATTCTTGTTGAGTACTTTTTATGTATGTGCTAGAGCTTTATATTCATTGTCTCATATAAATCTCATAATAATTCTCTATTGGTTTTATGTTCCCTGTTTTGCTAATGGACAAATATAAAGCTCAAAATATTATATAAATTACCCCTGGCCACACAGCTGGGAAGTAATAGACCCAAGATTTAAACCAAAGTATGCTTGTAAGAAACGTCTACATTCTTTCCACTATGAATACTATCCCCTAATTGTGGGGAACGTGGCCAGTGTTCCCTGCAAAAAACCGGGTCCCTTTGGTAGAGTTGCAAGGGATAAGAAAATAATAGAGAGAAATGGAAAATGGAAGAAATAAAAGAATACACTGAGACAAAGATATAGTTTTATAAGTTTATAAAGATTATAGGCAAAGCGGGAGCTCAGGGGGCTCAGACCTCTCCGTTGGTCTCAAAAGCCCCGAATGAGGTCTTACATGGTAACTTATAGGAAATAGTGAACAATTGTCAGGGGTAACAGATTTACATAACAACAGGTAGTTCCTCTCAGGTTAACAGATTTTCAAAAGGCTTTTACAGAAAGCTTCTACAGATTCTTTAACTAATTCTATTTACCTGAGCAAACGGTTACAAAGTCTTTCAAAGGTTAATTTCTAAATTCTAAGGTAAGTTTATCATTTAAACAGAGGGGTTAAACAGAGATATGTAAGCTCCATGTTTATTAGGTTATTGTGAATGGAGACAGGTAGTCTAGAGTGGTTTGAACAAAAGCTTTGCTTTTAGCCATTCAGGAAGCTGTCGTTTCTGGGAAGCTGTTTGTTCCAGAGGGCACTCCATTGTCAGCTCTCAGCCTATAGTTTAACAGATTCGCTTGTGCTTTACAAAGCAAATCCAATTCTTTAGGTCTGAGAAACGCGGCGCCTCGTGGGATACAGCCGCTACTGCCTTTCAGAGACGCCCTTCCGAGTATAACAGCATTCGAAATGCAAACCAACACGTTCACATATTCTTTTAGGGCAAAGCTCTGTAAAACTCTTAAGACAAATCCTGTCCCAAAATATGTTTAATACTAATTCATGGAGTGACACCTAATAAACTGTAATAACATATTTTATTGAAGATGAATTAACATAACTCAATATGTGTCAGGGCTATTGCATATATCATCCCATTCAATTCAAATTAAATCACTTCAATGATAAGTATCACTCCACCATATTTGTATTGAGATAACTAATTATTTGAGAGATTACTAGCTCATTCAAGACCATGAGACTAGTAAATGAAAGTCTGGCCTAGAATATTCTGACTTTAACAGTCTATATTGCACTGGATCCCAGGTAGAGAAATTTGTTGTAATAGCACTTGCTGAAATCTAGCTTCATCTGTATTGCTATATACTTCAGAAGAGAAAGTCAATGTTTGTGATCCAATAAATACCTTGCTTAATGCAAACATGAATTTCATGGAAGTATACAAAATTTTGATAAATAAAGGGGCTAGGGCAGAATAAATACATTTCAACATTATTTATTAAAATATGCAAAATGACAGTGAAAGAGAAAGATAAGGAGATGACATGAAGACATAGCTACTGACATTCAAACTGAAATAAAACAGTTTTTAATAGAGTAACCCATTAGAAATGAATAGAACTAAAATTACTAAATATGAGAATTCATTTATCAATAAAAAGAGCTTTAACTGATAGAGATAAAAAAGCATGGATTTATTGTCTTTCAAAACATGTTTTATCTCTTTGACCATTTCCAAAATATATTTCTGGTTTTTGTACTGAATATGGACTTAGCTTATGTAGCTTATGACTACTTCTCAAGAACCTATTCCTGGAACCATGGATATCTAAGAAATTCTCAAAAGTTATTGATCCCAACTCCTTCTATCATTTCACATTAGAAACATGGTCTAGATAGTTTATGAAACTGCCTAAGGTTATGCAGATGCTAAGAAGTAAAACCAGGTATGAAGATCTCTCGTGAAACCCAGACTTATCTTTTTGAATGTTAGAATGTGTGACTAGTTATATTGAATTTATATTCTGCTATTATCCTGGATTTAACTTGAAAACTTTCTTATGACATGATTTCTATAATAAAGGTGGCTTTCTGAATTCTATGATATAAAGTTTCTGTAGCTATTAAGTGGGAAAAAGTTTAATGTTTGATTTTGAAAGATAATCTTAGTTTGGTTTTTCTTTTGGTGTTTTTGTTTGTTTAGCACTAGGATCATATGTGGAAAAATCAAAATAGATACATTTTTTATGTACTTCACTGAATTGAATTAAATGCATCTTAATATTCCTATTGTTTCATTGAAAATTGTAGAATTAGTAAAGTTATTGGGATACTTTCAATATCAAAATGTATAAAATACATTTATAGCCAAGATTACCACACCCACAAAAAGAAAGTTTCTATTCATTAACAGTTGAAAAAGAATGTGCTTATTCTGGGGTAATCACTTCAAATTATCCCTGGATAATCAATTTTGTTGGAATTTGTGGGACCGAAATATTGTAGATGTGATTCTCTTTGAAGAAGTCTTCTCTAAAAATACCCCTAAACTGTTTTCTCTAATCATAGTCTAATTCTAGTCTACGGATTTCAAATGCAAGGATTTTGTACAATGACTTTCTCTGAGAAGATTCGTCATCTAATAAGTTGATCTTAAAAGCTTTCAGCAAATATAAATACCTTAAAAAATATTTAATATAATTTATTGAATTAATTTACCAGAGTCACTTATAAATGACCCCTAAAATATTATATAGACATGATCACTAAACCTACCTATTGTAGACTTGTAGCTGATTCCAAGCAAATAATTTAATACAATGTTCCTGACACAACTACAGCTAATTTCTGCTACTATACTGCTTTGGAAACTATCCATTAGAATTTAAATAAATTTACATTTACTTACATTTAAAAAATATCTCTAATAGTTAAGATAGATATCTATACTTGGATTTGGGATTGCTTAACTTTTATTGAATTAACTGCGGTATAATTTCTTGCATGGAAATAAAAAAAATCTTATATTTCACCTACAAGGGTTAATAAGTACATTACCTATCCAATTACTAAATGAAATGGATAACTAGATCATTATATCCTAGGCACAATAGTATAAAAATCACTAATTTTAACTGAAATACCCCCAAAAAAAGAAGGAAGAAAAATTCAACCTTATTACATTTTCTTCCTATTCATACCTAGTCTGGAATTTTAACCACATTTAAACCACATTTTTGTGATGTTAAAAAGAAACACAGAGTTCCATCTCCAAGTTCTCTTTTTCTACACTAGTTTCTAGGAGGGTAGAAACCACATTATCTTTTATTTGTATATCTGGTCTGTGTATCTTACACACAGAATATTTTTGTCTAAGAATATTTTTGTCTAATATCTATGTGCCTGTTAAGGTAATATGTATGTGTGTTAATTTTTGCTATGAATACGGTATACCTAGTTTTCCCCCAAAATGCGAGCTAAGGGCATATTTATGAAAAAGAAAATATACCTCTATAATTTTATTTTTGAAATTTTATTCTTGAAAAAAGTTAGAACATCAGAGAATACCAAAGGTAGTCCATTTTAGCTTAGTCCAATGTAATACCACCAAATTATGATTAAAATTTTATCATTGGCTTTATCTATAGCCACTACAAGTAATATTTCATTAATTACAGCAATCGCTTCAAAATGTTGCCAAATATTCACCATTTGGTAATCTCATTAATAATAATGAGAACTTGAATTTAAGATATAATTCTAAAGAAAGCCTTGCTTAGGTCCTAGTATTCTTTCTATTTTTTGGTAATGATAATTAATCAACAATGTGTTCTTTTTCACATATCTAAAAAGAAAATCAACACCAAACTTGAAGATCAACTGTAAAAATTATGTGAGCCTTGTTTATGTTCTATTTTTCAATGGCCCTCACTTTATATATTGAATTTGTAATTATTTCATTATGTGTTTTCCTGTTAGAGGCCTTAAACTTATTATGTAACAAATGTGGGCATATAAAAATGCATGTAGATGAAGATAATTCATTTATGAATCTGTAAATTTGACCAAATGATTATAAAAAATTACTCTTTTCAGCCACCAAAATAATTTGTATCACTCATAGCGGTTATCTGGGTTAATTAAAAGAGGAAGATACATAATAGTTAAATGATTCTCCTAATGACACAACTTTACCTAGCAATTGAATTCTCCTATGGGTCTTTCCTCTGCAATGTTATCACTTTGGGATCTGGTTTATCTTAGATTACCTCTTCCTACTTCCTTCATGCTTATGCATCAGCATTCTGAAATAGTTGTCCTTCTGGAGTGCAATATCTGTTATTTTTGTTTCTCTGCCTTCATCTCTTAATCCTCCAGAGTTTTCTTTCCTCCCCAGGCATTATATGCTTTGAAAATTTGTAGCTGTCTTTTAAGAATCTAATGAAAAGTCCTCTATTTCCCAGACTATACAATTAATGGGACTTTTTTGGGATCCTCATAGTGTCTAAGAAGAAATTTTTGTATGAGTATAATCATGCATTGCTTAACAATGGGAATACCTTCAGACAAATGTGTCTTAGGTGATTTTGTCATTGTGTGAACATTGTAGAGTGTACTTACAGAAACCTAGATGGTATGGTCTACTATATATCTAGGGTATATGGAATAACTTATTGCTGTAGACTACAAAACTATAAAGCATATCACTGTACCTAATAGTGTAGGCAGTTGTAACATAATGGTAAGAATTTGTGTTTCTAAACATAGAGAAGGTACAGTAAAAATACAGTATAAAAGATAAAAAATGGTCACTGTATAGAGCACTTACCATTAATGCAGCTTGCAGTACTGGAAATTGCTCTGGATGAATCAGTGAGTGAGTGGTTAGTGAATGTGAAGGCATAGGACATTATTGTAAAATACTATACACTTTATAAACATTGTACACTTAGTCCACACTAAATTTATGAAAATATCAAGTAATTGCGCTATAACATTGCAATAGCTACGATGTCACTAAGTGATAGGGATTTTTCTGTTCATTTATAATATTTTTGGACCACTGTTGTATATGGACCACTGTTTGTCCTTGACTGAAACATCGTTCTGCAGCTCATAACGGTATTTATTTAAGGGCATTACAGCTAATAATTTATATCTCAAGATACCTAGGCAGTATACAAGTTTTTTGATTTGTAGAGATGGCATCTTGTGTTGAATTAATTTACTTTCTCATAAACGGAGAGTTTTGGAGTCATGTGACTAGTATTAAAAATTGACGCTTAGCATGTAAATACTGTTTTCCTAAAGCACTGGGAAGAATCTATATCCTTTTTCATTTGTCTAAGTTTTAAGGCCCAGGCATTTTGATTTTATTTTTTAAAATTTAATTTAAAGCTCAACTTTAAAACTTACACAACTGAAAACGAATGTAGATTTCTACCTGTAGGACCAATTATCCAGGTCCCCAAATCCCTTTCACATATGCTGCCATTGATACATCATTTAGTATTAAAATCATAGGCATTCTAATTACCGTGACTATTACAGTTTATACACTGTTGAAGCTGGGTGATTCTACCTCTCTTGGCTATGCTAAGGGAAATGGACGCCCTGGGGGAAATTTCAAGATTTTAAAAATGTGTTTGTGTTTTTTTTTTTAACACATCTCACCAGTTGATATGGTAAAAAGATTGTTGGAATTTCTATTGTGAACCTGATTTATGGGGTTTACTATCAGAAAAGGTTTAAATTACAACTGCCTGCCAACGTTAATCCATTTTTCATAATCTCTTAAGAGTAAAGCTATCTTATTTTATTAGAAAAGTCTTGAAAGTTGACACAATTATTTAAACATGTATTTTTTTTTTTTTTTTTTTTTTGAGACAGTCTTGCTCTGTTGCCTGGGCTAGAGTGCCATGGCGTCAGCCTAGCTCACAGCAACCTCAAACTCCTGGGCTCAAGTGATCCTTCTGCCTCAGCCTCCCAAGTAGCTGGGACTATAGACATGCACCACCATGCTTGGCTAATTTTTTCTATTTTCAGTTGTTTGGCTAATTTCTTTCTATTTATAGTAGAGACGGGGTCTCGCTCTTGCTCAGGCTGGTCTCGAACTCTTGACCTTGAGCGATCCATCTGCCTCAGTCTCCCAGAGTGCTAGGATTACAGGCGTGAGCCACCGTGTCCGGCCTAAACATGTATTTTTAAAAAGCATTAGTGTATGTAATTTTAAATTAAAAATTTGATTTTATATGAGATGGTTTCTTATCATTATATAATTAAAAATAGAGAATATTTTGAGCAATGTATGGAATTTACTGATAGTTGAGATTTATATTTTATTTATTATTCAATTTTTAAAAGTGGTAATCTGAATTTAGAAATTAAGTCAGGAACAAAGTACACACCATCTAATGCATATTAAATTATTTTTTGCAAATCTAAAAATTAAGGCAAATGATGAACATCATAAATATAGATTATGTACATTAAATGAGGTACAATATCTTTAAAAATGAATATAATACTAATGTTCCTGTATTTTTGAGAAAACAAGACCATGGAATATTTGTCAGAAAAAATATATATAGAAAATCTTTATATATTTATATGTTTACTTTGTGTTAAGTCTGCATTTATTGGGCATTTGAATGCATTGCATAATTTTGTGTTGCTTTTATTTTGTACATCTTGCTTTCCAAACTAGAGTACAGATTATACTGTTAAATTTGTTTTTATTTCTTAGCCCACTCAGTCCAAGCCTGAGCTCAGTGAATTTTTTTTATAGTTGTCATTTTTTTGATTGAATTAATGAATATACTCACAGGAGGAAAGGCATGAAGATGAGCACTTGATGAGGGTATAATTATTTTTATAATGTTGAAAAATAGAGATACATGTTTATTTTATGGAATTCACAGTCAGAAATCACAGAGTACAGGAGCTTTTCACTGGGAATAATGATAATTGGGTATGGGAACTGCCATAGAATACATAAGTTTTAAGCAGAGGAAGCTAAAAGAAAATACTATATTTATCTGATAACGGTGAACAAGGTAGGGTTGACATACTTCCAGGTAACTTGTGGTGGTATAATCAACTCACATTTCATTGCTGTTAGAGTTTTATAGGCTCTTCATTAACTCTGTATCTAACTATCTCCTTCCAGAAAGATATATGGGGTATGCGTGTGTGTGTGTGTGTGTGTGTGTGTGTGTGTGTGTGTTTTGATGGGAGGATGTGCAGAAGGTTTTGGGCACTTACTATAGAAACTAAGTCTGTATGCTTTATTTTAAGGATCTTATTGACCTCATAGCATCTACTGTATTGTCTAGTGTTGACCTTTCTTTCAAAGTGGCTGCTGTACAGAATTCTTGAAAGATACAATGCTAGGAGCTTTTGAGTCATAAACAAATTGACAGATTTTCAATTATAGGAAGTCAAGGTTTACAATGCCCTGAAAACCTTAACCTAGATCTATTTCAGCGGGACTGCACTATTCTTGTGAAACTGAGAAATTGACTAATGATCATTTTTCTGTGGAGAATGTTTGGGATCTCTCTGGAGCTGGCACTGTGTTTCACAGCTCAATTCCTAAGCCCTGAGCTTTCACATGAAACACATGAGTAGATAGGTTGAAAGATCCTCATCTTCCCATAAGTGTAGACTCGTCTTACTAAGTTCTTCTGCAAGGCAGAATTTGTATTCATGTTGACACTGTGACTCAACAAGTACTAGTGAGGTTAAAGACAATTTCAAAATAAATCCACATTTTGGGCCTTCTCATGACCTTGGGCCTTCTCATGACTGTGCCCTGCTTTACTTTGCATCCAGCAGATCCTGAATTCTTCGTATTGTTAACTAAGAATCATAGAAGTTACATATGGCCAAACTTACTGGGTCATCTGATTTCTTCCTTTTCCTCTTCCCCAAGCATACTGTTTTAGTGAGTAATGTCCTTTTTGATAAAAGAGGATAATGCTGATGATGGAAACAGACTGGCAGGTCTTACAAGTCAGGCAAGATGACAAATTTTTTATCACTTGCATTTTCTCACTCATTTCCTGGGTTCCAACAAGCCCATTCAAAAATAGCACTTTGTCCTCAAAACTTTTACTTACTAAAAAGCAACCACACTCCTTAAGGTAGAAATAATTTGTTTATCTAAAATTACATGTGGGATAGCTCTGGTAAACTATGTATGTCTGTAAAATAATATCAAAAACTTATGTGTAGTGAACTAACTAATAGAGACTATCTAAAACATAGTTAACAAACCTATTGTCATTAGTAACCCATGCTCCTGAGTTTCCTGGCATCATCAGCTTAAATAGTCAATTCAAAGGTCATAACTTTTAGGTAGTTTTTAGGTATCACAACACCATAGTAAACTCAGCAGCTAACTGTACACTTAGTCCCTTCTGGATATTTTGGATATAGGTACATTTTACCTCAGATATAAACCTGAGAGGATACTTTTATTTAGTTATATGTAGATACAAAGGAGTACAAAGTAGGAGTAAAACTCACCAAAACAGGCCTAAGGGGCTATCTGAATCATACTGATAACAGCCTCTAGAATAATCTGTAAAGTTTTTTGATCTGGCATTTGATCCTGTCAATTCTATCTCCTAAAATCTTGCTTATCTGTTTTTATGCCTACCTCTATTGCCTTGTTTGAGCCCAGGATACCTTTATCTGCTTTCTAGATGACTGCAAGAGCCTTCAACCTTTCTCCTGTATCTTGTTTTCCTTTCTTCTAATTCTGTTTTTTCAGACTGTAGGCAAAAATCATCTTCCCAAAACACAAACCTCATCATCTCACTCTTTTGCATAAAACTGTTCTATGGCTTATCGTGGATTTAAAGATTAGGTCCAAATCACTTAACATGGTATATAAGTCTCTTCATTCATCTCTTTTCTCCACACATTCTTTTCCAACCTTATTGAAGTTTTCCAGTTTCTCAATCATGCACCGTCTCTGTTTCCTGTGAGCCTTTACTTCTGTGTTGCATGTTTGTGCCTCTTTCCTTTGATATTCTCCTTTGCTATTTTAATCTGACATTCTGTAGACAAGCTTTAAATTTCAAGTTACATATTATTTCTAAATTTATTCCCTCATTTTTTCATTCACTCATTTATTCAACCGATATTTATTCAATACCTACAATAGTTGGTACGGGGGAGCCATGATGAGCAAGACAGTCACTAAAACCATAGAATATATAGCAGAAATTCACTCTGCTAAAATTGCTCTAAGCCCTGAACTCTGCCTCATAACCACCATGCAATCAAATATCATCTCAAACTTCAGTTTCTGCAAAATCCCAAGCATTTATTCCTGCCCCACAACCATTCTTCATTAATTGACGTGTTCTTACTCATCATTCAGGTATCAATTTAAGTGCCTTTTTCTAAAATATTTCTCCTTTTGACCACAGAGAAGTGTGAAGGGTATTACTTGCTCTATCCTACTCTGATGTGATGTCATATTTCTTTTTTTTAATTGACATGATATTTACATAACATAAAATTAACTTTTACAGTGAACAATTCAGTGGCATTTAATTTAAATAATATTAAAATTAACATTAATTTGTTAATAGTATTATTAGTGGCCTTTTTTATGTCTTTGGAAAAATGTCTACTTAGGTTCTTTTTAATCAGTTTGTTTTCTTGCTATTATTTTATGTTTTTTAAAATACATATTGGATGTTGGTTCCCTATGAGAAGTATGGTTTGCAAATATTCTCTCTCAATTCATAGGTTGCTTTTTCATTTTGTTGACTTTTTCCTTTGCTGTGCAGAAAATTTTGTAGTCTGAGGTAGTCCCACTTGTTTACTTTTGCTTTCGTTGCTTATGCTCTTGGTGTTATATCCAAAATATCATTAGCAAGACCTATGTTAGGGAGCCTTCTCGCTATGTTTTCTTCTGGGAGTTTTATGTTTCAGGTCTTATATTTAAGTCTTTAATCTATGTTAAGTTGATTTTTGTGTGTGGTGGAAGATAAAGATCTAATTTCATTCCTTCACTTGTGGTTATCTCATTTTCCTAATGCCATTTATTAAAGAGACTATCCTATTGTGTATTGTTGGTACCCTTGTCCAAGATTAGTTGACCATATAGGCGAAGTTTATTTCTCGGCTCTCCGTTTTGTTCCATTTAGTCTTTGTATCTGTTTATATGCCAATATCATACTGTTTTCATTACTAGAACATTGTAATATAATTTAAATTAGGAAGTGTGATGCCTCCAACTTTGTTCTTCTTTCTCAAGATTGCTTTTACTGTACAGGGTTGTTTGTGGTTTCATATGAATTTTAGAATTGCCTTGATACTGCGATAGGGATTGTGCAAATCCGTAGATTGCTTTGTGTAATAAGAACATTTTAACAATATTAATTCTCCCAGTTCCTGAATGTGGAATATCTTTTCATTTATTTGTGACTTTTAAAATATCTTTCATTAATGTTTTATAATATCCAGTGTTCAGATCTTCCCCCTCCTTTGTCAAATTTATTTCTAAGTTTTCTTTTTGATACTATTGTAAATGAAACTATTTTCTCATTTTCAGGTAGTTTTTCATTTGTGTATAGAAATGCTACTGATTTTTTTTCATTTTGATTATATATCTTGTAACTTTATTGTATTTTTTAATTAGTTCTGACAGTTTTTTTTTTTAATTAAGTCTTTAGGATTTTCTACATATAGGATCATGTCATCTGTAAACAGAGATAATTTTACTTCTTCCTTTCTTATTTGAATGTATTTTATTTCTTTTTCTTGTGTAATTA
Source organism: Propithecus coquereli (assembly GCF_000956105.1). Lineage (NCBI taxonomy): Eukaryota > Metazoa > Chordata > Mammalia > Primates > Indriidae > Propithecus > Propithecus coquereli. Next base: position 1,089,675 of record NW_012148842.1, on the reverse strand, counting down.
TTCTAATTAGGACTTCCACAGTTATTTTATGAAGGGATGCTGAATTTTATCAAATGCTTTTTCTACATCTGCTGAGATGATCATATTGTTTTTGTTTCTTTCTGTTAATGTAATGTATTAAATTTATTGATTTGTATATGTGAGCCATCCTTGTATCCCTGTCATGGATCTCACTTTATCATTATGAATGACCATTTTGATGCGCTGTTCTATTGAATTTGCTAGTATTTTGTTGAGGATTTTTGCATCTGAGTTCATCAGGGATATTGGCCTGACTTCTTTTTTTTATCATGTCTTTGTTTACATTTGGTATCAGGGAAATGCTGGCCTCAGAGTACATTTGGAAGAATTTCTTTCACTTCAGTGTTTTGGAACAATTTGAGAAGAATTGGTATTAGTTCTTCTTTAAATGTTTCATAGAATTCAGCAGTAAAGCCATCAGGTCCTGGGCTTTTCTTTGATGAGAAGCTTTTTGTTACTGATTCAATATTGTTATTTGTTATTGGTGTGTTACAGTTTTCTATTTCTTCATGATTCAATCTTGATAAGTTTTATGTATCCAGGAATTTGCTAATTTCTTATAGGTTTTCCCATTTTTTGTTGTATAATTGTTCATAATAATTTCTAGTAATCTTTTGTGTATTTGTGGCCTCAGTTGCAATGTCTGTTTTTTACATCTTTGAATTTATTTTGTCTTCTCTCTTTTTTTCTTAGTTTGACTAAAGGTTTGTTGATTTTTTTTATCTTTTCAAAAAAACCAACTTTTCATTTAATGGATCCTTTGTATGTGTCCCTATTTTATTTATTTCTGCTGTGATTTTTTTATAGTTTTTTTTCTTTTTAGAATTTTTTATTAGAGTTGTTCTTATTTTTCTAGTTCCTTGAGTGCAATGTTGGCTTGGTTATTTGAGATCTTTCCACTTTTTTCATGTAGGTGTTTATTGCTATAAACTTTCTCTTAGAACTGCTTTTTTTGTATTTCATGTGTCTTGGTATGTTGTGTTTCCATTTTCATTTATCTCAAGGGATTTTTTAAATTTCCTTTTTCATTTCTTCATTGACATATTGATTATCAAAGAGCACATTATTTAATTTTCATTTTCATACACTTTCCAAAGTTCCCCTTGTTATAGATTTCTAGTTTTATTCCATTGTAGTCAGAAAAGATATTTGATATGATTTGGATTTTTTAAAATTTGTCAATATTTGTTTTGTAACCTAAGTCATGGTCTATCCTGGAGAATGTTCCATGTGCTGTTGAGAAGAATGTGTATACTGTAGATGTTGGATGGAATGTTCTGTAAATGTCTGTTAGATCCATTTGGTCTAGAGTGAAGTTTAACTCTGATTTTTTTTGTTGTTGTTGTTAATTTTCTAACTGAGTGATCTGTCCATTGCTGAAAGTATTGTATTGCAGACTCTCTTCCTTTATGTCAGTTAATATTTGTTTTATATGTTTAGATGTTCTGATGTTGGATGCATATATATTTACAATTGTTATATCCTCTTGCTCTATTAACTTCTTTATCATTATATAATGGGCTGCTTTGCCTCTTTTTATAATTTTTTATTTAAAGTCAGTATTATCTGATATAAGTATAGCTACTTCTGGTCTTTTTAGGTTTTCATTTGCATGGAATAACTTTTTCCATCCCTTTATTTTCAGTCTATGTGTGTTACAGGTAAAATGAGTTTCTTGTAGGGGACATGTAGTTAGTTGGGTTTTGTGTTTTGTTTTGTTTTTTGATTCATTCAGCCACTGTGTATATTTTAATTGGAGAATTTAAGTCCTGTACATTAATTCATGTAATTACTAATAGATAAAGACTTAGTCCTGCTATTTTGTTACTTGTTTTCTAGTTATTTTGTAGATACTTCCTACCTTCCCTTCTTCCTTCCTCTCTTATTGTCCTTTTTTGTGGGTGATTTTCTCCAGTAGTTTATTTTGATTCCTTGCTTTTCATTTTTAGTGCATCTATTATATATTTTTGCTTTGTGGTTACCATGAGGCATACAAAAAACATCTTACAGTTATTACGAATTATTTTAAACTGATAACAATTGAACTTTTTTATTATTTCAATTTCATTCCCCTGATAAATTTCTGAATCGTGTGTCTGTGTTTTCTTGAAGTTCATTTAGCTCCCTTAACAGAGCTATTTTGTCTGAGAGATCAGACATCTTCATCACTTTAGGGTTGGTCTCTGGTACCTTGTTTTTGTCCATTTGATGAGGACAAAATATGAGGAACATTCATATTTCCCTGAATGTTCTTAATGTTGTGGACATGCAATAATACCTATGCATCGAGGGGTAGGTATTTATTCCAGTCTTCACAGTCTGATTTTGTTTGTGTCTGACATTCTTCAGGGGCCCTTCCAGAGATAATAAGAAGGCTAATTGTATATTCTGAGCCCATGACCACTTCAGCCATCTCAGCACTAAAAGGGTGTAAGACTAAGCCCAGGTTTGCTCTATGTCTTGCAAGTGCAAGGTTTAATGCAATTTTTGTAAGTGCTCTGAGGTTGGCACAGCTCTCGGGCCTAAGAAATTTGGGGCAGACCCAAGGAGGGTATCTGGGCTGTGTGGGAAATATGGCCTATGATTTGAGTCTGGAAGCCTATTCTGGCAGCTCATATGGGTGAGCCTCCCAACAGTACCCTGCACAAGCAGGAGAGTTCTTGTCTACAGTGGGAGGATCTAGAGCCATGACTAGGCCCCCCAGGATCTGCTGTGGGGAAGAGGCTGATAAGCAACCTAACCCCAATGGCTTAGATGGGGATGCCACCCAATAGTTCCCTACAGAGGTGGCATGGTTCCCCAACTGCAGCAAGAGGGAATGAAGCTAAGACTGTACCCTGTATCCACTGAGGGAAAAGAATTTTGATATTTTTCTGATGGCCCAGTTGAGCGTGCATCCCCCAACAGCTCCCTGAATAGGGAGACAACTCCCCAACTGCAGTGAGTGGGGCTGGAGCTGAAACTGGGCCGCCTCAGGATCTTCTGTGAGATAGAGGCTGACAAATTTGTCGTGTTGGCTCAGCTGGGCACAAGAGTACCTGCAGGTCCCTTCCAGGTGGGATATTTTCCAACTATAGTGAAAAAGGCTGGAGTTGAGACTGGGCCCCCTCAGGATATGCTGTGAGACAGAGGCTGGTAAAACTATCTTGTTGGCTCAGACAGGCACATGTGTCCCAGCAGGTTCCTACACAGGTAGGATAAGTCCCTGGTAGCAGCAGTGGGGGCTGAAGCTGAGACTGGGACTCTGAAGGATCTGCTCTAGGGACAGAGGCTGGTTAGCCTGTCTCATTGTCTCAGGTTAATATGTATCTACCAGCAAGTTCTTGCACAGACAGGATAGTTCCCTGATTGTAGCAGGAGAAGCTGGAAATGAGACTGAGCCCTTTTAGAATCTGCTGTGGCACAGAGGCTGGAAAGCTCGTCACAGAGACTCAGACTCCCAGGCTGTGATATATGGGTGAGTCTTCCTCTGGGTCCTCATGTGAGTGGTTCTAAGCTGGGACCTCACTTGAAGGGGGCTGGAGTCAATCGACATGACAACTTTCAGGATCACTACTAAGACTGATGTCAGTGGGTAGACAAGACTCTCTGCTGAGACATTAGTGCAAAGAAATTGTCCTGGATTTTTTGGCAGATGATTTTAGTTGCATGCTCAAGTCCAAATCAGGCTGTAGTCAAGCCCCTTAGGGAATAGGATCATTTCTAGGCTTAAATCCAAGAACATGATCAGAAGATCTGCCACTGGGGTGCCAGTCTGCACTCTCAAAACCACCCTCCTGTATCTTTTGCTCCACTAGGGTTCCACAGCCATCTACCTGAATACTGATGATCCCACAAAGAGACCTGTCTGTGGGTGGGAGCAGAATTCCTGTAGTTTTGAGAGAATTTGAACAGGTGACCTATTCAGCCATCTTGCTATTGTCTAAGCTTCCCTTTCTTTTTAAAATACAGGTTTCCCAAGTATAATAGTCTTGGTTGGCAGGTTTATATTCAGCACTTCAAATATATTATCCTACTCCTTTCAGGCTCACGTTTCTGCTGAAAAATTCGTTGACAGTCTTATTAAGATTAAAGTGTGTATAGATCACCTTTCTCTTGTATTCAAAATTTTCTCTCTCTTTAACATTTGACAATTTGATGTGTCTCAGTGTGGATCCCTTGGGAATTATCTTGTTTTATGTCCTTTAGGAATCCTGCATCTTTATTTCCATTTTCTTCCTCATACTTGGAAAATTTTCTGCCTTATTTTTTTTTTTTTTTTTTGAGACAGAGTCTCACTCTGTTGCCCTGGCTAGAGTGAGTGCCGTGGCGTTAGCCTAGCTCACAGCAACCTCAAACTCCTGGGCTCAAGTGATCCTACTGCCTCAGCCTCCCGAGTAGCTGGGACTACAGGCACAAGCCACTGTGCCCGGCTGATTTTTTTTTATATATATATTTTTAGTTGTCCAGATAATTTCTTTCTATTTTTTTTAGTAGAGACGGGGTCTCACTCTTGCTCAGCTGGTCTCAAACTCCTGAGCTCAAACAATCCGCCCACCTTGGCCTCCCAGAGAGCTAGGATTACAGGTGTGAGCCACTGCGCCCGGCCTCTGCCTTATTTTTAAAAATAAGTTTTCTGTCCCTTTCTTTTTTTTTTTCTCTTTGACTTTTATAATACTTACATTGGTCCCTGTAATGGTGTCCCATAAGTTGTATAAGCTATCTTCACTCCTTTTTATTCTTTTTTTTTCCTTTCTCCTCTGACTGGAGAGTTCCAGTGACCTATCTCTGAGTTAGCTAATCCTTTCTCTTCCTTGATCTAGTCTTCTCTTGAACCACTCAAAAGAATTTTTCGGTTTGGTTATTGTATTCTTTAACTTTATGATTCCAGTTTGGCACTTTAAAAAAGTTTTCCATATCTTTATTGAAATTTTCACTTTGTTTCTACACTAATTTCCTTAACTCAGTGAGCAACTTTATGATCATTATTTTGAATTCTCTGTAGGGTATATCACATATCTCCATTTCATTAGCGTCAGTTTCTAGATATTTATCTTTTTCTTTTATATGACATATTTATCTGTTTCATCATTTTGCTTGACTCTCTGTGTTGGTTTCTACACATTACATAAAACAATAACTTCTCTCAATCTTCACATACTGGTCTTATACAGGAGATGAACCTGATCATTCAGCCCAGCCAGAGATTCTGGGTGCCTCTTAAAACTCTGTGCTCATTCAAAACATCATCTTCATTCTTTCTTGTTCTCAGAAGAATAGAGTATGGCAAGATCCATCAGTACTACAAGACAGGTGAAACAGAAGCCAGTCCATTGAGAAGCAGCCAGAAAAGTTCAGGTGCTACATGTGTGGTCTAATCCCTTCTCTCCTCAGGAACAAAACTTGGCACCTAGATTTTATCACCTGCTCAGGATGCACTGAGCTGAGGAGAGAAGCAGGGATAAATGCATGCATGCACATTCATTATGCTCTTTCAAATCATTTCTTTTACTCTTTGTTGCCCCCAGGGCCTAGTGAATTCCAGGCCCTGTCAGCAATCAAAGACAGTTGGTATAGAAGCCAAGTCTTCATGTAGCAGTCAGAAAATTTGGGGTGCAGTTTTGTAATCCAACATTTTTTCAGGAGAAGCTAGAGACTTAGTTTTATCACTAGAGTGATCTGGGGGGAAGAGCTGTGGGAAGTGCCCACAGGCTTGTTCAAAATGTTCCATTAACTCCCAGAGACAGGAAAGTTAGAAGGCAGATCTTTGGATAACAGCTGGAAACGTTGGAATGCTAGATCTACAGTCTAACCCCTTCCAGGGAGAAGCTCAGAGCTGGGCTTTTTGATGGAACAAGCCGGGAGGAAGAAACCCTGGAAGAGCTCGCAGGGCTGTTTAAAACTACTGCTTTGCTTTTGCAAAACCTGGGGTATTAGCAAGTGCTGTACCCCAACAGTTCCAAGACACAGGAGAATTAAAAGCTAGATCCTCACACAGCAGCAGGAAAACTCAGGACTTTATATGCGTAGTCTGACTCTTTCCAAGGAGAAGCTGGAGGCTTGCTTTGTTTTCTGTGATTTTTTGTTTGTTTGTTTGTTTTTTCTTGCTGGAGAAAGCAGAGGAGGAGTTGTGGAAAATGCTCACATACCCATTTCATCTTCCAGATGACATGGTCAGCTCCCAGAGACAGGTGAGTAGAAGCCAGACCCTTGGCAGCAGCTTGAAAAGTTGAGGCATTAGACATGCAATCTGATTCCTTTCAGGAAGAATATAGGGGCTGTAGTTGCTGGGTTTTATCAGCTGTTCATTCTGTGCTAGGCCAGAGGGGAAAGCTGTGGGAAGTACCCATGTGCCTGTTTAAAACTTTTTGTTCCCTGTGGTCCCAGGGGACAAGTGAATGCCGGGTCACATCAGCTCCTACAGATAGGAGTGTTAGAATCCAGTCCCACAGATAGCAGCCATAAAATGTGGGGCACTATATGTGTGGTTCAAATCCTTTCCTTTTCAGAGAGAAACTGGGAGTTCAGGGTTCTAATCCTGACTGTATAGACATGCTGAGGGTGCGGTTTATGATAAGAACATACATCAGCTTTTCCTACCTGTTTTACTGTAGGTATTTTCTTAGTCACCTTGTATACAGGAGTCTCTCAACTACTTTCTTCATTTCTTTCAGAGGAGATTGATCCATGCATAGCTGTTTCTTTGGTGCATTCATTGCACTAGTGGGTAAAGGGTGAGTCTGGAGCTTCCTATTCTACCATATTGCTGACATCACCCTCTCCCTTTAACATTTCTTCTGGGGAACATCTACTATTAATGAACATTCTCAGTTTTTGTTTGGAAATGTCTTAATTTATTTTTGTGTGACAGTTCTGAGACATAGAATTCTTGGTTGACAGATTAAAAAAAAAAATTAGCACCATAAAATAGTTATGCCACTCCATTGTGAAACTCATGAAACATGAGTTTCATGTTTTCTCATGAAAAATCTGCTGTTAATCTTATTGAGATCCCTTATATATGATGAATCACTTCTTCCTTGCTGCTTTCAAGATTTTCTCTTTGTCCTCAGCTCTTGACAATTTGATTAGAGTATGTGTAGGGGTGGATCTTTTCTCATTTATACTATTTGAGATGTGTTGATTTTCTTGAATATGCATATTTCACCAAATTTGGGGAGTTTTCAACTATTTTTTTTTCAAATATTTTCTCTGTTGCTCTCTGTCTCCTCTCCTTCTGGGATTCCCATTATGTGTGTTCTGGTCTACTTGATGGTATTCCACAGGTCTCTTAGTATCTATCCATTTTTCTTCATTTTCTTGACTTTCTGCTGACTTTTTGCTCTTCAGACTGGATAATTTCATTAATTTATCTTTAAGTTTGCTTATTTTTTCTTCTTCCAGCTCCAATCTTCTATTAATACCATATAGTGAATTTTTTTGTCAGTTATTGTACTTTTTATTTTCAGAGTTGACTTTTGGGTCTTTTTTATACTTTCTATTTCTTTATTGTTATTTCCTATTTCCCCACCTATTATTATTCTGTTTTGCTATAGCCATTTGTCCATGGCTGTCTTTAGCTCTTTGAGCATATTTAAGACATTTTTTTAAAGTCTTTGAAAATTTCAATGCTTGTACTTCTTTTTGGGACAGTTTCTGTTAATTCCTTCTGTGAATGAGCCATATTCTCTTGTTTCTTTGTATGCTTCATAATATTTTGTCAAAATCAAGATATTTTAAATACTATAATATGTTAACTCTTGAAATCAGATTCTTCTCCCTCATTAAGGTTTGCTTTTTTGCATGCTATAGGCTGTAGCTGTTTGTTGTTATAGTGCAGCTTCAGATTTGGTCACAAATTTCATGAGGGTAAAAATCAAAGAAGACATGATCGAGTAATATGATTTTCATTATTAGAAAAAAGGAATTAAAAATAAATAAACAAAGCAGACCTTTAGTAAAAGCATAGGTCATCCTAATTTATCATTTCTTGAAGACATGTCTTATTTGCCTTATATAGGAGACATTCAGTGATATGGTAGACAATGTTCTCCTCAAAACTCCTGCAAATATAGTTCTTAAAATATCCCCATTACAAACCAATTGATAATATTAAAGTGCAATTCACTATAGAGATAAATATAGAGGATGTGGTATACTATTAAAGAAAATTAAAAGAAATGGAATATATTTTGCTATAAACAATAATTATGGAGATTATTCAGCCTCAGTGAAAATATTTGTATTAGATAATAAGTTAGAAAATCTTTCAAATTTCAAAATATGACTTGAAACTCAATTATGAATTTTTTTTCACTTTGCATATCCAACAGTAAATTTTCTAAATGATTAGGTTTATATTAATATGTTTCTTGGTAGTATAAGAGATCTTAGAGTAACTAAAGAGTTGGACAGGAAATTATACTTTCCAAATCTTAATTTAGCAGCATAAATTAAAGTCTGTTTTTA
>NW_012148842.1:1077688-1080056 GCF_000956105.1 Propithecus coquereli | reverse complement strand
ATGTATTTGAATCGTAGGTTCATAGAGTGAACTTTTCCTGAATAATGATTCTACAAGTAGGACATGTTCTTGTTTGTGAAGATTAAAAACAAGTTAGGTCCTTAAATCATTCTCGAGATATTGAAATTGAATGAGTTTCTGAGGATCAATTCAGAAACAGTTCCACACCATCCTCTAAGAATGCTGTAAATCGTTTGTGCTAGTGCGCTAATTGAACAGCGTGGATCTGGGCCCTCATTAACTTGTCTGTAGGAAGAGAAAATTGAGGAGAGAGAGGAAGAAGCTGAGGAGAAGACCTTTAGCCGGTGTTGTCCTGAGCTGCCATTGTTGAAGGACATTCTTTGAGCTAATTTCAGTCCCATAAAAAAAAAAATCTATTTAGTGATTAGTAACCAGTGGATAAGAGCAGAAAGCCCAAGTGAATAAAGGCCATAAATACTGAAGTCTTTGGGATAACAGCCTGTAAAACTGTCAGAAAGCATTGCTTAAGTGACAAAAGATAGCCTGAAGTAACAAGAAGTGTTAGCTCACTGGGCAATACTCCATATTCATGGGCAGAAGACATAATTTCGTTTTCCTTAAAAATATTTTAAAGAACCTTTGTTCTTATTTAAAGAGTTTTGTTTATTTATTTGTTTGTTTTGGGAGGGTTGTTGGCTTTTGTTCTGGTATTTATTTTGGTTCATGGGTCCTAAATGACACCGCTTGATATTAGAATCTGAGAGGATAAACTGACAACATAATACTAATTACATTAACAAGCACTTTGTATACAATTTTCTTTAAGGTCTGTGTAATATTTCTCTATGTTACAGGATGAAAAATAATTTCATTTCCAGCAAATTAATATGAATTGACTGTAACTGAAATATGTAATTTTGCTAAGCTTTAGAGAAAAAAAAAAGCCTTTCTCTACAGGGCAATATCGTTAATAGCATGGCACCTGTATGTTAAATAATTAAGTTTATTTCAATTGAACTCATTTTCAATAAAATTCACCTATTTTTACATAATAGCTTTCTAAATTGATCTGTATGGTTTTATAGTTTAAAACTTGTAGATCTGAATTAAATGTTTTATAAGAAATCACAATTGTGATAGGGCATTCTTATTTCAGTAGCTAACAACTTGGGGTATCATTCTCAAGCATAAAATCAGCAAAACAAATTAGAATAAAGGCCACATGTGAGATATCCATTATGCATTGACATTTAGAATCTCTCCCTTATGTGTATTCAGAGTACCATATTATACAATGCAATATTTATTTGTGATATTTTCTATCCTGACGTGATGGATGTGTAGTACGAAAGCCAAGAAACTTTTCCAGCAACAAGGAACTTTCCCCCTCTGTAGTATAACATGTTTGATAAATGTTTACCTTCTTTATGCATTCTCCTCTTCTGCAATTTATTTTTCAGTGCTTTACATTCTTTCTTTTTTTTGTTTCCTCCTGCAAATATAGTATACTTCCAGGTAGGCCTCATCTCCAAAATCATGTGTAAATGTCCCACATCTCAGACATTCACAAATTAATCACAGATATGCACTTTTAAAAAATTTGAAGTGCTAATGATTTAGTAGACAAAAATCTGTATTTAATGGCATGGTGAAGTGTAAACATTTAGATTAGCTATATTGCAGAAGCTTTTATACCTGTGTTAATATGAAACTTCTCTAGAGTTGTTATTAAAATTGCAATTCATGATTTTGTTAATATCACTTAATGTTAACTGTAAGTAAGTTGTACTACATGAAGTTTAAAATTTCTCCAGTTCTAGTATTCTATCATATATTAAATCGATGACTAAGAGAAGCAGCAGCAGTTTTAGCTCTGTTGCTCATTATTTTTAGCATCTGGATATTTTATGGTGGTTCAGCTAAGTCCATAATCACCCATCAACGAGAAAGCCAACCAACTCTTCTCTAACCTTTAGAGTTCATCATTTCTGTCCTTCTCCTGTCATCTTCAATATGTAGTACTTTCATTTGAGTTAAAAGGCGAATCTAATGAATGTGTGTTGTAATGGGATACCAAAGATTGTACTTCACTAAATTTTTGACAGAGATTGAGAGAACTAACCTGATATTTTCACCTAGTGAACTATATCCATGCCTTCAACCATAGTGAGGATTCATTTTTTCCTAAATTGGTGGTCAGCTGAGAAAAAAAAATTGAGGAAAAAAAGTGCAATTTTTATTCTTCATCATGAATCTCTTTTTCTTAAAAATGGTGGAATCTGTCATGATTTTCTGAATGCAACCCTATTTTGAGATAAAAGAAGGTTATGAACGAGTATGGGTTAAATGTTAGAGTTTTAGTCTTTTTTTTAATAAAATATTTGATGAAAATGCAGACTGGAAACTC
>NW_012148842.1:1077123-1077638 GCF_000956105.1 Propithecus coquereli | reverse complement strand
ATATATTCTTAATAAAGGTAAGATAGAACTTCTCCCCTCTTTTCTAAGAGTTCAAAACCCAGTGTGAGCCCAGATGGAAATAAGACAATCTATAAAATACCCCTTTAGAAAATCTGATGTAAATAAAGTGATTGAGGGACTTTATTTTTCATTTTCAATGACGTACATTGAGACTACATATAGGAATTTAAGAATATGTAAATTTTCATTATCTACATTGATTGAAATAGGAAATGGGAAGGAGCAGTCAATAAGGTTTTACATTTTTTCTAATCCTATGGTTTTGTGCAATTTTTAATTTTACTAACACAAACATCAAGAAAAAATAATGTATTAATTCTTTCTATTGAAGTTCTATGAAGGTTTTCATTTTTCTACATTTAAAGTTATATGTTCAGTTTAACCACCCATTATAAATATTCTATGAGACTACAAATATCTAGAAATTGAATCTTTAGAAATTTATAATGAATATTTTTAAAAATTTCTGTATCTAAAACAGATTGCGGGCCGGG
>NW_012148842.1:1061956-1073881 GCF_000956105.1 Propithecus coquereli | reverse complement strand
TTTCACATTTTGTACTATAATTTAGGAGCACAAAAAACATACAATGAGAAAATATGCTATTAGAAAATATCAAAATAGGTATTCCTATGTTACATTTTGAAGTATTTAAGCCTTAAGTGTAGAATTTATAAACTAAAATGTCTACTTCTTCAACTGCCAGATTGAACAGTGTATGTGTATAAACCTTTGTTATGTGCTTTCTATAGGTGTACTTATCTATTAGGAAAAGCTGACTTGTCACTTTTTGGATTCTGATTCCTTGCCTCTGTTCTTTTCATTAAATTGACAAATAAAAATTTTATATAATTATGGGGTACAATGTGATATTTTGATATGTGTTTACATTTTGATATTACATAAAGCTAATTAAGATATTCATCTCCTGACATACTTATTTTTTGAGGTTAAAACCTTTAATATCTACTCTTTTGGTGTTCAAATATACAATAAATTATTATTAACTACAGGTACCATATTGTACAATAAATCTCCAGAACTTATTCCTAGTGTCTAAACTGATATTTTGTACTCTTTGACCAATATCTCCCCATTCCCCACCCTCATCCCTAAGTCCCTGCGAACCACCATTCCACTCTCTGAGTATGACTTTTCTTTCTTTTTTCTTTCTTTTTTTTTTTAATTTCAAAGTATTACGGGTGTTCAAATGCTTTTGGTTACATGGATCACTTTTATAATGCTTGAGTCATGGTTATAAGTGTGCCTGTCACCCAGATAGCATTCATCGTACTCATTAGGTAAACTTTCACCTATCCCCTCCTCTGCCCTTCCCCATGGTGGATTTCTGTTAAGTTTTACTTCCCTCTATGCAAATGTGTACTCATCAGTTAGTTCCAGTTTAATAGTGAGTAAATGTGGTGTTTGTTTTTCCATTTTTTGGATACTTAGAATAATGGTCTCCAGTTCCATCCAAATGGTTGCAAAAGGCTAATGCCCATAGTGGAATTGTTGGATCAAATGGTAGGTTGACTATTAGTTCTTTGATGAATTGACATACTGTTTTCCGTAGAGGCTATACTAATTTGCAGTCCCACCAATAGTACATAAGCGTCCCTTTCTATCTGCATCCACACCAGCATCTATTGTTTTTGGACTTTTTAATAAAGGCCATTCTAACTGGGGTAAGGTGATATCTTATTATGGTTCTAATTTGCATTTCTTTGTTGATTAATGACATTGAGCATTTCTTCATATGTTTATTGGCCATTTGTTGATCTTCTTTTAAGAAGCTTCTGTTAATGTATTTTGCCCACTTTTAACAGGGTTGTTTTATTTTTTTCTTGGTGATTGGATTGAGTTCTTTGAAAATTCTGGTTATTAGTCCTTTGTCAGATGTATAGTTTGTGAATATTTTCTCCCATTCTGTAGATTGTCTATTTGCTCTATCTATTGTGTCCTTGGCTGTGCAGAAGCTTTTTAATTTAATCAAGTCCCATTTATTTATTTTTATTGTGCCTTTTGGGTCTTCATAAATTCTTTGCATAGGCTGATATCTAGAAGAATTTTTCCAACATTTTCTACTAGACTTCTTATGGTTTTATGCCTTACATTTAAGTCCTTTATCCATCTTGAATTAATTTTTGTGAGTAGTGAGAGATACAGGTCCTGTTTCATTCTTATGCATGTGGCTATACAATGTTGCTAGCACTATTTATTGAATAGGGATTCTTTTCTCATATTGTTGTCTGCTTTGTCAAAGATCAGTTAGCTGTATGTGGGTGATTTTATCTGTGTTCTGTATTCTGTTCCATTGGTCTATGTCTCTATTTTTATGCCAGTACTATGCTGTTTTGGTTACTATAGCCTTGTAGAATGGTTTGAAGTCTGGTAATGTAAAGCCTCCTGGTTTGTTCCTTTTGCTTAAGATTATTTTGGCTATTTGGGCTCTTTTCTGGTTCCACACAAAGCATAGAGTTATTTTTTCTAGATTTGTGAAATATGACATTGGTATTTGATGGGGATTGCATTGAATCACGTTTGGTGTATGGACATTTTAACAATGTTGATTCTGCTGATCCATGATCATGGTATATTTTTCCACTTGTTTGTATCATCTGCAATTTCTTTCCCCAGGGTATCATAGTTCTCTTTGTATAGATCTTTCACCTCCTTGGTTAAGTATATTCCTACATATTTTATTTTCTTTGTAGCAATTGTGAATATTATTGAGTCTTTGATTTGATTCTCAGCATGACTGTTATTGGTGTATAGGAATGCTAGTGATTTGTGTACACTGCTTTTATAACCTGAGACTTTGCTGAATTTATTTATCAATTCCGGGAGCCTCTTGGTGGAATCTTTGGAGTTTTCTAGGTATAAGATCGTATCATCAGCAAAAAGTGATAATTTGACCTCCTTTTTACCAATTTGGATACCCTTAATTTATTTCTTTTGCCTGATTGCTCTGGTTAGGACATCCAGCACTGTGTTGAATAGAAGTGGTGATAGTGGGCATCCTTGTCTTGTTCCGGTTCTCAGTGGGAATACTTTCAACTTTTCTCCATGTGGTATGATACTGGCTATGGATTTGTCATGTATATTTTATAATTTGAGATATATTCCTTCTATGCTTAGTTCGTTGAGGGTTTTTATCATGAAAGGGCACTAAATTTTGTCAAATGCTTTTTCAGCATCTATTGAGATGATCATATGAACTTTGTTTTTGCTTCTGTTTATCTGGTGAATCACATTTATTGATTTATGTATGTCGAACCATTGTTGCATTCCTGGGATGGAGCCCACTGGTGGATTTTTTTTTTTGATATGCCATTGAATTCTATTTGCTAATATTTTATTGAGGATTTTTGCATCTATTAATATATTCATAAGGAATATTCCTCTGTAGTTTTATTTTTTTGTTGTGTTCTTTCCTGGCTTTTGTATCAAGGTGATACTGGCTTTGTAGAATGAGTTGGGGAGGATTCCTGCTTCTCTATATTATGAAATAATTTCTGCAGAATGAGTACCAACTGTTTTTGTGTGTCTTGTAAAATTTGGCTATGAATCCATCTGGTCTAGGGCTTTTTTTTGTTGGAAGAGTTTTTATCGTTACTTCAATGTTGTTGCTATTATTGCTCTTTTCAGGAGTTCAGTTTTTTCTTGATAGAGTCTTGGGAGGTTGTGTGTTTCCAGAAATTTGTCCATTTTCTCTATGTTTAAGTTTATGTGCGTAAAGATTTTCATGATATTCACAGATGATCTTCTGTGTTTCTGTGGTATTAGTTGTAATATTGACTTATTCATTTCTGATTGAGCTTATTTGAGTCCTTTATCTTTTATTTCCGATTAATCTAGGAAGAGGTCTATCAATTTGGTTTACTTTTTCAAATTTTTTGTTTCGTTATCTTCTATATAATTTCTTGTTTTTGATTTCATTTAGTTTTGCTCTTGTCTTAGTTATTTCTTTTATTCTGGTGCCTTGGGCTTTGGTTTGATTTTCCTTTTCTAGTTCCTTCATAACATTGTTAATTGGTGATCTTTCTGGTTTTTTTGTTGTTGTTGTTGTAGGCATTTCAGGCTATGAATTTTCTCCTTAGGATGGCTTTTGCTGAATCCCGTAGATCTTGATAACTTGTGTCCCCTTTATCATTCAGTTTGAGGACTCTTTTGGCATCCATCTTAATTTCTTCATTGATGCAATAATCATTCAGAAGCAGGCTGTTTAATTTTCATGACTTATTGTAAAATTTGGTGTTTCTCTTAGAATTGGTTTCTAGTTTTATTACACTGTGATCTGAGAAGATACATGGTATCATTTAAATGTTTTTGAATTTGTTGAGCCATATTTTGTGGCCTATAAGATCAATCATGGAGACTGTTCCATGTGCCAATGAGTAGAATGTATACTAGTAGTTTTTGGGTCAAATATTCTGTAATTGTCTGTTATGCCCAACGGTTCTATAATCTTTTTTAAGTCCAGTGTTTACTTATTTTCTGCTCAGATGAATTGTCCAGTTCTGTCAGTGGGGTGTTGAGATCTCTGGCAGTTATGATATTCCTGCTTATCTCTCTACTTAGATCTGGTAGAGTTTGCTTTATGAATCTGGGTGCACCTAAGTTGGGTGCATACATATTTAGCATTATTATGTCTTCTTGGTGAATCGTTTCCTTTATCATTATATAATGACCATCTTTGTCTTTCTTTACCACTGTTTATTAAAACTCAATTTTATCTGATATGAGAATGGCTATACCTGCTTTCTTTTGAGTTCCATTTGCATGGAATATTTTTTTCCATCCTTTAACCTTGAGTCTGTAAGAGTCCTGTGGGTTAGATGTGGATTAGTTAGCAGATATTTGGCTTGTATTTTTTTAATCCATTCAGTCAGTCTATGTCTCATAAGTGGGGAATTCAAACCCCCAACTCCCACATTATGTTGATTATGTGGGATGCTGTTCCATTCATCCTGTTTGATAGTACCTTTATTGCTTTGTTTTACCTCATGTGCTATTGCTTTATGTAAGCTCTGAGCTTTAGCTTTTGGGTGGTTTTACCCTGGAGGGTGACCATTGTGTTGATCAATGTATAATGCAGCTCTCATTATTTCCTTTAGAGCAGATTTGTTCTTTACAACTTCCCTCAGTGCTTTCTTGTCTGGAAAAGACTTTATTTTTCCTTCATGTATGAAACATAGTTTTGCAAGATACAAAATCTAGGCTGGCAGTTGTTCTATTTAAGAAGACTGAAGATGGGGCCCCAATCTCTTATGGCATGTAAGATCTCTATTGAGAAGTCTACAGTTAGTCTGATGGGTTTTCCTTTGTATGTTACTTGATGTTTTCACCTTACGACTTATAGGAGTTCCTCCTTTGTATTGACTTCAGCCAGTCTGATGACTTTGTGTCTTGGTCATTGCCTCTTTGCAATGAATCTCCCAGGTGTTCATTAAGTTTCTTGTACCTGGATGTCTAAATTTCAAACAAGACCAGGGAAGTTTTCCTCAATTATTCCCTCATCTAGGTTTTCCAGCAATTGTGTGTTTTCTTCTTTACCCTCTGGGGTGCCTATAACTCTTATATTTGGGCATTTTACATAATCCCGTATTTCTCATAGGCTTTGTTCTTTCTTCTTAATTCTCTGTTCATTATTTTTGACTAATTTAATTTGAAAGAATTGTCTTCAAGGTCTGAAATGCTTTCTTCTGCCTGGTCTAGTCTATTCTTAAAACTTTTCACTGTGCTTTATATTTTCTTAAATGAATTTTTCATTTCCAGAAGTTCTATTTGGTTTTTCTTTAATATGCTGATATCTTTAGTGAATTTTTCATTGGTTTTTCTGAAGCGTTTTTCTGATTTCTTTGAGTTGGTTTTCCATTTTCTCTTAGATTTCACTGAGCTTCCTTACAATCTGTATTTGGAATTTTTTATCATTTTAATATTTTCATTTTGATTAGTATCCATTGCTAGAGAGCTGGTATTTACTTTTGGAGGTGTTTTTCCCCCTGATTTTTCATACTTCCAGAGTTCTTTCACTGATTACTTCTCATCTGAAGCAGCTGTTCCTTAATTTTGGATTTTCTTTTGTTTAGATTGGGTTTTTTGTCCCCTGCTCACTTGTATGGGTGTGTTGTAACATATGTTGGGTAAAAACCTTTGGCGTTGTTTATGAGTGCTTTGATGGCAATATACATTCTGGGTAGATGCCTTGGTTATGGATATCCTTAGTGTCATGGTTTTCTCAGTTGCTAGTTTTTGTGTGCTTTAGCAGTGGTGAGCTATGTGTGTCGGCAAATTCCCTGTCTCTCTTTGATGAGAGAATATGGATACCTTTGAAATTCTTTGTCTTTCCTCAGCCCTGTGATCTTAACAGTGTGAATTGTAATAGCATACCCAGTGTAATCTCTGAGACAGTAGGTGGCACTTATGGGTGAGAAACGACCTCACCTTATATGATTGAGTCAGTTATTGCTGTAAAGGGCTGTCAAATTGACCTCCTTATTAGTAGATGGCATTTGCCTGAAGGAAAAAGCCACAGTGTTGTTTTTGGGACTGTCTCTAGACACTCAGGAGGAGTACTCAAATGCTCCAGGTGGTGGGCGAGGCTCTTGAACTTCCAAGTGAGTCATTATTCTCTGCCACAGCAGAGGTGGGTGGGGGAGTGAGGCTGAGTGGGCTGGATTGGGTGGGCTTGTCCTCAGGATCCACAAAAGCTAGTAAGGTAACTTTTTTGGCAGCATTCAAAGGTCTGCTCCAAGCTTCTGGAGAAAGCCACCAGGGAAGGGCTGAAGTGACCACACCCAGCTAGAAATTCTGCCTGTGGAGACAGAGCCATCTGAGATTCACATCTGGCTGACCAGGTCTTACTCCTCCTGCTGGCCTCTGTGTCTGACCTACTAGGGTACAACTTGGTGAAATGCTGGTGGGCAGGGAACTCCCAAATTGGGCACCCTGGGTCCACTACTAGTCCACAGAGAAAGAAGAATGGGCCCTACTCTCTGCAGAGGCCTCAGCCTGGAATAAACACCTGATGGAGAGACGGAGCCACTTGCTAAATTCTCAGCACAAACTGCTCTCAATCAGTTTGACTTTTCTAGATTTCATGTATAAGTGAGATCATGCAGTATTAGTTTTTATGTGCCAGGCTTATTTTTCTTAGGATAATATCCTCCAGCTTCATTTATGTTGTTGAAAAGGACAAGATTTCCTTCTTTTTTAAGGCTGAATAGGGTTTCATTGTGTATATAAACCACATTTTCTTTATGCATTCATCTGTTGATGGGCACTTAGTTGACTTCATATCTTGGCTATTGTGGGTAATGCTGCAATGAACATGGAAGTACAGATTTCTCTTTGAAATACTGATGACATTCCTTTGGGTATATATTCAGAAAGGTACTTGCCAGGTCATATGGTAGTTCTATGTTCAATTTTTTGAGGAGCCTCCATACTGTTTTCCAAAATGGCTGTACTAATTCACATTCCCACCAACAGTGACACAGAAGTGTTTCATTTTCTTCACTTTATCACCAGACCTTTTTACTTTTTGACTTTTTTTTGACTGTTAGTCTTCCTACCAGGAAGGTGATATTTCATTGGAGTTTTTATTCCAATATTCCTGATGATTAGTGATGTTGAGCATTTTTCTAATACCTTTTGGCCACTCACATGCCTTCTTTTGAGAAATGTCTGTTCAGGTCCTTTGCCCATTTTTTAATTGGGTTGTTTTTTTGCTATTGAGTTATTTGAGTTCTTTATATATTGGATATTAGCCCCTTATCAGATGTATGGCTGCAATTATTTTCTCCTAGTCTGTAAGTTGTATCTTCACTTTGTTAATTGTTTCCTTTGCTTTACCTTGCCCCAGTTCCTCCCAAGAGTTAGTAGAGAAATGGTCTTCCCATGACTCTGACATTTTTCTAGGGTGTTTTAAAATTTGATTTATTGAAGTATAAAATCTCCACTGGAGCACTTATTATTACATACAGAAGAATACTCACCCTTGAGCTTGAATCAAAATAAGGACTGAATGCTGGATGAGATAGAAGTAAGGCATAGAGGGGAAAATCAAATTAAATCCATAAAGCCCTAGAAATTTGATTCTGCTTAGAGTTTACCATAATTCGAAAAGAATTTATGCTGAATTTATCTTAAAACATTTATTGATAGAATGAATATACATTGTAACAAATTATAATTGGGGAAATTTTTTTCAATGTTTAAGTGAAAAAATGTTTTAATTGTGCTCCAACATTTTTTAAGTACCATCTTCATAAAGGTACACGTAAAAGAATAAGTAACTCTTAAAGAAGAATCTAAAAGATTTCTGGTAATGTTATAGATTCATCTGAGTTATTGATTAAATATAAAAAACATTAAATGCTATTTCCATTTTAAGAATTTTATGTTATTCTAAATATTTCTGTTTGTCAAATATTCATTGAACACTTTCTATGATAAAGACATGGTGGTAAGCCTGGTTTAGTAATTCCTGAAGGAATTCAATTTAGTAACAGAAATAAGATACTTTTTTAAAAAAATGCAATAACAGAATGTTGTGTCATTAAAGATATTTAAAGATAGTCCAGTGAGAACTGGAAGAATTGAGATACATTCATTTAAAATATTTGAACTGGGTTTTGAAGAATGGTTAAGATTGGACAGAAATGGCTGGTGAGTCCTAGCTGGCAAAGAAAGATAAATAAGTATGTTATATTCAGGAAGAAGCAATAAGAATAGAGCATGTACAAAGCAGTTATGGAATTTGACTATAAGATGCTCTGACACAAGACTGTGGAGGGCCTTAAATTTGTATTACATAATTTGAACTTTTTTGATTAGGCAATAAAAAATATATTAAGCTGGAGACTGAAATAATCAGAATTGTGTTAAAGCTGGAGACTGAAATAATGAGTTGTGTTACAGGAAGGTTAAGTTGTTGGTGGTGTATCTAATAAAACACTAAAATTTTCACCAAGCTTTTAAAATGAATGAATAAATAAATTAATGAATGAACTGTTCCATTAGATAAATGCCAAAATGAAAAACATTATTAAGATTTTTGTTTTTAAATTAATTTCAGTGAATTCTTTAAAAAGTTCACTTTGGCTTTCTTTCTTTTGGTGAATTGGATAGATCTTGGCGCCAGTTTCAAAATTATTTTGTCAGTATGTAATATCAAAATTTTTGTGAACCAAAAAGAAGAGTAATACAACTTGTTAAAGCAGAATTTGCAATATTGCCTGTGAAAATATTGCTGAATTTTAAACCAAATGTCACATATGCAGATTTTAGAAATCTCTCTTCCTGACTTGGCCAAAAATGTAGTAGTACAAATTCCAGCTGATGCAATGAGTATCCTACCATATGCCAAGTGACAAAGTTTTACTGCTGGTCTAGCCACTCACTGCTCACACGAAATTTCCTTTCTTCTGCTCTGTCCATCTGCTGATTACCTGGTGGTCCTCTCCCACTGCCATATCCATCTGCTGGCTACTTACAGATCCCTTCCCATTGCCCCATACACCTGTTAAGACTTTTCTTCCCAAAATGCAATGCATCTCGTCATTACCAACCAAATTACAATTAAATATATATAGTCATTTCTTTGGGAAAGGATAGAGTTTTCCTATTAATAGGACCAATGCAAGTTTAAATATTGATCAAGTAGAAATAAACAATTCTATTAAAGAAGGGGTTGATCACTCTGTGACTGTAAAGTGCTCAAGAAAGAAGTCATGAAAAGACAGAGAAGGTGCATATTGAATTACAAATGTCATCTTCTTTAATCTTAGAGTCTAAATAGCACTCTAAATACTCTATGCAAGTAATAGGGAATTTATTTGGCTTCTCGAAATGATTAAATCTTCACATCTTAATATACTCCACTTTAGCAGGATGGTTAAATGTATCAGAAAAATACTCCTCCCCAGGTCACGTACTTTTGTGGGCGTGTGGAGGCAGGAGGATGACTGAAAGAATAATGTGCTTGGGTTCTGGATTTGCTCATACTGAACTAAAAGTGACAACTGAACAATGCAGTGGAATGCATGATAGACTTTTTTTTTTTTTTAAAGTAACTATTATTTAAAAAGATCTATGAAGACTATGCTCAAATAGATTTTTCTGAAAGACTTACAGCATTCTTCAGGTAACTTTGCATTTTTACACTGCAAGGTATTAAAAGGCATCTTGGAGGCTTGAAAGACGAAAAACTTCCTTCCTACTACTGGCAAATACCTCAAGCTCTGAACTAATCAGTTAAAATAAATGATAAATAATGCTAAAAAAAATATGATTTTCAATATTGAGACACATTTGGATACGTTTACTTCTGTGTTTTTCTAATCTTTAAGGTTCTTAAAATAGTTTAAAGTTATTTATTTCACATAACATTTTTTTCCTATGGAAATTACTCCTGAGGAATGACTGTTCATATGAATAGAATTTATATATGTGTGTAACAGCTTATCTCATTTAAATATGTTAATATAATTTTAAAAATTTTATATAAGCAAGAAATAATAAACAACCTCTTGACAGAAAGGATAGAAATGGATAGTTTTAAAAAGAGCTAAGAAAAAAAATTTAAAACTTGTATTTAAATATAAGTCAAAGATAAATTTTGTATATGTGGGAATGGTATTAACTATATGCTTCCTTATGTGGAACAGATCTCCATAATACCTCTGTTGTAACTGAAGTTGTCATTTATCTTGGTATCACATTTCTAATAAATGCTAGTAATGAAACATTCATATATTTTGATATCTTTTTCATAATTCAAAATAGAAGTATAATTAAGTCATATGTGGTTTACTTTTTAGCATCCATTATATAATGGAGGGAGTTTCCAAATAATTATGTTAATATCAATTAAATTGCATGTTTTATTCATTCACACTGTCCAATTTTGGAAGTACTTTTAAAATGACATCTAAAAATGCTGGATGAAAAATGCAATATATTTACATGCCTATTTGGTTCTACTTGACGTTTTATCTTCTTTCATTAATCATCCTAGCCTTTTCTTCCTATACATCAAATGAAAGGACTATTTAAATTTGCTTACTACAGTATATGTAGACGTTATGGATAGCTGCATGTCCTCCTGCCAAGGAGTTGTCCTCATTTGAGCACCATTCTGATACTTTCCTTTCCATCCCAGCCTGAACTTTGATATATTGACAAAAAATATACTTTGACACTGAGGTGGTTATACTGTTTCAATTTCGTCACCTTTACATTACCTGGAACATATATTTTTCTTTTTGACTTGGGGCTTCTTTAAAAAGAAAGAAAGAATAAATAAACTAACATTGAAGAAAAAATTACATATGAATTTGGTAACAGTTACTTTTATATCCATTCTGTATACTTTCATACATATGAATTTGTGTACAAGTATCAATTTACATACAATGCACAAGTACTCCTTAAAGATAATTCTGCTGATTCCTTTTAATGCGGAGTAAAATGAAGGTCTTAGCTTGGAGATAAAGTATTTCACTTGTGGTCCTGCTTTCAAAATTTGTCCACTTCCATTGCCTTTATTGCCATAAACTGTTCTTCTGTGCCCCACGTTAATCCACCTCATTCTAGCTTAGAAGGGTCTCTTTTTCGCCTCAGAGCCAAAATACTAATAATAACTAAAGCCTCGCCTATTACCGTTGCACAAAATTTAGTTTACAGAGCTTAGTGACTTGAAACAGTGACTATATAAAACTTGCAAGAAGCATTCATTGCCACTGCTAGATAATTTTTCTGTTTCTATTTGCTATATGTACAAATTCTGCCAAAACAGGAAAAGTTGTAAGTTTTTCTCTACTCCAATGTGAATGTGTTTTCCTTATATTTTCTATAAAATTCTGTATCATAAAATTTCCCATTATGAAATACCTTCTCTGATACTTACAAAGACCTTTGGTGGTTATTGTGGAAAGTATTTTTATGAACTATTCTGGCTTATGCAGGAAACTAATTATCGTTTAGGTTACATACTACCTGTAAGACTCTCCTCTATTATCTCTAGTCCTTTCATGTCTAGTGGCTTTCTACATTCCACTTTTAAAGACCTTCCTGGATTCAAACTTAAAAAAAAAAAAAAAACTATATCAGCTTGGTACTTCTGGCTGTTTAAAACTTACGTGGGTTTTACAAGTTCTTTCCGTAAATTAATTATCAATCATTTCTAGATTTGATTAAAAACAATCAAAAACATATGTCTCATCTATACTTGGGACAGTTGCTAACTTTTCTGACTCTATTCAGTGAGTTAAATTAGATAAATCACTAAGAAATGTTTGTCACTTAGTGTATAATATTAGCGAATACTATAATTATCTTATATTTACTTCATTTTAAGCAGATAAACTAAAAATTATAAAAATTGTAATTTTTTTCATAGTGTGGGATTTCGTTTTTACATGTCACTTCAATGCTCACACGAAATTTCCTTTCTTCTGCTCTGTC
>NW_012148842.1:1060421-1061726 GCF_000956105.1 Propithecus coquereli | reverse complement strand
TTTCTAAACTTCTTATCTATATTTCCTACCTACAAAGATAGAAATAGTTATGATTTATAGACAGATATACTCAATACAATTAATAGAACACATTTCTATTTACACTTCAAAAATTTTCAAAAGTTAGCATACAGAGTAATATTACCCAATCATGGCATCTATCATTGCTTTGTTTCCTTTTTGTATGTCAAAACTGTGTTCCTATGTTATTAAACCATGACCTGTAATCCTTAGCTAAAGAATGAGATGATAAAAAGCTCTAAATTGCTATATCACCAAATTAAATCTGAATGAGGGGCAGTTTCCCCTGTATATGGTCAACAGTTTTACCTCATCTGGAATCAGAGATAGAAATAAATGACAGAAACCCTTGTCACTTTAATCTCACTGAAGACCCTTTCCTTCCTCAATGAACCTTCAACTATATGCAGCTAAAACTCAGTATCATTGTGGAGAGTCTAGTTTATATATTCAGTTCAATGTATTAATATTCTTTGACAAATAACCAATATCTGAGGCTTCGAATAGTTTAATATTGCTTAATTTGAGAAGAATTCAGACAAAAAATGAAGAATTATGGAAAGCTGAAGTGGGACTGCTTTCTGTCAATGGATTATATGAACAGTTCTTGAGTCATTTTACATAGCTTTATCTACAGCTATAAGAATATGTGATTCTTGATGAATGTTTAACTTTGAAGATAGTTGCATTGTTTCAAAGTTCGCTAATTGTCAATTTTGCATAAAATGAAGTGGCACATACATATACTCTCCTCCTTATCCCCACTACTTTTCCAGCTTCCTATTCCTCTCCAAGTTCCTCGCTTCTCTGTTTCCACCCCCACCGCATTCTGGTGAATAAATGTACTATCTACTTCACATTATGCCTCATTGCCATCTAATTATTATATGTAGGTATAATTAAAAGCTTCATTTCCTAGAAAATAAGAAATGAGACATTTTTTTTCCTAGAGTGCTTTATTAATCTATCATTTTGTAACCTGAACCAATTTGAATGACCAGAAACATCAATCAGTTTTGCTTATGTTATCTACTTTTCTAGAGCAATTCAGCCTACTTCAAATTGCCTTATTTATATTTTACTACTTATGCAGCTAGAGTAAAAGATAAGCAGAAACATACCTAGTAGAGAAAAAAAAAACACATTCCTATGAATATCTATACATCTAAGTATTTTTCCTTTGCATATATTTTCATACTTTGCCAAAAGTGTTTGATTTCAATAAACTTAAACATTACACTAATGACATAGTTGTAGCCTTGTATACTTTTTTAACCAGATGGG
>NW_012148842.1:1051584-1059459 GCF_000956105.1 Propithecus coquereli | reverse complement strand
TTATAAGTGTTTTATAGATACTTGAAAATATAGTGTATTATATATTTGTAGAATGCAATGTTTGATACACATCTGTTTATATATACCTCTGATTATACCTTATTGTTTTGGCCTCTGTTCTCTGTCAAAACATGAAAGAGATTATGAACTTCTACAGAAAATTGAGTTTCTATTTATTCTTTCAAGACATACTTACTGAGTGTTTTGTGTCAGTCTCTGTCCAACTTCTAAAGGATAAAGTAGTGAGGAAAACTACTTTCATAGAGCTAACAATATAGAAGAGAAATAGACAAAAAAAATTAACTTACCAGCTCCTCATTCTATTAGGCCAATGGGAAGGCAGAGTAGAGGGAAGAAGGAAGGTTGAAGGGCGAAGGAATAGAGTACTCAGGATATTTCTCCTCCCTTTTATCCATTGCTTCTCCGGTAGTGGGTGCATTTCTCTCTGTGGCTCCAGATAACAGATAACTGTTCCTTTATAATCCAACCTTACCAAAAAGGCCATCAGGCTTCAAGCTCTTGCCAGAACACCTCAGTATCAAGTTCCTTTGATACTGCTTTCTCTATTCCTTCAGTCTGAAGTGTGATAGTGCCTTCCTATAGTTACAAATCTTGTGGTGCCTTCACCTTTCCTGATTGCATTTTCAGCTTGTCTAACATCTTTGAAATTAATTCTCTGTTAAATAAACACTATTCTAGTTCTGAATATTTGGGAGTAGGAGATAAATTTACTGCCAGTTTCTCTAACTTTATATTCATTTCCAGTTACATGAATTTGCTTTCTAAAAGTGAGTTGATAACCTATTCGGATGTATAAAACAATACATTCTTAATAGGACAAATCACTGAAATACTCTCTATATAATTGTGCCTTTGAAAAGGTTCCTGGAAGAGGATTCTTTTTCCTCAACAGGCATACAGTTTGTAATTAGCAAAGAGTAACATGAGACTGTCTTTGAATTTTGCACGTGGGTCCAGAATTGTTATCTTTGGACACTAGGTGTATCTCTCTGATAGCAGCATCCTCCCCAAAATGGAGGCCTTGGTTTTCCTGCTTCTTCACAAAACTAGCTTCTGATCCACAATCTGGGGTGGGTGTACCTAAATGACAATACCCAGGACACCTACTTGTATTCTGCTATAGGAAAGGTTGGGCAATGTATAGTTGGAATTTTCAAGTTGTGTAGTGTGAGGAGGTTTTTTCCTGATTATATGATAATTCAGGTAATTCTTGAGAATAGAAAAAGGGTTCAAAATATGGATAGTCAAAAAAGTATGACAAAAATATATACAGTATGAATGATAAAATAATCTGAATAAAAAATATGAATAGGGTTTAAGAAAAGGTGGCAGTATTCAAGATCAATAATATTATGACTGTCTTCTCTAAAATACATATTAATTACCAATTCAGATAAAAGTCTAGGAGCTAGGTTATCTTTTATAATATTAGTTAAAAGGAGTTATATGTTCCATGCTTATTAATTTATATTCTGGCCTGATATTTGGCATTTTAATTTTTAATTTATCTTGAATGTACAAAATAAATCTTATAAACTAAACTGAAGTCAGTTGCATTACTATCATTATCCTTCCATCCATTCATAAAGCATGATTTAAAACTTGACAGTTCTTAAGAAAGTCACATTTAGAAAATAATATGCTGATATTAAATAAAAAAAACAATAATTCTTTTAGATGGAAAATTTGTATACAGATGGTGACAAGACCAATTTTATTTATCTGTTCAATCCATTTAGTGCATGGTGGTACTTCATCTAAGAGTACATCAACATTGTAATAAGATATACAAATATAAAATAAAAATTCTTACCACATATCATTAATCATCCTTACCAATAAATAAGTATCCAGTGGGACTTGTGAAAGGTATAGTAAATCCCCAGAAAACATCCCAATAATAAGAGGAAAATGAGTTATTAAAAAAGTTCTATTTTCCTATTTTGCTATTAGTGATAAACTAAATACAGAACTTGGTAAGATTCTGCTAAATCAGTTTCTAATGATCTTATTAAAGATTCCTGCTATAGAATTCAGATATTTTTTTAAGATTATTGTTATAGGTTTCCAGGTTTCCCTTTAACATTTTTTTCAGTATTTCTCATTCATAATGGCAGTTGACTGCACATTACTTGAGTGAAAGCTGAGATAGTGACTATTGCCGCTATGTTCAACAATATTTTCTCATGCCCTGAAATACATATTTCCACTTCTGCATGTTCCAATATTATCAGTTTTTTCCACCGCTAGTTGTTTGAGGAAATAATGCCAATAAAGAAACCCTTGTGGAAACATATTCCTAGTTTTGTAAGAATATCTATGTTCTAGCACATTGAAATGTTAAGTTTTGTTATTGTGTTGCTTTATTTTGTAATAATTAATGGCTCTCTTTGAAGGCCTCTAACAAGATGCTTTTACTGTTCAAGTTTTGCATAAATAAGGCTTTTGTGTAAATACTTAGTAAGAATTTTATGATTATGTAAAGGGTATAGGTTTGGGCAGTACACTTCTTTATATATTGTCTCAGTGACCCCCAGAGTTATGGGTTCTGATTAAATTTTGCAAGATAACTACATCTTTATTCTGGTTTAATGCCATCTCTGAAGGTCTCCTAGATGCACTCTTCGAAAACCATTTTGATGTGACCTAATTAGAAAAAGAAAATAATATTAATACTTTTTAACCAATGCCTTCAATTACCAATACTTCCTGAAGTTCTTAATTTTTTCCCTTTTTATTTAGTATCTCTTCAGAAGTCAATGTGATTTTTTATAAAGAACAACCTTTATTGAGAGTCAGTGATATGAAAGTAGCTATACTGAGAATTTTCTTAATTCTGCTTCTCCTCCTACTCCTACTACTGAGACTGCATAAGATATTATGGTTACTGGGAAGCAAAATTTTTTAATAAAGATTATAGAACATGATTTATGAGATAGTGTTTCATATGACAAAGCTTTAATATTTCTATTTTAATAAACATCTGTTGATATTTTCCTAGTGTAAAATGTAACAATCATTATTTTATAGGATATCTTCTGACTCAATACTAACATATGAATAAATTTGTATCACTTTTTTTGTAAGCATCTGTTTAAGTATTTTATTAGTTTTGAATCAATTCACCAAAGATCTGTTTCAACTCAAGATAAGAAAATAAAAGCCATCAGTTGCCTACAATAACATCTTTTCTGATATCAAAATGATGCTTAAACTGTGGTTAATACAAGATGTTAACTTTAGGGGAAATTGAGTAAGAGATATATGGAAACTCTCTGTATTATCATTGCAACTTTTCTATACATCCAAAAGTATTCCAAATTTTAAAAAAATGAAGAAAAAATTGTGCTTATAACAGCATGATTTTATATTTGTATTTCATAACATATTTCTATTCTTAATTATTTATGATCCATAGAGCACAGCAGTATATCAGTAGTTAAAAATATTTGCAGACATTTTCTGAGTTTTGTAGTAAACATATGTTGCAAACTGAAAAAGAAAACTAATTAATACAAAAGTGGATCAAAGGTTTACTAACTGATCTCTCTAACTTGATTTTTTCTAATTCAAATCAATCTTTCACACAGCAGCCAAACTAATCTTTCTGAAGTGCAGAATTATTAGATTATTCATAATCTTCTTCTTGCTTACTTCTCTGGTCATCATCTCTTTATACTTTCTCCCAAACTCTTTTCTCTGTAGCAATAAATACTTTAAGTGCCTCAGATATCTCATGCTACCTCATGTCTCTAGGATGTTTTTAAAGATCCTTCAACCCTCCATCTGTGATGCTTTTCTTCTTACTCTTACTGTGTATCCTATTTACTACCTCACACCCATCTTCATTTTTCTTCTGGCTTGTTCCTATAAACCATTTGGGCCTGTGTTTCCACATCACATCTTCTAATCAGTCCTATCTTCTTTTTAACTATTCCAAAATGAAATTAGATACTCTTTTTTAATCTCCTTCAAGCATGTAATCTCATGTCACTAAAGTGAATAATTATTATGTGTTTGACTTCCCCATTAGCTTTAGAACTCTTTGTTAAAAGGTTCTACATTATTGTATTTGGAGCGGAGAGAACAGTGCTTGATACACAGTAGGCCTAGTTCTACATTTTATAAATGAATTAATGAATAATTGCAAGTTACACAATGGATTTCGATCAACAGGGAAATCTTCCTGAAAGAAGTACTTTGTACTGAATTAAGGTTTAGGGAAGATACAATAACTATTTGAATAAAGGACAACTTGATCAGTTCTGAAGCAAGTAATAGATATTTAATCAATATTTGAGAAGTTAAAAAGAAAAAAAGTAACAAGGAAACAGAAGAAAGTCAATTTGCAATGTACAGTAGAAGGTATTGAAGAAAAGTTTAATAAAATACATTTTTGAATTGGAAGAAATCTTAAGAGCTATCCTTTAGGTATAAGAAAAAATCAATTTAGAAATATATATTCAGTGACTTCTTAAAGTTCATGGTAGATTGAAGTAAGAATGCTCATTCTTGATTCTGATTTTCTTGATTCTTAATTTAGTGCTTATGTCCATTTACCAAGTTGACACAGAATCAGTTTATCTAGAACAAAACAACACAGATTGGTGTGGTAATTACTGATAGCAGCCATATAAAATGTATCTCAGACAGGTAAATATAGCTAACTGTTATAACATTCGGATTATTGCCAAAGTGGATATATATTGAAGTTTAAAAAAAGTATTATCATTATATAGTGAACAGTTACTTATAGTCCCCTCCTTTGAATGATTTAATAGTGCACATGAATCTATATTTCCCATAAAGTAAGTCAGATTATTACTAAGATTATACCACATTGCTCATTTATAACTTACTCCAATGGGGGGAAATCTATGGCTCATCTCATGAATATTTTGAGGAAGGAAATTACATAAAAATGACTTGATCAGGCAAGCACAGATTTCGTTAGACTGGAACTTAGTTTTTCTATGATTCCCTGCATTGTATTATAAAAAGGTTTTCACACTGACAAAACTTTGAAGAAGTAATGAAAGCCTCAAGTTACTTGGAAAGTGTGAGTGATATCATGGTTCCAAATTAGACTTTTTCTCTGATTTCTGATTCCAAGACAGTTAAAAAGCCTAGCATGCCTCAGGATGCTGTAAGAGACGATACAGAACTCAGAGAAAAAACTATCAGTCCAGTCTAGACAAGTGTGAACATTGGCAAGCCTTTTTGATAGGACAAATTTCCTTTCAGACCTTCTCTTTGAGTAACGTTTCCTGTTCTTCATTACTGTCTCCTCACGGTCTCCCCTTACCGTCTTTTCACTGCTTTCCTGAAATACTAAACACCATATCCCTTCACTCTGGTAACACTACTGTACCCTTGTCTACCCCTGTATTTGCCCCTTTGAAGTGTTTTTCATAATCCAAACCAACTTTACTTCCTTTACACAACCATCATTTTTACTATATTTTTACTACTATACTATTTAATACCTATTAAGAAGAAATTGAGAAAGAACTCAAAACATGTTTTAATCACATACATCTTGACCTACCCTCTACAGCCAACTCCTGCCCCAGAAAGTCATATTTTGAATAGAGTATGCAAAATAATTTATAATTAGAAAATTTATAATTCTAAGTATAATTTATGCTTAGAAAAATCTCTAGTTGATTTATAGATAGTGATATACAATGTTAGAGAAGATGTTTTGGTATCCGTTCAACGATATACATAGACTTATCTTGCATGATAATTTGTGTATAGGGTCATTTCTCTGAAGGTAGTTGTTCTGATTTAGGGGAAGGGATAAGTTTATATCAAATTCATCAACAGAGTTCAAGTGAACTACAGAGGTTTGAGATTCACCTTCCTCACTTTCCCATGCTCAAGAGCCTCCTTCCCTTTGTTAAAACATCTCTTTTCAAAGCTGATCTCTCACATTGTTTTTTGTTTTTTTTTTCTTTTTGTCTACTTTATAAACCAAAGATCCTGTAATTGACAGAGATGGTTTTAAACAGAAGCCTTTGAGATAGTGAAACAACAGGCTCTGGCATTATGTGTGTGTCTGTGTCTTCATGTATGCACAAGGATATTACATTAAAGGAGGGATGGGGATGATGTGGCCATTTGTGTTGATAAGTTATTTACAATCAATATTAGTGTGGAGATGACTGAAACTTGAGAGTTTTACTATAAGAGGATCCAGACCCTTGGGAGTATCCTATAGATTGATTACCTCATAATAGGTTATTACTGGAACACACTGAACAGCAAATTCCTCATTGGTGACCTCTAAGGCAGACCTTCTGCACTTAATTGCGCATACAATTAATATTGTTTAAAAAAACACTGATGAATCATCTAAATCATTACTACAAAAATAAAATATTAAAACTCCAATTTTGCCTGTTTCTTCTGGGAAACTTAATGTAATTTTCATATATGTGTATATATACGCATATATATATATACACACACACATATATATATATAAATGATGTTTTTGTTTCAAATTTTAGGCTACTAATATTTGACCATTATATTATCTGGCATGCCTTGCTTTAAAATCCTATTTACTAAATGAAAGTTAACATAATTTTGTGCTTAGATAATTGGACATTTTAATACTATAAAATAATCAGTCCCTGTTTCTAGCCCACATTTCAAAATCTATTTCTACTTTCTTCTACATTCCTCTTCCTTCGCGTCCTCTTCATTTAACTGAAGGTTTGTTGCATTTTTCCCCTATCCTATGAGTACGTATTTGTCACTAAATTCCCCTTTTACCTGGACAAATGCAGACATAGCAGTTAGTGCAAAAATTTTAGACGAAAATTCTTCTTTGCAATTACAAACCACACTAAGTATGAAAAACACTATAATATGTATGTGACTATTCTAAGTTTCTATAATTCAGTCTCTTGTAAAAGACAACATTTAAATAGATTGGTGTTCAGTACCTGGTCTGGTTTGATAGGCCTATTCTGTTTTCTGAAGTGCTATATCATTATCTCAAGAAACGTCATAGACATGTTATTTTAAGAACTTATTTCCATTCACCTTTTGGAAGATTAAAGTTTCAGAGTAGCAATTTGAAATTTTTCATCTCATGATTTTAGTTTTTAATATTCCATTCTTAATTTGTTATACTGCCAAAAATATTGTTAGATCATAATTACAACCAAAAGCACAAATAGACTTGATGAAAATATTAGCAGCTGAATGATTACTCTTCATCATAAATACACAATAGTTATGGTACTCTAGAGTCCTGCTACTTTTCTTTATCTATCTGAAAAGTAAATTGAATATCACTATAGTTTCTGGGACTGAATCAGTTTTATTAAAATTTAAAAATACTTAAATTAATTCTGATTTATATGGGCATCTGAAAGGAAGTATGCCTTTATAGGAATAAGAGAATAGGTTTTTGTAAAGCTCAATAGCTTTTATATTGTTTTAAATTATTTTTATTGTAATTCTCTGCTGTTATTTTGTTTAGAAAATGGTAAGAGGTTACCACATAATCAATGTAACACATACCTATAAGTCCCAATGGATAAAATAATCAAAACTCTTTAACCTACTGCATGAAGTACTTGCTCTGTTTTTCGAGAGAATTGAGATTGTGTTATGTTAAAATTTGATTTCCATTGACCTTTTTTGTTATTACAATTACCATTTAAATTCTTATGTTATCAGAATACAAACAAAATGGAAAATTTTATAGCTGACTTGGAAAGTGGAAAGTATAAAAGGCAAGCCACAATTATGTCTGATATAATAAGATGTTTAAAAAAGAATGTCCATGGCCGGGCGCGGTGGCTCACGCCTGTAATCCTAGCTCTCTGGGAGGCC
>NW_012148842.1:1024564-1051219 GCF_000956105.1 Propithecus coquereli | reverse complement strand
ATTTTTTATATCTATAGTTTGCCTAAAGTGCTTTTGACTTTTTTTGTATTGATGCGAATGTTTTAATTTTAGGTAAAGATGGTGAACTGTACATGCATCCAATAATCCTCCCAAAACATTAAAGAAAGTTTTCAAGGCATAATGCCACAAGAAAGTAGAAAACTAAACAAGAGAGTACAAAATAATAACATAATTTGCAAACTAGAAAGAAGTTAGATTTATGATACCTGCATTAAAGCTGGATTCTAAGCTGGTAATGAGGAAAAATGAGAAATTAGGCCAATTTTTATCTTAAAAAGCCTCAAAAGTCTTAAGAATTGGTGGCATAAGATGCTTTCAATATAGAGATGAATAAGGGGTACTTTTTGAATAAGAAAGATTCATCAAGACCAATTCGAATTGCTCCTCAGTCACCCCACCAGATAAGGGATATATATTCTATTACAAGGTTAAAACAGAGATCTTGTTTGGGGGATACATGAAACAGTTCACTTGTATTGAAGGGAATGTAATCCTCAGTGCTAATACCTCACTTCCCTAGTTTACTTCCTTTATTCCAATGGACATTAGTAACTAGGACTTGACCTCAAAGAAAGAGAATAGAAAAATAATCTCTGGAAAACCTGACCTACCCAGGAAAAGATCTAAAGCTTCTACACAGCAGAAGAAATAATCAACAGAGTGAGTAGAGAACCTACAAAATGGGAGAAAATATTTTCAAACTATCCATCCAACAGGGTACTAATATAAAGAATTTATAGGAAACTCAAACAACTCAGCAGCAATAAAAACAATCCCATTAAAAAGCAGGTGAAGGTAATGAGTAGACATTTTTCAAAAGAAGACATATAGATGGCCAACAAGCACAGGAAAAGATTCTCAATATCACTAGTCATCAGAGAAATGCAAATTAAAGCCACAATGAAATATCATCTTACACTAGTCAGAATGGGTATTATTAAAAAGACAAAAAATAACAGATGTTGATGAAGATGTGGAGAAAAGGGAATGCTTATGTATTATTAGTAGGAATGTGAATCATTAACAGTACCTCTTCTACAGAAAACAATATGGAGATTTCTTGAAGAACTAAAAATAGAACTACCAGAGTATATAGCAATTCCACTACCGGATATCTACTCAAAGGAAAGGAAATCATTATATTAAAAAGACACCTTCACTAGCATGTTTATCGTAGCACTGTTCACAATAACAAAGACATGGAATCAATCTAAGTGTCCATCAATGGATGATTGGATAAGCAAAATGTGTTATATTTACACAACTGAATGCTAGTCAGCCATAAAAAAGAAGGAAATTATATCTTTTTCGGCAACATGGATGGAACTGAAGGCTATTATTTTAAGTGAAACAACTCAGAAAGAGACATACACCATATGTTCTCACTTATAAGTCAGAGCTAAATAATGTGTACACATGGACATAGAATGAGGAATGATAGACAATGGAGACTTGGAAGGGTGGAGGAATGGATGATGAGAAATTATTGAAGGGGTACAATGTACATTATCTGGATGATGGACATACTAAAAGCCATGTAACAAAATTTCACTTGTTCTACATAAATGTATACAAATAAAAAATAAAGCTACTGAGGTTGGATGCCTCCCAATGAAATGTTCAGTCAGGTCACCCTATAGTAAAGATTACCCTGTAATTAAGCCTAGAACTTGCAACCACCACCAGTTCGTCACTTTTTAAACAACTTTTTGTGTTTCCCCATACTTCAGTATGAGCAAGACCACTGGGATTATCTGCTTGAGACAAGCCTATCTACGTGGAAAGCTTAAAAGGTCACAAGGAAACAGAAAATAAAAACAAAACTTATAGGAAATAGACTATGTTTGGAGAAGAAAACAAACAAACAAAAAAGCTATCATCATAACTTTAGAGAGATAATATTTTACTACCATGAAACAAAAAGAAACTGCAATTTTTTTTAATGGAATATTTAGAAAACAAAAAGAGCTCTTGGAAATGTAAACTATGATTTAAATGAAAAACTTAAGCTAGAGGTTAGAAAGAAAAATTGAGGCAATCACCCAGACAGTAGAGAAAACAATTCAAGAGAGGAAAAAAAAAAAAAAGCAAAAGAAAATTAGAGATTAATCTAGGAGTTCCAGTGTCTAAATTTATAGGTGTTCCAGAAAGAACAGAGAAAATACAGGGAAGAAATTTATAAAATATTATAAAAGGAAATAATTTAAAAAAATGTCCCAAAAGTGTAGAAGATGGTATGTGGATTAAGATGTTGTCTCATACCTAGCACAAGGAATGAAAATAGAATTGTGTCAAATTATGTCATGGTGAATTAAATAACACTGGAGACAGAATATCTGTATTAGTTTACTATTGCTGCCATAGGCTAAAATCAAGTGGTCAGCTTGCTGGAAAGTCTAAGGAAAATCCATTTTCTTATTTTTTCCAGCTTCTAAAAGCTCACTGCATTCTTTGGCTCATGGCTCTCTTCCATCATTAAAGCCAGCTGAATGTTTCTCACATTGCATCATTCTTATGTTGGCATACATGCCTCCGTCTTTCACTTATAAGGACCCTTGTGATTGCATCAGGCCCATTTGGATAATCCAGATCTTCTTCCCATCTCAAGGTCATCTATTTAGCAACTTAATTTCATCTACAACCTCAATTCTTTTTTATGATGTAATAAAATATATTTCCAGTTTTTAGGGATTAGAATGTGGACATCTTGAGAAGGGACAGAATTATTCTGTCTACCACAATATCACTCAAGCTTCCAGTTAGAAAAATACTAGCCTCACACAAATGGTTAATAATTATTTAATTATTCATAATTCAGTTATTCCATAAATATTTAATGGACACCTATTATGTGACTTGTACTGTTGAAGACACTGTGGATACAGTGGTGAAAAACATAAAAAGCTCTGCCCTTTTGGGTTTATATTTAAATGCATGAGTGATAGACAATAAAGAGATAAAAAAGTTAAATATATAATATCTATGGTAATAAGTGCTGAGAAAAAAATAAAGGAAGAAAGGGGAATAGGGAGTATCAAATTTTGGTTGTAAATTTAGAGTGACCACAGGGTTCCTCATTGAGAATCCAATTTTTGAAGAGCCAGCCATGTGATTGTGAGAAAGAACACTCATGCAGAGGAAGCACCAAAGCTAGAGGCCCAAAGAGGTGAGCATGCTTAATTTATTTAACAAAAGCCAAGGGGGCCATTGTGGCTAGAACACATAAGTGAATGGAAGTATAATAGCAGATGAGTTCAGAATGATAACAGGGCCCAGTTAATGTAGGCCTTGTAGACATCCGTTAGGACTTTGGCTATTATTTAGTGAGTTGGGAAATGAAGACTTTTAAGCAGAGGACTGACATTGTCTTATTTAAATTTCAATAAGACTTTCGATTGCCATCAACAGGAAGTAACAGAGATGAGATTTACCCTTCTGCCTAAGACAACAACAACTATAAAACTGACAAAATGCATGAAAAAACAATTTTCAAGACATTAGACATTGGATAATAAAGGACAATGCTCCCTTAGAGATGAAATGAGCCCTCGATTGCCCCAGCTATTGCTTGGAAAAAGTTCCCAGGCTAAGGCACAGGGAAGTTCCCTCAGGCAAACCCCAGATGTCTTCCTGAATGGAGCAGAGAGAGTTGGGAGTCCTGGGAAGCCAAGGAAGCTAAAGTTCACAAGAAAGGGTTCCAGAGAAGAGGATGCTGCACAAAGAACTTTGGAGATCTGCAGAACATTCTCCTCTGTTATTCAAATGAGAACACTGATGAGCACATGCTTATGAGAAAACTATGTGAAGCCAGGTAAAAAAACCATCTATAATGAATAGAGGGGAAGACTCAGAGAGCTCACAGTTTAACAACTTTAAAGACAAAGTGATAGAAACCCAAAATGAAACAGAGAAAAAAGAGTTTATAAATATAACAAAGCTTCACTGAGTAGTAGACCAATTTCAAGAACTGTAAAAGACATGCAGCTGGCTGTTTCCTAAAGGAAAGGCAAGATAGCCGGGGACAGGAAAAAATATCTTTGAATGAATATTGGTCAGATTTTTTTCCAAATTTGTTAAAACTTAAAGCCACAGATCTAAGAAACTTAGTAAAATGCAAGTACAATAAAACATAAAGAAAACTACAAGGCATGTCATAACCAAATTTCTTAAATTTGGAGATAATGCTTATTCCCATAAGCCAGAGAAGAAAACTTCATGATTCATAGGTCATGAAGTAGGCTTATCAAAAGTTCTTTGTCTCAGGAGTGTGGAAAAATTAGCCCTAGCTTAAAATTCTGTTCTGATCCCATCAAAAAAAAAAAAACCTTAGCATAAAAACCAGAAAGATTCACACCATTTCTAAATAATTTCTTTGCAAAACAAGGCTCAAAACTATTCAAAGTCATATAAAAGTAGCTAGCATACAACAATGTGAATCACAATATCTAGCACCCAATCAAAAATTGACAGTCAATCAAAAAGGCAGGAAAATATGATTCATGTTGAGGGAGAAAAATCAGTTGAAACCGAAACAGAAGATAGAATTAGTAGGCAAGGCCATTACAATTGTCATTATAACTATATTCCATAAATTCAAGAAACTAGGGGAAAGATTGGATATGTTAAGTAGAGATGCAGAAATTATAAAAAGACCTTAAAGGAACTTCTAGTGATGAAAACTATAATGTGGAAATGAAAAGTACAGTGCATGGGAATAATGGAAGATTAGACATTCAGAATAGAAGATTAACAACTTTAAAGACAAGGTCATAGAAACCCAAAATGAAACAGAGAAAAAAATGAGTTTATAAATATGAACAAAGCTTCACTGAGTAGTGTAACAATTTCAAGAACTGAAAAATACATGCAGCTGGGTGTTTCCTAAAGGAGAGGCAAGACGGTAGGGGGCAGGAAAAAATGTCTTTGAATAAATATTGGTCAGATTTTTTTCCAAATTTGATGAAACTTAAAGCCACAGATCTAAGAAATTTAGTAAAATGCAAGTACAAAAAACATGAAGAAAATTATAAGGCATGTCATAATCAAATTTCTCAAAAATCAGTGGTAAAAATCTTGAAAACACCCAGATTTTTTTAAAAAAAATAGAATAATTATATACATAGGAACAAAGATAAAGATGAAAGTAAATTTCTCAGCCCAAACAATGCAAGTCATATAAGAAAGTGTACTAACATCTTTAAACTACTAAGGAAAGAGAACAAGAAAATAAAACATTAACCTAGAATTCTCTACCCAATGAAAATATCTTTTTTTTAAAGATAAAGACATTTTCAGACACTAACAGCTGAAATAATTCACCACCAACAAAGCTGTAATGTAAGAAAAGATAAAGGACTCTAAGAATAGGTATATGATACCAGATGGGATGTGTATCTAGACAAAGGAAAGAAATGTTAACTACATAGATAAAAACAAATAATTGTTCTTGCTTTCAGTTATGTTTAAAATATAATTGGCTGTCTAATGCCAGTGTATTGTGGGGCCTATAACACACGTAACAATAAAATATATGACAGCAATATCACAAAGAATAGGAGAAAAATGGAAGCATACTGTTGTGACCATATGTGATGTGGTATAATATGATGTGAATGTAGATTGTGGTAAATTAAAGATGTATCTTATAAATCCTAAAGAAACCACTATAAAAAGATGCAAAAAATTTTAGTTAATATGCCAATACTAGAGAGAAAATGGATCATAAATAGTACTTAATCCAAAAGAAGTCAGAAAAAGAGAAATAATGGGAACAAAAAATAAATAGGACAAATAGAACACAAATAGCTGGAGGTAGATGTAGACCTAATAATGTTAGTATTCACATAAAATATAGATTGTTTAAATATTCTAATTAAAAGGCAGAGATTGGCAAATTGGATTAAAAATGCAAGAACCAAGTATCTGCTCCCTATCAAGAAATCCGCCTGAAAGATGGAAGCACATATATGGAAGGTTAAAAGTAAAAGCATTTAAAAATACCATGATAGCACTAATTGCAAGAAAGTTGGAATGGCTTTATTAACATCAGACAAAGTAGATTATAGGGTAAAGAATATTACCAACAGTAAAGCAGGTCATCTCCTAATGATAAAGAGGTCAGTTCATCAAGAAAACATAATAATCCTAAACATTTATACACCTAATAACAGAGCTTCAAAATACACGAAAACTGAACGAATCCTTAAGCAGAAATAGACAAATCCACAATTACAGTTGGAGACCTCAAACCCATTTCTTAGTAATTGATAGGAGGGGATGGGAAAAAATAATTGATAGAAAAACAAACAGAACATCAGTAAATATGTGATCAACACTTAACCTACTTGACATTTATAGAACATTGCACCAAATGACAGCACAATACACCTTCTTTCAAGTGTATAGGAAACATTTCCCAAAATATACCATGCTATGCACCATAAAGCAAGTTTTAAAACATTTAAAAGAATTCAAGTCATACAAAGTATTTGTATTAAAATTAAATTAGAATGGTAACATTTCTTGAAAATTCTCAAATTTTTGGAAACTAGATAGCACACATAAATAATTCATGATGAAAGAAGAAATCAAAGGGAAAGTTAGAAAATATTTTGAGCAGAACAAAATTTAAAATATATCAAAATATGCCATGAAATTTGATATTAGAAATGAGAGAGATCTAAATAAGTAACACAGCACTCATCTTAAGAAACTAGAAAAGGAAGAAAAAATGAAACCCCAAATAAGAACAGTGTAAGAAATAATAAAGGTTAGAGCTGAAATAAATGAAATAAAAAACAGAAAAACAATAAAGAAAATTATTGAAACCAAAGCTATTTCTTTGAGAAGATGAATAAAATTGGTAAACCTCTATCCAGACTAATTGTGAAAGAGAGAGGGAAAATAAATTAAACAATATCAGGATTGTGAAGGTAGCAACAATAAAGATTCTATGCATATTAAAAACATAAAAGAATATGATAAACATTATATCAATAGATTTGACCAACTTGGTTGAGATGTACAAATAGTTTTAAATACACATTACCAACACTTACTCAAGATGAAATAAATAAACTGAATAGCCCTATATCTATTAAGGAAATTTATTATGTGGCTAAAAATCTTTCCACACAAAAAAAGCTATGGTCTTGGATGCTCCACTGGCAAATTCTAACAACATTGGTTAAAAAAGAATACCAAATATACACAAACTGTTAAAAATATTAAAGAGGAGAGAATACTTCTTAGTTTATTCTATGGGGCCAGTATTAATATGATACTAAAATTAAATTAGAGCGTCCTCCCAAAAAGGAAAACCACGGATCAATATCCCTCACTAATGTAGATACAAAACTTTTTAAAATTTTACTAAAACAATTCCAACAATATATTTTAAAAGGGTAATATATCTTGTCCAAATGTGGGTTATCCCAGAATGCAAATTTGGTTCAATATTCAAAAAGTAGTTCAGTGTAATTCACGTATTAACAAAGAAAGAAAGAAACCAATGTTGTCTTCTCAATTGGTATTTAAAAAAAAACATTTGACAATATTTAACTTCCATTCCTTATCAAAACTCTCAACAAACTAAGAATAGAAGGAATTTTCTTCAGCCTGATACAGGGCACTTACAAAAATCCTAAAACTAATATCATAATGACGAAAGAATGAATGCTTTACTTCTAAGATCAGGAAAAAGGCAATAGTGCCCCCTCTCACCACTTCTAATCATCTGTGTATCAGACATTCTAGCCAATACAAAAAAAGACAACAAAAAGAAATAAAAGACATCTAAATTAGAAATGAAGAAAAAAAACTTTTTATTGGCAGACATTATAGTCTATGTAGAAAATCTGATAATATTTATAGAAAGAAAGCTCTAAAACTCTTAAGTGAGTTTAGCAAGGTTTCAGGCTAGAAGTAATATATATATATTTCTATACAATAACAAAAAGTAATCAGAAATTGGAAAATTTTAAATTACCATTTATAATAGCATAAAAAGATAAATATGTCAAAATATGTGCAACATCTATACATTGGAAACTATCAAACATTACTGAGAAAAAATAAAGAAGACCTAGATAAATGGAAAGATATACCATATTTATGGATCAGAAGGCTTAATATTGCTAAGATGTCAGTTTTTTCCAAATTGAGCAATAGAGTCAATGCAATACCAATCTAAATCCAAACATGTTTTTTACTGTTAATAGAAATTGATGCAGATACTTAAATTCATATAGACATAAAAAAGACCTAGAACAGCCAAAGCAACTCTGTAAGAAGCACAGTGTTTGAGAACTGACACCATCTAACCTCAAGAGTTGTTACAAGTATACAAGTAATTAAGTCAGTGAAGTATTGGTATCAAGATTGACAAATAGATCAGTGGATGAGATTAAAGAGTCTGAAATGCATCCCCATATATATCAATTGATTTTTCACAAAGATGCAAAAGCAATTGAGTGAAATAAAAAAAAGTCATTTGACAAATAATTCTAGAAGAATTGGATATCCATATGGAAAAAGTGAACTTTGATTCATATCTCACATCATATACTTAAAATTAACCTTACTAAAATCTCTGTATTCCAATTAAATTGTCAAAACCTCTGTATTCCAATTAAAATTATGGTTTGTTGAATAACTAATAAAATAATCTGTATTATTAATTATATTAAATATATAATTTTTATGTATGAATTTTTGTTTTACTTATTTTAATAGGAAATTAAATGTCTTTGTTGCTCATTCATCCATTTAGTACTATTTATTGAGTAAGAATTATTTGCCAAGTTCTGTAATAGACAATGTGATTACAATGGTAAACAAGATAAATACAATCCTCTCTGACCTTATTGGGGGAAAATGTGGTATATCTTTCACAATTTTTCAGAAGTGAAGAATAAGTGTGTTATAAGTAAAACTATCTTTAAAAATATAGGGCTACAATATATTCAAATTTTATGTGAAAATGAATGTGCATTGTCTTTAGAAAGGATTAATTACATGCATTAATTATGATAGCTGTAGATGCTTGAGAGGGTAGTAAGCTGAACAGAGGGCTAGTATTGCCACAGATATAGTTTTTAATCAGTTTTCAGCAATCATAGCATAAGTACTTCTATATAGTCAATTACAAAATGTGTGCTCTACATCCTAAGACACTGTATATAGTTTTTTGCACTCCTCACTCATAATGAAATTAAATTACATAGCACTTCATACTTGTTTGCTAACAGCACTCAATTACATATATGTAATTTAAATACATTATAATAATTATATGGAGAAACTAATAAAACAATCTGTGATTAGTTGAGGGAAAGTTCCGCATATTTTAACTTCATTTCATGTTCAAAGATAATAAAACCAAATCTTATTTCAGTGATTTAGTTCAAAATCATGTTTCTTTGAACAAGGATACAATGTAGAATTTTGAAATGAAATGATTTATCTGAATAATCTAGGTTTCAGA
Organism: Propithecus coquereli; assembly: GCF_000956105.1. Lineage (NCBI taxonomy): Eukaryota > Metazoa > Chordata > Mammalia > Primates > Indriidae > Propithecus > Propithecus coquereli. Next base: position 1,041,714 of record NW_012148842.1, on the reverse strand, counting down.
ATAATATGGAAATAAGCTTTGACTCCAAATTGATTATGCAAACTATATTTCTTTTACTTTGTACACATTTCAACTGTTTGATTAATCATGAAATCATTGAATGAAAGGTATGCTCTTACTTTAGCTTCATTGTGCTTTTTTAACAAATTTAAATATATTTGAAGATGCTTGACTAAGATGTGAAAGTAATATGTATTGTAAACCTATTATATTTCCACACACATACACATGGAAAAATTATAAATCATGAGTGCAGCTCAATAGATTTTCACAAAATGAACACATCTGTAACTATGACACAGATCAAGAAATACAATTTTTACTAGTGTATTTGAATACTGATACTTGCCTCCTCCCAGTCAATACCCACTAAAGATAACTACTGTCCTGCTGGTTCCAGGAAAAGGGAGACAGACATGTGAAGCAAAGCAAGACAAAACAGCTGAGACAAACTTAGATCAAATGATTCTCAGATAAATGAATGATCCCGGAACAAAATCAGGAAAACCACATAGCTAAGCCTCACCTAACCTTCAGCAACCTCACAGGCAAAAGCAATAAATACCTACACCACTGAGGTTTTGTTTCTGATGGAACAGATATGTACATCATCTCTTTATCCTGAAATAGTGTACAATAGAGAAATAGGATAATGAAGTTTGTCACATTAAAAAAGTGAAGTTCACTTATACCGCTCTGATGACAGGGTGGCATTGAATAGAAAGACGCTGAATTGTATTTATGGGAGTACACCATTGGTCTTTCTATGATGCTACTCTTAACGACCAAGGTAATTAGCTCTAGAACCCATTGCTTCACATTGGATTTTAGCTAGAACATATTTACTAAAATGCGTTTATTTAATTCACTTAAAGCTTATGAATGACAACCCAGAGGCAGTATGAAACCATGCCTGCAAAGAGCAAAGAGCAGAAAATATTGAATGATTCAATCAGTAAAGTTTCATAATATAGGCAATAAAGGGAAAACCAAAGTCTTTTTATTTCAGTTAGAATTGGGCCCATACAACACTGCAATCTGAAATCTGTGTCACTGTCTTTATCTTGGTGGTAATGGCCTACCAGTTTGTTCCACCCCTGGGAAGATTTTTACCACCCTGGAAACTAATCTCTGATGGTTAATTTTATTTTCTGTATAAAGAATAATTTTGTTGACAATAAAAATATGTTTCAGGGCGCGGTGGCTCACGCCTGTAATCCTAGCACTCTGGGAGGCCGAGGCGGGCGGATTGTTTGAGCTCAGGAGTTCAAAACCAGCCTGAGCAAAAGCAAGACCCCATGTCTACTAAAAAAAAAAAAAAATAGAAAGAAATTAATCGGACAACTAAAAAAATATATAGAAAAAATTAGCCAGGCATGGTGGTGCATGCCTGTAGTCTCAAGCTACTCGGGAGGCTGAGGCAGGAGGATTGTTTGAGCCCAGTAGTTTGGGGTTGCTGTGAACTAGGCTGATGCCACGGCACTCTAGCTCCGGCAACACAGTGAGACTCTGTCTCAAAAAAAATATATATATATATGTTTCATGTGAATAGAATTTTATCACAGTTTTTCATTCATTTTTTCCTAAAATTTTACTAAATGACTAGATGAATTAAGATCTTTCTGAAGATCAGAAAGTTTATTAAGTCGCTCAATGTCAAACAGCAAGGAAGTGACAGAGCTGGCATTATAGCTCAGACCTTATGGGTTTAAACTAATGTTATTTCTGTCAAATATCGGTAAGGTGTCAATTGTTCAATGAGTTAGTTTTTTGCCATAATATACTTCCTTCCACTTATTTAGATTATAACCAAAGTTGTGAGTAGCTATAGGCCTTCCATCTATGGAAGGCCAGTGACAGAATGATATTGGGCAAGGATACCTTTCAATGGCCTTAGCATTTTTATTGTTCAGCGTAATAATGCTGGCTACTATCATAAACACACCTTCAAATATTATTAGTTTTATGTAATCGAAATTTATATCTATGCAGTTCAGGCAGTTCCCCTATAAATAGTGACTCAGAGTCCAGGATCCTTTCATCTTACGATGCTGACATCTTTAAATAATGACAGTCAAAGAGGAAGAGCATGTGGGTAGTCCCACTCATGGTTTTATGGCAAGTCCTTGATGGGGAACACATCATTTCCATCCACGTTTATTGTGGTTTAATTATATGGTCCCTACTTATCTAAGAGGAAAGCTAAGAAATGTAGCTCTGCTACATAACCATGAAAATAAAATGTTATTATTTAACATCTAGCCATTCTCTTCCATGTCACTAAAACATGAAGAGAAATATATTAAATTGAGAAAAAAGCAAGGGGTTGTGAACCATAGAAAATAGTGAGCCTTATAGTATGGAAAGAGAGAGAGAAGGAGGGAGAGAAAAACAAAGATTCAGAATCAAACCCAGAAGTTAGCCAATGTCTACTATTTCTTTAATGAGGAGGAACTGAAAACTGATCTGCGAACTGAATATGTGTGTGTATATAAAATTTTCATAAATTTGTTTTTATACAGTTCAGGGTTTTAAAAAGTCCTGTAAAAATATTAGAGATAACTAGAGTGAGAATTCCCTACACGATTATTAAATTCAATATTCAGATGTCCAGAAAGGCTTAAATTAGGCATCATTTAAAGTTGTTCATTTCTATCTGGGTATGTGCTAAACATTACTGCTGCTCCTGATGCTGCATTTGCTTCAGTGTCCTCAAATATACTAATAGTACCTAACTCATAGTGAGAGTTACCAATTAATATATGTAACTTGTCTATTAATGCTATCTTGTTCTTATATTTGTAATGATTTGTCATCTTGGGATTGAATATCTAGCTCATTTTAATCACTGGATCATTTTGAGTGCATGGGCTTGGTTTTATCTGTGCAAATCAAAACTCAGCTATAATGTATATTTACTTGCATACCTGTGGGTAAATTCTTCTCTTGCATTTAAAATGTTTCTTTCGTGCTTTCTCTAAGTTCCTGGTTATTTTTGTTGTTGTTCTTCTTCTTTTTTTTTTTTCCTGTTCAAATTGGCATCTGAACCAAAGGTGAAACAATTTAAGTCACAGCAACGTGAAACAGATATTACTAAAAGAACACTACTCTTCAAGTGGTATTGATTCTTTTGAATTCCCTTCCTTGATGAATACTAGAGAGCTAAGATAATGCTAACATTACATGACCTTCTTTTCTTTGGTGAGTCAACAATAAAGTTATGATAATGAAATAGCTGGAGTCCCTCATTATAGAGATCACTTGAATTGGTAAAGTACTGCATAAAACTTGCAGAACATTTGTAATGATATGTATATAGTAATTTTATATTTATGTCAGGGTCACTGCATTCATTAAAGGCATTTTTTGCTTTTATAAGAATTTTATAGAAGTGTTAAAACAGCTTTTAGTATATTGACAATAGCATTATTCTGGCTGTTTCAGAGGCCTCATTTCCTAAAGATTTATGTACCTTTTTCTCACCTTCATGTGAAAAAAAAGCAAGGAATTCGTATGCTGGGACTTTGAAATGTGTTGAACAATTTGAAAAAAGCATTGTTATAGTCAGCAAATGGCTGCCTGGTGCTTCTCACATTGGGCTTGTAATAAAATTGGTTACCAAATTGCAAGTAATCAGAAGAGATAAATTTCATTGTTCTTTCCACCTTAACAGGCATATGCTAAACTATTCAAAAAAGTTGAAGGAGATTTTTCTTAGGTCAAAACTACATACAAGTCATAGAAGTTAATTACGAAAACTGTAAATGGGGTGGGTGATGAAAGAAGAAGATGGCTAGAGGTTTGAGAAGCTTTATATTATAGTTATTTATTGCTGTTAAACTATGGCTTTCCTCAGGAACAAAATTATTTGAAAGCAAATCTTTTCATTTGATTGATTTTATGTTAAAAACCATGCCAGATTCACTCTAAGATTGGTTCTAACAGTGGTTAAAGCACTATATCACTGTTTTCTTAAAATTGCTAATCCATTGTCTAAATCACAGAAGGTGCTCAAAATTATTATTTTTTGACTAAATTGTAATTATGGCAACCTTCCTAGTTTATAAATCTGAAACCAGAATGATGATCAGTGAAACTGGCAACAATTATTAGTATTGATGTTAATAAATAATACCATTGCATCACCTTATGTTGACTTCTATATTTTTAAATATTTTATTTAATATTAGAGTATTTCATCTTCAGAGAATACATTTTTGAGTCAAATACCTGAGTTTAAATGTTATCTTAACACTTATCAGCTCTGTGACATTGAACAAGTGATTTAAACTCTTTCTCACTTTTTTATAAAAGTTAAATAATAATAATATCTAGCCAATAGAATCTTTATGAAGATAAAATTTAATAATGTAATGCAAAACTTTTAATCCAATGTTTGGCATAAAGGAAGGAATAAATAAATGGCAAATATAATTATTGCTGTTAAGAATAATTAATCTTCACAAAACGGTTGAAAAGAAAGAAATAAATCAACAGTGACAAGAATACAACAGTATTCTTTATAAGGGTGTACCAAGTTCAAGAACTTATTCTAAATAAACAATAGGTTCAGGATTATAAAGTAAGTCTTCTGGTTCCTAGACAGAATCACTTATAATTATCTTTCATTACATAATGTTATACACTTTAAAAATTGTGTTTATTTTGTTTTAGTCACAATTCTGTGTTTTCTAGTCTTCATCCAGTCTTCAGACAGCCCTTGGGAGATGAGTACTATTATCATTGTTTTTTCAAATAAGAAAATTGAGGAAATGAGGAATGTTTAACTTATTGACATTCATATATTTAGCAAATGATAAAGCCAAGTTTTGAACCCAAGATGTACTACAAGCAAAAAACTTGGAATTATTTCAAGACTTAATCTCTATTCCATCATTGGCTCAGAGCATTTATCTTAGAAAGTTCAGTATATGTTCAATTAAAGCCAGTGTTTTTTGAATTCTTATTTTATTTCAAGCACTATGCCAGGGAGTAATGAACAAACATCAAATAACAAACATGAAATAGCAAGATTCTTGCTTTTAAGTGGTTTACAGTCTAATTAGGGAGTAAGATTTATAAACATAATATGTACAGTAAAACAATAATTTCTCTGAGAAATACATATAAAGAAATCAGAGGAGGTCTGTTTAGTCCTAGCCTGGGGTTCAGGGAAAATATCAGGAAAGTATGACGATTCCTATGAGGCTTTTTAAAAATTTATTTCAATAGATTTAGGGGGAACAATGGGTTTTTATTACATGGATGAATGGTATAATGGTGAAGTCGGGGCTTTTAGTGTACCCATCACCAGAAGTGTACATCATACCTGATAAATAATTTTTGACCCCTCGTCCCTCTCTAAACCTCCCCTTTTCTCAGTTTCCAACATCTATTATACCACTAGGATGATATATATATATACCCATCGTTTAGCTCCCATGTATAAGTGAGAACACGTACTTGTTTTCCATTAATGCGATACTTCACTTAGGATAATGGTTTACAGTTCCATCCAAGTTTCTGTGAAAGACATTATTTCATTCTTATTCATGGTTGAGTAGTATTCCATGGTATACATACACCACATTTTCTTTATCCACTCTTTAGTTTATGGGCATTTAGGTTGATTCCCTATTTTTGCAATTGTGAATTGTGTTGTGATAAACATTCAAGTTTATGTGTCTTTTTTGATATAATATTTCTTTTCCTTTGGGTGGATACCTAATGGTGGGATTGCTAGATGGAATGGTAGTTCTACTTTTAGTTCTTTGAAGAATCCGTTTTCTACAGAGGTTGTACTAGTTTACATTATCACCAACAGTGTATAAGCATTTCCTTTTTTCTGCATCTATACCAACACCTATTGTTTTTAGACTTTTAAATAATGGTTATTCTGACAGGAGTAAGGATCTTCTTATGATTTTAATTTGCATTTCCCTTATGATTAGTGATGTTGAGCATGATTTCATACATTTGTTGGATATTTGTATATCTTCTTTTGAAAAATATCTTTTCATGTCTTCTGCCCATTTTTTAATGAAGTTGTTTTTTCTTGCTGATTTGTTTGAATTCCTTGTAGATTCTGAATATTAATCCTTTGTCAGATGTATAGTTTATGAATATTTTCTCCCATTCTAGATGCTGTCTACTTACTTTATTGATTATTTCCTTTGCTGTGCAGAAACTCCGTAGTTTAATTAAGTCCCATTTATTAATTTTCTTGTTGCTGTTTTTGCTTTTGGGGTCTTAGTCATAAATTCTTTTGTCAGCCCAATCTCTGAAAGAGTTTTTCCTTATATTTTCTTTTAGAATTTTTATGGTTTCAGGTCTTACATTTAAGTCTTTAACCATCTTGAGTTAATGTTTGTATATGGTGAGAGATAGGGATCCATTCACTAGTGTATAGATATGCTACTGATTTGTGTACATTAATTTTGTAACCTGAGAATTTACTGAACTTATTTGTCAATTTTAAGAGTATCGTGGAGGAGTCTTTAGGATTTTCTAGATAAAAGATCATATTATTGGCAAACAGCGATAGTTTGACCTCCTCTTTTCTGATTTGAATGCCCTTTATTTCTTTCTCTTGCCTGGTTACTCTGACCAGAACTTCCAGTACTATATTGAATAGAAGTGGTGACAGTCAGCATCCTTATCTTATTTCAGTTCTTAGGGATAATGCTTTCAACTTTTCCCTCTTCAGTATGATTTTGGCTGTGGGTTTGAGTCTTGAAGGATAAGGGGAGGTTAGCCAAGTGAAGAAGGGAGGAGAAATATATCCCCACTGAGAAGAAGAGCATAAGAAAATGCCAATAGGCTTGTATACCTGCCATATTTAGTGAATACCAAGCCAGTCAAGATTATTATGGACAAGTCAAGAAAAAGAGACTGAATATAGAGGCAGGCACAAGGAGAGAAAGGAAAGGCCTTTTATACCATGAAAAGAAGCTCATATGTTACCCTTTAGATCAGAGAGGGACATTGAGTGCTTTACGTTGAGATGTGACATGGTAGGATTTCCATTTTACATAGCTCACTGCAGCAGGAGATTAGAGCACAAATTTGAAAAGGGCCACACTGGCCTCACAGTTAACTTAGGAGGCTTTGGCAACAGTCCAAGTAAGAAATGAGGAAGAAGAAACTAGGTTTGGTTGTGATAAGATAGACTAGCACATTTTATCCCTTCTCTCTGAATGCAGCCATAAAATCTGGGCAGAATGCATGGACCAGTTAATTAGGACTCTGATAAACATATAGTAGTAGGTGTATTGAAGTAGAAGACCACAATTCAAAGTGCCACCAAATCAGTTTGTAATTTACTATTTTTTGTTCCAATATACCCTGACCCAACCTCAATACAGCATGGAACCATATGACACAGTTAGACGGAGCTCCAGAGGAAGCCCCTAGTTCTTGCTAGAGAATCAGGAAAGAAAACTCTTAATGCTCAAAGGGCAGAAGTCCCTTTTTTTTTTTTTTATTACTTTTTTCCTCTATTGTCTTGTGTCCCAACTCCCAGTTGATCTCATCGTGGCAGTGGCAGCATTTGTAGTGAGATCCAACACAAACCAAAACTCTGGGAGAGGGGAACCTGAGTGAAGATTAGGTTTCAAAGAGTTGGGGTGTGTTTTGAGAATTGAACTAACACAACATCAACCAGGTCTCAGATTGGCTCCTGGATAGTATATATTTAGAACAGATCTGAACAGCATTGCAAAGGCTTTGAAATGGCATTGCAACTATAGTCAACAAAAGGCAAATTGGAACTTGTAGCCTGAACCAGGTCAATCGCCTGCTAACACCAAAATATTAACATCTTCCATGGTATTTAAAACAAGATTCAGCATTTCACATCATACTGAAAATATGTAAGACCCAATTCTTACTTATTTGGCATGCAAAGAACCAAGAATATTTCAACTCACTTGATACAGATGTAATCTAGAAAAGACTTTAGAGCAGCATTTTAAAAAGTGTTTAGCAATTAATACGAAAGTAACATTCATCGAGTGTCAGGCAGGTGGGGGGGGAAAGGATAGGTAAATTCACACTTTCTGGGGGATGGGCACACTTGTAGCTCTGACTTGGGTGGTTCAAAGGCAATATATACAACCAAAGTGTTTGTACCCCTGTAATATTCTGAAATTTAAAAAAATAACAAATAAATAAATAAGTAAATCATGAAGATTCTTGAAATGAGTAGAAAACTAGAAAATCTTACCACAGAAATAGGAGATGAAAAGAAAAAAATAATGAATATTTTAAAACAATAATACAAAAACAAAATTAATACCCTACTTGTTGGGTTTAATAGAATGAAGTTTACAGAGGAAAGAATCATAACCTGGTGATAGGCAAAATATTCATAGACATGACACAAATAGCATGGTCCATAAAAGAAAAAAGTAAATTAAATTTGTCATAATTTAAAACTATTACTCTGCAAAAGTATGTGCAGATTCATATATGAACATACACACATATGCACATCCTGAGGGACATCTGCAAAAATATGAAGCAACATACATGAAATATTCTCTTAGGTGACAAAAAATAAAACACAACAAAAGCTGCACCAGAAAGCAGCTGGTGAAATAAATGCTAAAACTGGAATCAGAAGATCTAGATTTGTAACTTGGTCCTAGTAAATTATCATTATACGTCTTTAACAATTTATCTAAAGTTTTTAGCTTCACTTTTGCCTTTGAAATAAAAGTAATGATGCCCACCTACATAGCTGTTGTGAATCCTAAATGAGAGTACCAATGTAAAGTAATTTGTAAACTGCAGAAAAGTATATTAATATGAGGTTCTGTTTTTATTGTTATTGAGAATTAGACAACATAAGTAGGTTTTTAGTTATTTATAATGTTTTATGAATATTTGAAAACTATAGTAAGAAAACATGATGAAAGTTATATATATTAGCCACCAATAGTAGTGTCCATGTTCTTTCAATTCAAGAAGAAAAAATAAAGCTCATATGTGATAAATCTTGAGGCAAATAATTCTACCATTAAATTAGAAATATTCTAATCCACAAAGTTAGAAAAATGAAATATTTCCATTTTAGTGCATGGCATATATATCCTGCAGAGTAACTATCACAATTCTCAAACTGGATGTCAATTTTATAAGAATGCTGAACTTAAAGCCATGTGTGTATTTGGAAATGTTCATGTCTTCAAGGATAAATGCTTATTCTTTTAAAAATTAGTCTTTATGGGTATACCATACAAATCTGAATCCGAAATGAAGTGTTATATTTGTGGGGTTTTGTTTACTTTAAAGACATAAAAAAGATTTTTAAAAAAGTGAAGGTCATGGGAAAACACAGATACTCTAAGAGCTAAAAAATCAATTATGCTACTTAGAAATATGGAAATCAAGGAAGGTTTCCTTCTCACAAATGAAAAGAAATGCAATAACAGAAGAGGAAATCTGAAGTAAATCTGTGATTTTACCATGACTTGGTGATTACCCTACCTTAGGCACAACTTTTTTTCATTTTTAAAAGACAGACACGGAATACAAAAAGACTTTTCAAGGAGAATAAGCAGTAGCTGCGATATTTTTCTTTATATTAAAAAATAAGAAGAAAACCAAAATAACAAAAACAAAAAGGCCATGGTGACCTGATTGAGAAATGTGAGTCAGAGGTAGCAATGACTTTTACACATCCATTTTTAATAGAAAAGAAATGCTCTGAACAGGAAGAACACAGAACAGTGAGTACATTTTCCTAATCATTTTCAGAACACCGAAGACTTTAACTGAAAACTTCAGGCAATGAAATTTTATTTATTTATTTTTAAAAAAAGCCAAGGGCCTAATATAGAAAAAACAAATCCATGCTTTTTTCTTCCCCATAGATATAGGAGAAGTGATCTATGTGAATGAGTCATATGCTAAAAATTTCATTGATAACAAAATTGGTCATTGAGTAAGTATTACCATGTATCACCAAGAAAAGAGAAGTGGGATTCCACGATGACACTGGATCCAAATTTTACAAAATGTATTTCATGGTAAGCTAGGTGGTAATAGTCTCATTTCATAGAGGATGAACTCAGATTTAGAAAAGTAAATTAATTAATTTAATAAGACATAGTTCCCCAGACTTTCTACTAAGGGATAGATATACATAGTTGAATCTATAAAGTGAGATTGGTCCTCAAAGAGTCTACAGTGTAGTGGAGAAACTAGATTTAAAAATATCAACCATTATGGAACAGTTGCTAAAATTGGCATATAGGCAGTTTCTTAGTCTATTTGCGTTACTATAAAAGGAATACCTTAGGCTGGGTAGTTTATTAAAAAAATTTAAAAAAAAGGTTTATTTGGCTCACATTTCTGCAGGCCGTAAAAGAAGCATGGATCTACTTCTGGTGAGAGCTTCCAGGTGCTTCCATTCATGGCAGAAGGTAAAGGGAAACAGGCATCACATGGCAAGATGAAGGAAGCAAGAGAGAGATGGGGGAGAAAAATATCAGTTTCTTTTTAACAATCAATTTTCATGGAAATTAATAGATAGAGAACTCATTACCGAGAGGACAGTACCAAGCCATTTATGAGGGTTCCAACCCCATGACCCAGATATCTCCCACTAGGCCCTAACTCCTACCTCCAACACTGGGCGTCAAATTTCAGGATGAGATTTGGAAGAGACAAATATCCAAACTCTGTCAGGCAGTATGCTAAAAGCATATACAGGTGGGACAGGTAAATCTGAATAACTTGTCTAGGAAGGTATCACAGAGAAGGATGACCTCTGAGATGATTTTTAAAATATAAAATAAGAGTTTGCTAGATGAAGAAGTAAAATCGCTTATAGCATGAAGATATAACATAAGTCTAGGAACTACAAGAGGGAGACTTGGGATGGAATGAAGGTAATTAGATTGGGGAAGGTATTAGATGTTTGGAGACAATTCTCCATAAACCTTGCACATTTCTTTACATGTAGGCAATAACAAACAATTTGCTCAGATATATTTACATTCTTTGATATTAAAGATATTATCTCCCTTCCCAGAGTCATTCCAGTATAATAAAGACAAAGAACTCTCCCCCATCCTTCCTGGGGAAGATTTGCTTACATTTTTATAAAGGCAATATTTTTCTCCAGAGGGAGGAATGATCAGGGTTTGTTTGCAGCCTATTTATAAGATTAAGAGTTTCCTGAATTAAAGCTTCCTCAGCTGTGACACAGACACCCGTGCGTAACATCTACCAATTCCCACTTCCACATCACCCCAACTGGACTTGAGGGGAAAGGAGAATTGAATTGAACAAGATGTGCACGCTGACTTCTGTGCCATGACTTACACCCTGTTTAAAATCGTTTGAGCTCATTTTCTTCTCATTGGCCTAATCTAGGGAAGTGTGGTGAGTCAGATTAGCAGTTGCTATCCTGCTGCTGCTTAGAAACCGTCCATTGACACTAGGTAAGAGTCAGGGTTAGGCAGGAGATACAGGAAAAGGCTAGTTGAAGAGGGTGATACAATGTTAAACCAACACCAATGAACCTCTTAAACAAATGCTAAATCAAAGTCTGTTTTTACCCACAAATGAATATAGTTAGGCAGAATCCTGAACTTACATATAGGGCCTCGTACAGTTTAAAAGTTTTTAGATAAAAAATAGAATTCCATATTATCTTATGGCTAAGTGACTCGTAGAACTACTTGGATTTCCTTGGAAAAGGGCTAAACTTGTCAGATCCTTGTTAAGTAAACTTGAATCTTACAGTTATATTGCTTTATAAACACATTGAGCAGGGACTTTGGGAGCTTTTAAATATATATTCCCTGGAGCAAGAAAAGAACAAGCTATTGCTTTGGTTTTATTATGTACTAATAAATCAATTCCACAGTTTGAAATTTTACCACATAATGTGCCTATTCTGAGAGTTGATGTTGAATTCTTTGAATTGATTTAAATTATAATTAAGAAAATATATCAATTTTTCATGTGAAACACATATAAAATACAATTGATAACCTAATTTGGTGAGTAAGAGTTGTTGAAATGTGGGATTATGATTACCAGACTTTTGTTTGTTCTAAGGTGACTTATTTTTATGCCAAACTGGAAGTTGTATAGACTGCATGAGTCCAATTTTGCATTAAAAAGTATGATTGAGACACATAGCTTTGTAACATGTTTGATTTTATTATATCAATCTGAAGGTACGTTAATTATTTATGATACTAAGTTTGACTTTGTGCAATTCTGGTAGAATCATTATTTAATCTTCAGATATTTTATGAATGTTTTGGTATTATAATAACACCAAAAACCCTGAATTTAGGAGTTCATGATTACCCATTTTGCTCACTATTCAAAATATAGAATAACCTCAATTAGCTAAGATTTTTTGTCTACAATAGTTAATCTAGGGAAAAATATTCAATATACTCCAAGTGTGACATCATGTCAGGAATCAAATACATTGAGCATAGAGTAGATATACACAAATTCAGAGAGAATCTCCTACGTTTTTCTGTACAACATATTTTGTCAGTATATGAGTGGCTTCAGCATGATTTCTTCCTTTCTGTAAAATACTTTATATCTAAATGAGCAAGGGTTTTCAGAATAATCATATATCTAGATGATAATTGTTCCTCTTGATCCAAATTAATGAAACATCACTTATCTGAAAGTCAGACTTCTAGTATTCCCATCCTAAGCCTCAAATTGAATATATATAAAAATTTTATAACTATAATGAAACCACCAAAATTAAAGTTTTCTATCCTTATGGTATATTCATTGCATTAAGAGTTGAAGGAGATTTCAGAGACCCTTTTGTATTGCTGATAAAGATGCTAGAACCCCAAAAAGGCACTCATTTAAACAAAGTCATCAGTTCATTGTTAATAGTAATAGAATTCAGGTCAACTCACTGCATCTTTGTCTAGGAGCACACTCATAACCACCTCCAGCCTCTTCAGATGCTTCAAATGATATTGCTTCTGCTCAGACCTTTCCCTCCATCAGAAGGATTTGCCTGAGCATTCATGGTATAATGATGACAGACAAAGGATCTTATCCTTTCACTTACTTTCTGTATGTTGTGAGGTCCATGAGGAAAAACACTCCCGGAACAGTAACCAAATGAGATATGAAGACCACATTATTAGTAGCTTTAGATGAGCAAAATACCCTGAAGTAGGTATCTCATACAAATCAAATTAGAGGGCCTAAATCCTTAGTCCTAAATGGAACCTACCACTACTCCCTGAAATTAAATCTTGGGTCTACCACAGATTATAGGAACCTGAAAAACACAAATTTACATATATGTTCCTGTAGAAGTATTGGGCAAGAGAAGAGGAGGAAAAGAGAGTAGTTAATGTTTCTTTTGCATTGTATTAGATGGTTCTAAGGCATGGTTCTAAGTGTTTTATAGGGTAAAGTCTCATTTAATAATTGGAACAACTTGTTAAGGTAGGCTCTATTATTTTGTATTTTACAGATAATACAAGTGAGGTACAGAGAGATTAAGCATTCTGCCAGAGGTCATGCAGATGAGAAAGTTAAGATCACAGAGCCAGTGCATTCTTAGCGGCTGCATTCAATAGACTGTCTATGTACATGAATGTATGTGTGGGGGTGTACATGTATGTCTATACATATATACTCGCATATACATATCTATATACTAGATCTATCTATCAATCAAGAGAAGAAGGACATGATTGGGAATAAATTAGATAATTAGGATGTTTCTAACATACAGTCTAAGAAGTTTATCCATCTAACTATATAGAGGAGATGAGGAAAAGACATATAATATTAACATTTTTCAAATTCATTGATCAAGTCCGCTTGTAAACATGGTGCAATCAATGTCTTGAACTCTGTTCAATCATCTTGTATTCCCTTCTCTGAGAAAAGCCAGCAAAGCACCATATCGAGAAATATCCTGATGAAGTAGGGATAACATTGTGTAGTAGAAAGACAAATTTCTCTTCTGAGGAATACATATATGGGTTTGAATCTAACTAGTCCTGTGATCTTGGGAAATTTATTAAAGTTTACTGTGCTTCAGTTTCCTTACCTATTCAAAGTGCTCTTTTAAGAGGTAAATTCTACATCTCCCTATATTTACTTATCAATGGCCCCATCTTCCAACCATCCACTACTATAACCATCACCACTGACACTACTACATTAAAATTTCCTAACTGCATTTAGTTGTTCCTTGTATTTTTTCTTTGCTCAGCTTCATGCATCCAAACACTTCTTAGTATATTCCATATGTCCTTCAGTTACCTCTATTTAAGAGGCCTAAAATCTAATTCATCATCTTTGCTCTCCAACACTGCTCTCTTCCCTGTGTTGCATGTTTGAATAACATTACTTTTATTCTAGTTACTGGATCCAGAAATCTGTGAGTCATTTTAGATTCTTTCTTTTTATAGCCACATACAGTCGCCAAGTTCTATGATTTCCATCTCATTTATCTCCCATTGTTAGCTCCTTCCTTTTTTCCCCCTTTGCCACCACCATCATTTTTCTACTAGATGCAATAGGTTAAAAGCAGGTCTTCATACCCTGCTATTTCCCTTGATTTCTCTGCTCCAGCCCCAACGTAGCTTCCAGAATGATATTTGTAAATGAAGAACATATGCTACCACAGGGGCTAAAACCTTTCAATGATTTATCAGTGGGTTTCACATAAAGCTCCAACTCTCTGGGTTAGCATACATAGGTATACATTAAGGATTCTCAGACTTGGCACTATTGACATTTTGGGCCAGATAATTCTTGGTTGTGGGGAGCTGTCTGGTAAATCATAGGACACTTAACAGCATCTCCGGCCTTCATCTACGAGAGCCAGTAGTACCCTCTTCCCATTGTAACAACTAAAAAATGTATCCTGGCATTGTCAAATGCTTCTGGGGAACAAAATCTTCATTAGCTTAGAACCACTGATCTACCTGATCTGGCTGTTGCATTTTCACTTCCCCACAAAAATACACACCATATTTTATATCTTGCCTCTATATAAATATTTCACTCCAGCCATCCAAACTACTTACACTTTCTTAAGCATATCCTGCTCTTCTATGCCCTCATGTGTTTCAATTGTGCTGCTTATGATATTCTTTTAGCTTATCATATCCTTTTCTTCATCTAATTAACTCCTATTTATCAACTTGAAAATGTAGTTCAGACAGTGCTTCTCTTTGGAAGTGTTTCCTATTGCTAGTGTGGATGAATTCTGAAAATATCTTTATCAAAGCATTTACATTGCATTCTGTTAAAAAAATTACGTCTCTCTCATACTGTATATTCTTGAAAATAAATATCATGTCTTATTTTGTTTGTACTCCCAATGCCTTACCACAGATGGCAACCTTAACATGTCTATGCAAATGAATACGTACCTTATAAGAATAAAGGAAATCACTTAGGTAAAGCACTATGTTCAATATCTTGCACATAAATCATCACAGAGTTAATATTAATTGCTTTCTTATGATTTACTAAACCTAGGATTATTTATATTAGATTTTAAAAAGTTGAGATTGTCAGAGTTTTTCAGATTTTGAAATTTTGGATAAGGTATTATAGGCCTGTAGCTCACATTTTAGCCGCACATGCTATCAAGGCAGTGAGACTGATCTTCCATTGTAATCTGCTAAAGCCTTGATGCTTTCCAACTTCAATCCTTCACATTCTCTTCTATATAAATCTCGAATCTCTTTACCTGTATAAATTCTTCTAATCCTTAAAGGCCAACTCAATCCCAATTTCTCCATGAAGTCTTCTCCAGATACTATAGTTCATGTCTTTTTTCCCATCATAAGAAAACTATGCCTATTTGCCCCCTTTAAACCAGAAAATTGTAAATAAACTTAGTTTATTTCCCCCGTTTATGTAGATTAGAGGGAAAGATAATTAGGAATACAAAGACCTATTAAGGATAATCAACCTAAAAATATGGATAAAAGAAAAACATCTAAACAGCAAACAGAACTATCTAGTACAGTCTGTGACTATTTGCAATGACCTATTTCTCAAGAGATAAATGTTGCACATTGCCCTATTTGGAAATCATGAAAACCTATGTTGTATTGTAAAAGATTTTCACCAAAAAAGGTTAAAATATGTATTTAACTCTTTTTTTTTATTTCTGCATATTATGGAGGTACAAATGTTTAGGTTATGTATGTTGCCCTTGCCCGCCCCTCCCAGTCAGAGCTTGAAGCGTGTCCATCCCTCAGATGGTGCGCACCGCACTCATTATGTATGTATGTACCTGTCCTCTCCTCCCCATTCCCATCTGCCCGATGCCCGATAAATGTTGTTGCTGTATGTGCACTTAGGTGTTGATCAGTGAAGCCAATTTGCTGGTGAGTACATGTGGTGCTTATTTTTCCATTCTTGGGATACTTCACTTAGTAGAATGGGTTCCAGTTCTATACAGGAAAACACAAGAGGTGCTATATCACCATTGTTTCTTATAGCTGAATAGTACTCCGTGGTATACATATATCACATTTTATTAATCCCCTCATGTATTGATGGGCATTTGGGTTGATTTAACTCTTGAAGGGGCATCTATTAACCAGGAAAATAATTTGTTTTTCTGTAGCCCTTTATTATCCTGGAATGAAAGAAAAATAGATGCCCATCAATGTTGGTCCATTTTCTAAATGATATCTGCATAAAGCCAATGTCTATTAGGTCTCCTTGTAGAGAATTTGAAAACCTATCTCACCAGATTGTGCTATTATCCCTAAAACTGCAACAATGGCAAGATTACTATAACCTCATTTGAAAAAGAAAGAGGCCTTTAATATTGTTTCTGTGAATTTCCTGGTATGTGGCATAATTGGTGTTTTTTTAAGCCCATATTCTATGGAGCTGTGTTATTACAAATATTCTATTTGCAAGAAGAGTTTTTTCTAATTCAGTTTCTTATTCTCTATGTTCGATGGAGGTCTTTGTGTTTACAATGGATTGCCCATTGGAGAGGGGAAAAACAATAACATCCTGAATAAAAGATTTTGCTTTGGCACTATATATATGAAATATTTAAATGAAAGGGAACTTACTGTGCTATTTTGTATTTGCCATGGCTTTTGAAATATCAATAAGCATTTATAAATGTCTTTGTGTATGGAAAA
>NW_012148842.1:1018983-1021144 GCF_000956105.1 Propithecus coquereli | reverse complement strand
ATTCATCTACATACTTCAGAGATATAAAAAGACTGAGGAATTTTTTATTTTTAAATTCTAGAAATCTTTCTTTCCTCAGTTCTTACCATAATTCAAAACTAACAGAGTAACCCCAGGGATGAGCAGTAAGCAAATTCTAATAAAATACATGTCTAGATAACCTTTCAACCTGGAAAGGAAGCTTCATCATAGTGTTTTGATAAAATAAGGATTATTTAGTGGTCTGTTGATCCACAGCATCTTCCAGATATATGAAAGCCTTTTCCATGAGCATGTACATTGTACCTTATCATTGATATATTTGTAAAAAGGTTTACATAAATAAAGGACATATAATCCTCTCTCTAAAGGAGCTTTTAATCTAAGGGAGACATAGTCCAAGCAAACATTGATATGTGGAAGAGAGTAATAAGAAAATATATTACAGAAAATAGTCAGTTATTTACACCACAGGAGATCATTTTATAGATACCCCCTAGTTTACATCTGTTATTTTTGTCTCCTATGTTCTGTTTACCATTTTCAAGCTAATACAAACCCATTTTTTCACTAGAAAATCATTTTTTATACACTCCTGCATGGATTTGGGTCTCCAAGGAGCTTATACTAAGACTAGATCAAACATGCAAGATAATTACTGGGGGAGGGTACAGAAGATGAGGAGAACGTTCAGACTCTGATCAGGTCTGGCATCTGTGGTAGGAGAGAGTAACAGAAAGAAGATTGGATTAGGAGGAGGTTCAGACTGCAGTACCATTCCAGGAAAGGTTCAACTAAGCCAGTGGTGGATACTTGAACCAAAATCACCCATTGAAGAAGTCTGCTGTCTCCTAGGAATGAGACTACAATACTCCCATCCCTCATTGTGTTCAGTAACTACCTGGGATCGGTGCACACAAAACTTGGGTACAACACAGATGTAGTGTAAATCTAAAGGGGCAGCATCTGGGATTATCATTCAGTTATGATCTTTATATCAAAAAGTCTGAGCCATGAACTTCCATAACTGTCACAACTCTCAATCCATCTACTTCTGGTGGATTTCACTTCACTTCTAGTGGACACATGGATCAGATCTGGCCAATCAGAGCATGGTGTTTCCAGTGACCACAGCTAGTGGCTCAGTGATTGGCATATGAGCATGTTGCAAGCAATGAGAACAATGAACTGGTTTGGGTAGTGTTAAAAAGGAGTTTATATTCTCTTTTGAGACAACCTAAACATAAAATTGTTGACAAATCCATTATGGAGTGTGATCATTAAGTCAGTAGTCAGTATAGCAAAAGTTATGGCTATGCAATGGGGAAATACTGAGTTCTGATGACATTGTTTCAGCCCTTGACTAAAACTGTGCCTGATTTCTTGACTTTTTAGTTTTATGAGCCAATGAATTTCTTTTTCATTTATCTGTTACTAACTGATATAGCTAAGAATTGCAGAAATGATTTGGGCAACTAGATGAGAAGTGATGCCATAAAAGCTTCAGCTAAGAGTACTGAGGTCTGTGACATCAGGAATTGCCTTATATTTCATTTATTCTCAGCTCCTAAACTATATTTGTTTAATGAATTAACAGTTTTTAACGCAGAACTAAGTTTTAAGAAGAGAAAGTGGAAACTATGACAAGAACATTTTTTGTGTCTTATAAAACCCTCAGAAAATGAATTTCTTTAGACAGAGTATTCTTAAACATAATTCTCATACTAAGTGTTAGAAACACAGTTTATAAGGCCATTGTTAATCCCTTACCTATGTGAAACAAAATTCTCAGATGTCATTGAATTGAATCATTTAATAATAAACAATGAAGGAGTGAGTGTAGTTGGAGATGTGTATATTTTCTTTAATTTACTTGAAACTGCAAGTCCTGTAAGTTAAATGTCAACAGAATGAGGAAGCACATCATAACTTTCCCTACTACAAGTGAAAGTACTGAGCAGCCAGTTACCTGGTGACACCTGTTCTTGTAAAACATCTTAACAAACTGCTAACATAAAATTGCATGGGCAGTTCTGTGCTGCAGATTTCTGTAGGTGAGATGCACCACTCATCTTTGTATGCACTAGCTCCAAAGAAGAGAGCCCAAATGAAGTAGGAGTGGCTATCAACACCACTGTTCATCCACAATAGGTAGCATCACTAATTTTTAGAATACACTTTT
>NW_012148842.1:1017657-1018933 GCF_000956105.1 Propithecus coquereli | reverse complement strand
TATGCTTTACTGAGCATGCTGGTTTGCAGAATCATCCTACATAGCTTCCTCTTCCCAGATTTGTTTTTGTTGTTGTTGTTTTGTTTTAATTTTAATAGATTTAAGGGCTACAAGTGGGTTTTTGTTACATGGATAAATTACATAGTGGTAAAGTCATGGTTTTCAGTGTACCAGTCATCTGAATGGTATATATTATATACCAGGTAGTTTTTGATCCCTTGCCCCCACACTCTTTCCCCTTCTGAGTCTTCCAAGTCTATTATACCATTCTATATGATCATGAATACTCATTGTTTAGCTCCCAATTAATGTGAGTATAAACAGAATTGTTTTTCTGTTCCTGAGATACTTCACTTAGGGTAATGGCTTCCAGTTCCATCCAAGTGCTGTGAGAGACATTATTTCATTCTTATCTATGGCTGAGTAGTATTCCATGGTATGTATCTGTGTGTATACCACATTACTTTATCCACTTATCAGTTGATGGGCACTTCGGTTGATTCCGTATCTTTGCAACTGTGAATTGGGCTGCAATAAACATTTGGATGTAGGAGTCTTTTTGATATAATGACTTCTTTTCCTTTGGGTAGATACACAGTAGTGGGATTGCTTGATGGAATGATAGATCTACTTTTAGTTCTTTGAGACATCTCCATACTGTTTTCCACAGAGGTTGTACTAGTTTGCATTACCACCAACAGTGCATAAGCCTTCTGTTTTCACTGCATTTGTACCAACATCTATTGTTTTTTGGCTTTTTAGTAATGACCATTCTGATAACGGTAAGCTTGGGAGGTTGTGTGTTTCTAAAAATTTATCTGTTTCTTCTAGAACTCTAGAACTAGAGTTAGTGTGCATAGAGATGTTTACAGTAGTCTCAAATGATCTTTTGTATTTCTGTTGTATCAGTTGCAATGTCTCCTTTTTCTTTTCTGATTAAGCATATTTGAATCCTGTCTCTTCCTTTCTTCGTCAAAAGGGGAATGAGGTAATATTCTATCTTCCTTCAGTTTTCTCCTCAACAATTTTCATACCTGGTCAGGGCTTGGACAAATCTGGAATACAAGCTAGGATGTCTCCCTGTCTCTTTTCTTCTCTCCAAGATATCCCTGTACCAGATAGGTTCTCTTATATGAAACATTTATTATTTTATATGGAAGCATACTATGGCTTAGTATTTGCTGTGCTATGTTGTATTAGAAAAAATTTTTCTCTTGCCCATTCCTAAAGTGTATTGTCTTGCTTAAAGAAGAATATGTCTGTCCTCTCTTGCCCT
>NW_012148842.1:992057-1014137 GCF_000956105.1 Propithecus coquereli | reverse complement strand
TGTGACAACTGTTTTATCTACCTGAATTTGCATGCTACAATTTGGCTAATCCCCAAAGTCAATGTTGGTTACAGTTGATTGATAAAAATATGCTTCCTAACTCAAGGTCAAATTAATTTGTAAGGATTTTTTTTTTTTTTTTGCTTACTGAGCAGCTTCCATAAGGAATCCCATTCTGACATTATAGCTGTGCATGCATTTCCTCACCCAAATGTATGAATCTTACCTTGACTTCAGTGTCTGTGATACATTATATGAACATACTTAAAAAGATTTGTCTCAAAATTTCAGCTTATTCAGATTTCCCTCACATGACCTGAAATAATTTATAATTACAGATTCTACTTAAAAATGTCCTAAAGGAACTTTTATAACAAAGTAAAAAATAAAACTACCTTTTGGAAACTACATTATGTACCTGATTTGACAATGTTGATGTTCGAAGAGTAAATATATTTAATATACTTTGAAGAGTAAATATAAATATATAGGCCAAATTAATTAAAAACAATGAAAAATAGTCATTTAGCCTCAGGAAGAACCATATTTGTTGATTCTATTTAAAAATATACGTTTGCTCTACTCGGGTATACAATCTGGTCCTTACTTGTTAGAATTAAGAGCACTGTGTTGAAATATATATCAATATTATTTTGTCTAGGAGAAGGCATAGAACAACTTTTGCTCTCTTACAATGAGAAGCCTTGTCATGGTAAGCAGAAGGAAATTTGAAGTAATTTATTTTTGCTGAATTGTTTTGCATTATGAAGAGATCTACAGTAATACTGAAAAGCTGTTCTCCCCTTGGGACTTCATTATATTCTAGGGAATATAGGTTTATCCCAGTGATCCAGTTTGAAAATAAATAAAAACACAAGGACATCTCTTCCAGTACAGTTTATAAGGTCTGAAAGTGTGGACTTTTATAAGCAGATTTTTAACTTATTTTAAAAAGTAAGTTACCTAATTTTAGCAAATAAAGATGAAACTTAATAGTTGATTTAGAAGATTTTGGAAGGAGCTCTTGATTACTTAGCTAACCTTTGAAGTAATATTCATATTTCCATCTGCAAACTTCTCAAGCACTTCTTGCTTTTCCTCTTCCAAGCTTTTATTACAACCTCCATTTCCTGAAAATTGGGTGAGAAACCCAGTCTGTACCTCCTAAAAGAGACACATGAGAGAAACATAAAGACTCCTGTTACATATTTAATATAGGAATAAAGTTTCCAAGAATTATTTCTTCCTTTATTGGCCTCTTCACCACTTCCTATTTTTTTTTTAATATCCCTACTTAAAGAGTTACTATAAATTTGACTTTTTTAGGAAAACTACCCCAAATTCATGTAGCTAAAATCGATCCTTCTTTAATTCATTCTAATAACCTAATTCTTACCTCTAACCCTTATATTGAGCACATATTACCTTATTGCTTTTTGCATATTTATATTCATAGCTCATTATTCTAACTCAATTGAGATACAAACAACATAATTTATTAATCTTTGTATTAATATAATTCTTACTTCAGTGCCTGGTATATAGCTAATGTAATTGTTGTTCAAATGAATGTTTCAATACTAGAATGAATGATTCCAGTTGTTCCACATAAATCCTACTTTAAAAATCTAGGTTTCTATATCCGTTTTAGAAAATATCAGAAATTAACTATTAGTGTTTTTTGATAGCCTAAGTGAGGTAACCACAGTGCAAGAATGGCTCACACTGATTTAAATGTTAATTTTTAGCAATTCTATTCTCGTGCCACCAAGAATGGCACTCTGGGCTTTTGTAGTAATACTGAGAACCCATGGCCTCAAAGATAAACTTCAGAGGGAATATTTTACAACTATCAAGTACTATGCTAGGTTATTTTTCAGATTTGAGCCTTCTAAATTTTCACAACAAACTTGGTACATAATTATTAATAATTCCATTTTTATGGAGATGAATTTAAGTTATCTTGTCCAAGATCAAGCTAGAATAATAAATGACCAATAAGAATTCGTACTCTGTTTTGTCTGACACCTAAGTACATCCTTTTTCCAATATGCCATTCTGCTTAAAAAATCTGGAATGAATTTTTTTCAAAGGAAACTGTTTTGGACTAAATTGTGTCCTCTACCCCAAACTAATAAATATGTTGAAACCCTAACTACCAATTTGATTATATTTGGAAACAGGGCCTTTAAAATAGTAATTGAGGTTAAATGAGATTAAAAGGGTGGGACCCTAATTCAATATAACTAATATCCTTATTAATTAATACAAAGAGGACACATCAACAAGGTGGCCATGAAAAGCCAAGGAAATCAGGCCTTGGGAGAAACCAACCTAGATGATACATTGATTTTGAACTCCCAATCCCCAGAACGGTGAAGAAATAAATTTTTTTTGTTTAAGGTTATGGTATTGTGTTATGGCAGCCCTAGTCAACTAATGCAGAAACACTATTAAAAATAAAAATCTATGCAATACAAGAAAAATTCTTAGGTCTAGAGGCTAGACAATGATTTAGAGATACAATGTCTCAATGCTTTGTGCAGCAGCCTCATTCAGTCATATCAAATCAAGAGGTATTTATTTAGTATTTGCTATGTCCTGCCAAGTCACTGCCCAATGCAGGAGACCAAGCTTCTGAGGCTCCAGATTTGGCATGTCTACATAATCTTTACAATTCCCTTTTGTGGAGTCACATTTCTAGATTATAGTTTAATAACATTTGATATTATTGTACTTTGCCAAATAAAAATACTGCCAATTCCTAGAGCCAAATTGCTCAATACTTACTGTGAACTCTGTTTTTCTAGGAATGTGATGAATTGCAAACGAATAGTGTGTTATAAAGGTATAACACTTTGAGGTTGTGCTTTTACACACCCCCTCCAAAAGGGGGAAAAACCACATCAAAAGATGCTCAACTTAATGAGAGTAAGCATGCAGGTTCCGCTACTGAGGATATATTCCTTTCCCTCTTTTCCTTTATATAGACTTCTATGCCCAAAACATCTTTTCTGGGGGGTGCGGGGTGGGGGGAAAATTTTGCTTTGTCACCCAGGCTGGAATACAGTGGTGTAATCATAGCTCACTGTAACCTTGAACAACTCCTGGACTCAAGCCATCTTCCTGCCTCAGACTTCCAAGTAACTGGGACTGTAGGCGTGCACCATCAAGCCCAGCAAATTTTTAATTTTTGTAGAGAGTGTCTCACTATGTTGCCTAGGCTGTTCTGAAACTCCTGACCTCAAGCAGTCCTCCCGCCTTGGCCTCCCAAAGTGCGAGGATTACAGGTGTGAGCCATTGCACTCAGCCCCAGAACATCTTTTGAAGTATGTGTGGCACTTTTCCCTCAGCTCAGAGATTGACAAGATATGAACAATTGGTCATGGTTGCTTATAAGAGGTAGTTTCCCTATCTCCTTTTTGCCTTTGGCTCTATATTTTTGTTCTATTTTCTGGTTGTTACATTTTAAAATATTTTTATTTACAGTATTTTTTCAAAGGTGCTGTTCCCCTTTAAAGTGATATTAATACAATGGAAGTGAAACAAATACCAATAACTCCAAGCTGAAAAGTTTATTGCTTTCTTGTTTCAGCTTGACAGAAAATTATATATAGTGGGAGAAAAAGGTTTTCATTGTAATAATACTGTTAAATGACAAGGCAATCAAGCCCTCAAACTTCATTTTTAATTTGAAAAGACAAACTTATAACTAGTACTGTGGGAGACATGCCATCTGTAATCAAAAGCACTTGACTTTAAAAGAAAAAGAATCTTACAAGTTTATCTAAGACAGGAGATGATTCTCGTCAAAATCGTTAGCTTTCTATTGTTCAAATGGAATAAAGTCTCTTTGTTAAATTACTGGGAGATGATCTCCTGTCACAAATCTGATCTCTTGTCCAATTCCCTGAGAAGGAAAAACAGTAATATTATGCAATGAAGTTTAGACATTGTTATTATACATTGAGCCTTATGGTGAAAATTCATTCTATATATGAGTTCTTGGTCGTGAATAGAAAAAAATACAAAGAAAGCCTATGGGTGCCAATATAGAGATGTGAAACTAGAGAAGAGACAGAAGATAGAGAATTTTCTGCACTTTACAGAGGTATTTTCTGAATTTCAGAATACAGATAATCCTAGAGACAATTAAAACAAAAAAATTCTGAAAGGTCCTTTGTGGGATAAGTATCAGGCCAATAAACTGAGTCTGATCAAATGGGAAGGATCCTCAAAGTCATAAAATCTTCTGTGAGTTCATCACATCATTTCCTTTTGGAAGAAAGAATTATAAAAAAGTTTCTAACAATTGGACTTAAAGCTATTATATGTAATAATAGTTGTACATAAAAATACATCTATAGTATAATAATAGTTTTTTAACTCTTAAAACAATCCCAAATAATAGACTTTATTATGTTCATTTTCTCATTCGTGCAACTCAAAGTTCAAAAAGGTTATATCCCTGATAAATAAATGCCACAGTTAAGACTAAATTTGTGTTCCTTTGATTCAAAGTCCAGAACTCTGTGATAGTACAATAGCAGTCTCTGTGTGTTTGGTTGGATATTATAAGGAGATGAATCACATTTTTACCTCTTCTTTTTTATTCCAGAATATATAATTTTTAAGCCTTAGGGTCTTGGGGAAAGGTCAAAATTCCCTAAAGATTTCATGTAGATCGCTTTTTACAGCTCTGTTACATCAAATTAAGTTGTTTTACAAGGAACAAAAAAAAAACCTCCTGATTTTCTTTTAACTATACATCTACTAGGGGACCCAGAAATATTTTCAAATTCTACATCTTAAACAAAATATAATTGATTTGCAATTATATGAGAGCAGTGACCATGAAATTCTGTAGTTTCATTTATGAGTAAGAGAGTATTTATCCCACTAGAGAGCTTTAAAAAGAATATCTTTTCATATTCAAAGGACAAAAGTCTTAGGAAAAGTCTTATCTGAAAACAGAGTTATACCAGGTAACCTCTAAAAGATCTTTAAAACCCGATGTGCTGAATAGGCTTGAAAGTGTGTTTTTATTTAGAATCACGATACAGAATATAGAAATTATAATCATCAATGTCCAGCAGCTTTTGTTTTCAATTAACATGGAGGTGAAAACATAAAATGTTGAGAAAGAGTTTTTTTTCCTCA
Organism: Propithecus coquereli; assembly: GCF_000956105.1. Lineage (NCBI taxonomy): Eukaryota > Metazoa > Chordata > Mammalia > Primates > Indriidae > Propithecus > Propithecus coquereli. Next base: position 1,008,977 of record NW_012148842.1, on the reverse strand, counting down.
ATGCCAACCCCAAACATAGCACGTAAAAATTTAATGAACAATCTAATGAACTAAGTGTCTTAACAGATAGTTAAAAGTAGAATTAATTTGAAACTGGTACATAAATACTCAGAGAGAGAATGAGGGGAAAAACACATGGTGAAAAAAGAATAAATATGTTTGAAGGAAAACAACAAGAGTGAAATCTGTGAGAATAAAGACACTGAGACTATTTAATGATGGAGAGATGTAAAAGAAGAAATGAAGGGAAGAAATTGCTCAAATATTGTCACCAACAGCTCACTTCTCCAAGTTATTTTTATAATCTTCTAACAATCACTCACTCATAGTGACCACAAAATGTTCTTAGTAACAGGAAATTTGCCTTGAAGTGCCACCTTTGGAAGCTTAAGCTGCCAATTAATTGAGTTCTGATGTTTAGTCATTCCAGTATATTCGGAATCTAGGAAAGATTAAAATAGGGAAAAGAAAAGAGTATATTATGGCTTCTGGGTTTTGGCTTAAATTCCCTCGGCCAAGTATACCCTGCCTATTTTAAAAGAAGCAAAACAGAGCAAACTGTTCTTTGCTGATTCTGAAAATGCCTCCATTTTATTTTGCACCACCCACAGAAAAAGCTTTCATTGTTTTTGATACATTTTAGATTAATTTTCTTTGAACTGTCTCTTCTTTACACAAAATGTGAGATACTAAAAATTTCTAAGGAGCGTGCATGTGGCAGAACTCTTGAATGTGTAAAATTTATATTCAAAGAAATTACCTAATCAAGAGGAGAAAAAAAGAGTATCCCAGTGGGGGATTAATTTAATATTACTACTCCAGGAAAATGGAAATGCTTCTATCTTGGTTAATCATAGAGACAAGACAAGATAAATCTCTGATTTTTTTTAATAGTGTAAGATTCTTGTATTCTAATCTATTTTAGCACTTAAACTCTGGTGTTTGTGTGTGTGGAGGGGATGTGTATGTGTTCACACACTTAAAAAAAGCTATCATGTACAGAATAAATTTTTTAATAAAAGAATTATCAATACTCTTAACAGTTCTAAAAATAAGTATATATACATTACATCTCAGAAAAGAAATACTTGACAATACAACAGTCCTAGTCCACTTTTGTTGCTATAACAAAATACAATAGACTAGTTAGTATTCTGGTCATGACCATTCAAGTACAGTTGATCCTTGAACAATGCCAGGGTTAGGAGCACTGATGCCCCCATGCAGTAGAAATGTCATATAGAACCTTTGACTCCCCCAAAACTTAACTAAAAATAGCCTACTGTTGAGCAGAAGCCTTACCAATAACATAAGCAGTCGATTAATACATACTTTGCATATTATGTGTATTATGTATTGCATTTTTATAATAAAGTAAGCTAGAGAAAAATTATTAAGAAAATTGTAAGGGAGATAAAATATATTTACCATTCACTAAGTATAAGTGGATCTTCATAAAGTTCTTCATGTTCATTGTCTTCACATTAAGTAGGCTAAGGAAGAGGAAGAGGAAGGATTGGCTTTGCTGTCTCAGGGTTGGCAGAGACAGAAGAGGTAGAGAAGGTGGAGGAGGTGGAAGGAGAGACAGGAGAAACAGGCACACTGTAAGTTTTATGGAAAAACTCCATGTATAAATAAACTCATGCAGTCAAACCCGTGTTGTTCAAGGGTCTATTATAATCTTTAAGAAGATTCAGACTTGCTCTACATCTCTTCTCTTTTCATCAGAATCTCCCTTAATTCTTTGCTTATAGCAGTACAGGCTATTTCTAGCCTGCTCTTCCAGATTCTCCCAGCCTCTACCCATTACTCAGTTCCAAAGCTACTTCTACATTTTCAGGTATTCTTTATAGTAACGGCCCCGCCTCTTGGTACCAATTTCCTGCCTTAGTCTGTTTTCTGTTGCTATAATAGAATACTATATACTGGGTAATTAGTAAATAAAATAAATTTATTTCTTAAAGCTCTGGAGACTGGGTTGTCGAAGAGCAAGGTACTAGCATTTGGTGAGGGACTTGCTGTATAATAACATAGTGGGGGCCATCAAATGGCAAGATGGCAAGAATATATATATCAGGTAAGGTTTCTCTTCCTCTTCTTATAAGGCCACCATTCCCATAATGAGAGCTTCACCCTAATGACTTATCTAACCCTAATTACCTCCAAAAAGCTCCACTTCCAATCAACATACGAATTTGGGGATTAAGTTTCCAACACATGAAATTTCAGGGACCCATTCAAACCATACCAACGACTATAACCTATACCTCAACCTTGGGGAAAAAACCCAGCCAACTTTTAAAATTTTGATGAAACTACAAAGGAACCCAGTTTCCCCAATGTCTTAATTGATCTGTAATAATTGTAAGAGAATGGAAGGGGAAGGAGAGTAATCCTCAGCAAGGATTTTTTTGAAAGTATAGAATTCAAATTGGCATTAGTCAAGGTTAAATAAGATTAAAGAAAAGAGATTAAAATGAAGAAAAGCAGAATGTGTGTACCTCTTTGTGCTACAAGGTACCAGAAGTGACAATAGAGACAAATTAGTCAAGATCTTTTATTTTATATATATAAATATGCAGGAACACTTATTAGGTAAATAAATAATATGATTATAGCCAAGAATTCCTATATGCAGTCAAATGCTTATTGGAATAGAAATGCTGGTGAGATAGAGGGATTAAAAACTGGAGAAACTTTAACTAGAGGATGTGAGTCAGAAAAAGGATGAACAAGTCTCACCTATGCTTCTTAATGATGTCGTGTTCTCTACTAAGTGACAAAATGGAGAGCAAGTCTCTGTTTTCATTCTAAAGGAGCTGAAAATAAAAGGATTACACAGAGAAAGCCTCAAAGTGCTAATAAGATTTTATTGTAACATTGTCTCCTTTCCTTTGCTTTCAAACTTCAAACTTATTAATGTCTTTTACACAATCATGGGCATCGATAGATTTCACAAATCTTTGATATATTTCTTTCTAATTTACATCTCTTTATTTTACTCAAGCCATGTTAACAAAGCACACTACCTCTTGTCATAAAACTTAAAGGCATATTCTTTATCCTCCCTTCAGTTTTGTGTGTGCATGTTTCTGTTTGTGTCTGAAAGAGAAAAAGACAGAGAGAGAGATTTATCAGTTTCTCATGTTCATTTTTAATTATTTCTACTATAATCTCTAAATTTCACTTACCATAACTTGATCTGTGCAAACATTACATAAAATAGTGAATGGAGGGGATAGCTCACTATGTAGTAGATTCTACATTAAATCTTTTAAACAGATGATTGCCAATTACCATTATAATTACCTTATATCGTATGTACTAATACTATTTTTATGTCACAATAAGGAAAACTAAAGCCTACAGAAGTCAAGTGCTTTGTACAATATCACACAGTTTTAATAAAACTGGGCTCAAACCAGTTTTGAAACCAAGGACTGAGTCATTATAGAACTCTCTTACCTACTAAAATTATAGCAAGTATTATAACATCTAATATTGCCTTTAGGGAAGGTTGAATTGTACAAAATGTGAAAACTCCCAGTACATATTATTTAATCAATAAAAATTATTTTAGTTTTATGTGAGAGAACAAGACTATTTGGTAACATAACATACAGATCTATGTGAGGGAAAGATATAGGGTCATAGTAATTCTTAAACAGGAACAAATATTTTGATGTACTATGTGTTGAATGTTTTGGAAGCTATGTTGTGAAATTTAAGGATACTCTATAAATCTAAATTTTGGCCACATTTTTGGCCAAAACTACTTTTAGTTAATGTAATACCAACAGCTCAAGTTAACCCAGTTAAGTGGTGTTCATACTCAGTAAAGTATTTTGATGTTGATAATAAGAAGTCCTAGACAGTCTGAGCTTTTTAAGAACAAAGTCTCATTATGTTTTTCTCATTGAAAATGAAAAATTGTTATAGACATTGGCACAGATAAAAGCTCAGGATGGTTTGCAGAGTGGAAAAATCAGGAAATGCATGTGTTTTTACTGATAACTTTTGTTTTCAATTAAAAATAACTTACTTGCAAGAAAACTCCTTTCAAACTGTTATAAAGATGAAAAATATTTTTGACTTACATTATAGGAAATCAAAAGGATGGGTTTGAACTCAAAAGATGTCACGATACTGAACTTGTCTCCAAATTTTTCTACTCTATTTGCTTTATTCTCAATCCCCAGCAGCCCAAAGTTTTAAGTTTTCTTGGCTTCTCAGTCCTATTTTGCAGTGGGTTGAATTTACATCTCATTGACTATAGTAGTTATGTGCCCATCCTTGAACCAATCCCTCTGATCAGAGGCATGGAATGTATTAATTAGCTAACATCCATTTTTTCAACCTTGACTCTTTGGGAAGCCCTAATGAAAACACATGTTCCAGAAAGACAGAGTTTCACCGGGTAAGATTTATCAAAATAATAAGGAATATATTCCAGGCAACAACAATAACAAAAAAATGCTGGTTCACTACTTCATTTGTTACAAGAACTGTCAATATCTTGATTGAATATATAGAGAGGGGGATTTTAAGATGGCTGAGTAGGGGCATCTAGTACTCCCTCCACAAAGAAGAAACAAAATAGCAACAAGATAATCACATTTTGAATAGATCATCTAAGAGAGAACACTGGAATACAACAGAGAAGTGACATGAAACACTAAGGCAAGGAAGGAGAGAGAAGTGAAGCAGCCTGCTTGGTTGTGATTGGCTTGGAGCCCATAGATTCTGCCTAATGCAGGGGAAGGGAAAGTGATATACTCCTAGTGGTCCACATTTTCAATGCAGACATCTGAAATCCTAGTAATAGGAGAGCCTTTTAACCCTCACAGATCCCGACACTCTAAATAGAGAGCTGCCTGGAGAATGCATGGTGGCATTTCTCCAGAGAGTGAGCTCACACTGGGTCCCCACACCCACTGAATCCCAATCAGCTATAGCATGGTGCCACTTTGAGTGTCCAGCCTCCGTCAGGCAGCATCCTTCCCTTGGGCACAACAATCCCTACATCCCCACATTCCTGGAGCTCTGTTGACATCACCCATCCACAGCTGCCACTGTAGCTGGCCACTGCCACCAGGATCAAAGCCATTGAGAGCAATCCAGAAGTAGAGCTGTCACACATTTTCAGATGCCCTGAGGACAGTCTCTCCCATCCACAGCTGCCACTGTCACTGGCTGCTGCTGACAGGGCCAAAGTGCAAGCTGGTGGCAATGACTCTGTAGCCTCAAGCAGCAGAGCCACTGTGCATTTACAAGCATCCTGATGACAGGATACCCAGCCTGCAGTAGACACATGAGGCCAAAGCACATGCCTTCTAGGTGCCTGCCTAAGGTTGCTGCCACTGAAAGTAACCTTACCCCAAGCAGCAGGGTGACAGCATAACCACCCCACCCCTTCCATGAAAATGATAGGGGCCTGGGGATCACCCCAACCCTGCCTACCACAACCAGCATCTGCACCCACCACTGAGGGACCTCAGGACAGGCCTGTCCAGCCTGGCTACACCCTCCCCACCACCCTCACCTCCAGTGCCTGAGCACACCATCTGGGGTCCTGGGGCTATGCAGCATCATTGGCACTTGAGCACTCCTCTTGAGAGCCTGAGGTCAGGCCCACCCAATATGCTGCTAATACCACAACTGGCACCCACTGACCTGCACCACCCTCAGGCCTGAGGATTGGCCAGTCCATAGCAGCCACTGCCAACACCAGTATGGACCAGACCACTTGGGAGCCAGAGGGTACAACCTAATCCACTGATGATATGACAACCCCCATTGAGACTGTTTATAGCTGAAGAAATCACAGAGAGGCCTCATAACTGCATGCACCTAGAATCACAACCTAAGTGCCCTACCCAATCAACATCATAGATACATCTTTGGAAAAATGTCCTTCCCTACTAATGCAACTTAAAAAATTGGAAGAAGTAACTGTTAGACTATAGGCACAGATATCAACATAAGGGTGCAAGAAACATGAAAAAACAAGGAAACATGATGCCTCCAAAGGAAGACAATAATTCTATAACAACAGATTCTAATGAAAAAAATTATGAAAGTCTACAAAAATATTCAAAATAATGATATTAAAGAAGTTCAGTGAGATATAAGAGAACACAAATAATACAAAGAAATCAGAAAAAACAATTGAAGGTATCAATAAGAAATTTACCAAAGAGATATTTTTTTAAAAGGAACCAAATAAAAATTCCAAAACTAAAGAATTTATTGAAGGTAATATAAAATACATTTCAAAGTTCCAAAAATAGACTGAATCAGGTAGAAGAAAGAATCTCAGAATTTGAAGACAGGTCTTTTGAAATAATTCCAGTCAGACAAAATTAAGAAAAAAGAATAAAAAGGAATGAACAAATTCTGTGTGACATACAGACATGATAAAGTGACCAAATACTGAATTTTTCATGTTCCAGAGGGCAAAGATAAAACAAAAGGGATAGAAAACTTATTTAATGCAATAATAGCTGAAAACTTCCCAAGTCTAGAAAGAGATTTAGACATCCAGATACAGGAAGCTCAATATCCCAAAGAGATAAAATTCAAAAAGGATTTCTCAGTGGCACATTATACTTAAACTGTCAAAAGTAAAAATGGGATTTATCTTTGGGGACTTAGCCATAAGCCAGTGCTAGTACACCTAGCTCTTGATTAAGAGGCCAGATGAGAGGGAATCAGCAAAAGAACTCCATAAACATAAAAATCAGAGCAAAAGGACACCCCCCAAAAGAAATCATTAACTCCTTACCAATGGATACCAATGTAATGAAATGGTTAAAGTGTCAGAAAAAGAATATGGATTGTAAGAAAGCTCCATAAAATACAAGAGAAAATAGAAACACACAAAAAGAAGCCACAAAACAATGTAGGAAATGAATGAAAAAATTCACTAAAAACATTGAAGTAGTAAAGAAAAACCAAACAGAAATTCTGGAAATGAAAAATTCATTCAAGGAATTACAACACACAGTGGAAAGCCTTAAGAATAGGCTAGATCACACAGAAGAAATAATCTCAGAGCTTGAAGATAACACCTATGATCCAACCAAATCAGTGAAAGAGAAACAACAGAAAAGTAAGAGAAACGAACAAAGCCTATGAGAAATGTGGGATTACATAAAGAGGCCAATGTAAGAATCATAGGCAATCCCAAGGGTGAAAAAGAAAACACACAGGGTTGGATAATTTATTTGATGGAATAATTAAGGAAAATTTCCCTGGCCTTGCTAGAAATCTGGATATCCAGGTACAAGAGGCACACAGGACCCCAGGGAAATTCATTCTAAAAAGATAATCACCATGACACATAGTCATTAGGCTGGCAAAAGTAAACAGGAGAGAGGCCCTCCTATGAGTAGTTAGGTGAAAACAGCAGGCAACTTACAAAGGAAAACCTATCAGACTAACTGCAGACTTCTCAACTGAAAATTTACAAGCCAAAAGGAATTGGGTACCCATCCTCAGTCTTCTAAAACAGAAAAATGGCCAGGCTAGAATTTTGTATTCTATAAAACTAAGTTTCTTTTATGAGGAAGAAATAAAGACTTTCTCAGACAAGCAATCACTGAGGGAATTTGTGAAGACCAGATCTGTCCTGCAGGAAGTACTCAGACCTACATTTTACACTGACTAGCACAATATACACCTACCAGTGTGAAATAATTCAAAAGCTAAAGTTCAGAGCCCAGATACCACAATGGCTCAAGAGGTAAAACAAAGTAATAAGGGTCTACTCAACAGATGAACAGAAATACACCCAAGTATCAATTCTTTCAATAAATGTAAATGACTGAACACCTCACTCAAAAGATGTAGGCTGGTTAAATGGTAAAAAATATATATATAATCCAAGTATTTGTTGTCTCCAGAAAACACATAACCCTCAAGGACTCATTTAGACTCAAGGTGAAAGGATGGAAAACAAAATTCCATGTCATTAGAAACCAAAAGAAAGCTGGTGTAGCCATTCTCATATCAGATAACATAGACTTCAAATCAACTAAAGTAGAGAAATACAAAGATTTTTTCTTGCTGAAAAATTCAGCAAGAAGATTTAGCAAATCTAAATATTTATGCACCTGACAGAGGAACGCCCATATTCATAAAGCAAATCCTACTAGATCTAAACAAAATGATAAATAGCAGCATGGTAATAGCCAGAGACTTCAACATCCCACTAACAGAACTGGACAGATCCTCTAAACAGGAGATAAACAAAGAAAAATTGGACTTAAACAGAACACTAGGACAAATGGGCCTAATAGACATTTACAGAACATTTTACCCAAAAGCTGCTAAACATACATTCTTCTCATCAGCTCATAGAACATTCTCTAAGATTGATCACATTCTATGTCACAAAATATGTCTCAACAAATTTAAAAAAAAATAGAAATATACCATGTATCTCCTCAGAACATAGTGAAATAAAATTAGAAATCAATTCCAATGGAAACAATCATCCCTACACAAAGTCATGGAAATTAAACAACCTATTGCTGAATGATAGTTGGGTCAAGGGGGAGATAAAGATGGAAATCAAAATATTTTTGAACTAAATGATAATTTGCACAAAAATTATCAAAATTTATGGGATACAGCAAAAGTAGTCCTGAGATGAAAACTCGTAACTGTAAATGCCCACTTCCAAAAGACAGAAAAATCACAAATCAACACTCTAATGAATCATCTCAAGGAATCAGAAAAGGAAGAGCAAACCAATCCCAAACCCAGCAGAAGAAAAGAAATAACCAAGATTAGAGCAGACTTAAATGAAATCAAGAATAGAAGAATTATACAAAATGTTAATGAAACAAAAAGTTGGTTCTTTGAAAAGATAATCAGAATTGACAGGCCTCTTGCTAGATTAACCAGAAACAGAGAAGAAAGGACTCTAATAAGCTCAATCAGAAATTAAAAATGAGAAATCACAACTATATCATGGAAATATAAAACATCATCTCTGAATACTATAAAAATCTCTATGTTCATAAACTTGAAAAGGTGAAGGGAATGGACAAATTCTTGGAAATACACAACCTCTCTAGGCTCAATCAGGAAGAAATAAAACTCCTGAACAGACCAATATCAAGCACCTAAATTGAAGCAGCAATAAAAACTCTTTCAACAAATATTAGTCCTGGACCAGATGGTTTCACACCCAAATTTTACCAAACCTACAAAGAAGAAGTGGTACCTATACTGCGAAATTATTTCATAATATGGAGAAAGAAGAAATCCTTCCCAACTCATTCTGTGAAGCCACTATCACCTCAATACCAAAACCAGGAAAGGACACACACACACAAAGAAAGCTACAGACTGATATCTCTTATGAATATAGATGCAAAACTTCTCAATAAAATCTTAGCAAATTGAATTCAGCTGCATATAAAAAAAAAAAAAATCACCCTGACCATGTGGGCTTCATCGTACAGATGCAACCAAGGATGGTTCAGCATACACAAATCTATAAATATAATTCACCACATAAATAGAAGCAAAAACAAAGACCATTTGATCTCAATAGTCAGAGAAAAAGCATTTAACAAAATTCAGCATCCTTTTATGATAAGAGCTTTGTTAAAATGTCTATGCTACCCAAAGTGGTTTTCAGATTCAATGCAATTCCTATTGAAATACCAATGTCATTTTTCACAGATCTAGAAAACATAATTCTATACTTCGTATGGAACCAGAAAAGACCCCAAATTGCCAATGCAACCTTACATGATAAGAACAAATCAAATGGGCAAAGGAAATGAACAAAAACTTTTCAAAAGAAGACAGAATAATGGCCAGAAAACATATAAAAAATGCTCAACATCTCTAACCATTAGAGAAATGCAAATCAAAACCACAATGAGATATCACCTAACCCCAGTGAGATTGGCCTCTATCAAAAAATCCCAAAGCATCAAATGCTGGCGAGGATGCAGAGAGACAGGAACACTCTTACACTACTGATGGGACAGCAAATTAGTGCAACCTCTGTGGAAAAGAATTTAGAGATACCTCAGAGAGCTAAAAATAGAAATACCATTCGATCCAGCAATAGCACTATTAGGCATTTACCCAAAAGAGCACAAAGTATTCTATGATAAAGACATCTACACCCAAATGTTTATGGCAGCACAATTCACTATTGCAAGGATGTGAAAACAACCCAAGTGCCCATCAATCCATGAGTGGATAATTACAATTTGGTATATGTTTACAATGGAATATTACTCAATCATAAGAAACGACAGTGATCTAGAACCTCTTATACTTTCCTGGATTAAACGTAAGCCCATTATCCAAAATGAGGCACCACAAGATCGGAAGAATGGGCTCCATTTGTACTTGCCATCAAATTGGTACTAACTGATCAACACTAGGGTGATCACATGGCAGTAATACTCTCCAGGGATTAAGGGGATTTTGGGGGGAGTAAACTCGCAACTAAAGGACACGGGGAGCATTGTAGGTGGGAAGGGCATGCCTTTAACCCTCGCTTGGGTAAGGCAAAGACATAAAGTGTAACCATAATGTTTGTACCCTCATAATACCCTGAAATAATAAAAAAAAAAAAAAAGAACAAATCAGGAGACATCACTTTACCAGAATTCCAGCTATACTACAAGGCTAAACTAACCAAAACATCATGGTACTGGCACAAAAACAGAGACATAGATCTATGGATCAGAACAGAGAGGCTAGATATGAAACTACCCTCATACTGCCATCTGATCTTTGACAAAGCAGATAAGAACATACACTGGGTAAAGAATCCCTATTCAATAAATAGTGCTGGGAAAATTGGATAGCCACATGTAGAAGACTGAAATAGGATCCTCACCTGTCACCATTCACAAAAATTAATTCACAATGGATAACAGACTTAAACTTAAGTCATGAAACTATGAGAATTTTAGAAGAAAATGCTGGAAAACTCTTATAGATATTGGCTTAATCAAAGAATTTATGAAGAAGACTCCAAAAACAATCACAGCAACAACAAAAATAATTAAAATGAGACCTGATCAAATTAAAAAAAAAAAAAAACTTGTCTGCAGCCCAGGACACAATCAATAGAGCAAATAGACAACCTTCAGAATGGGAGAATATATTTACATGCTGTACATTTGATAAAGGGCTGATAGCCAGAATCTACAAAGAACTCAATCAAATCAGCAAGAAAAAAATCAAACAATCCTATTAAAAGGGAGGCAGAAGACATAAATAGAAACTTTGCAAATGAAGATAGACTAATGGTCAATAAACACATGAAAAAATGCTCAATGTTTCTAATCATCAGAGACATGCAAATCAAAACCACAATGAGACATCACTTAACTCCAGTGAGAATGGCTTTTATCAGAAAGTCCCAAAACAACAGGTGCTGTCGAGGAAGCAGAAAGAAAGATACACTTATACACTGTTCATGGGACGCAAACTAGTACAACCTCTATGGAAAGTAATATGGAGGTACTTCAAATAACTAAAAGTAGATCTACCATTTGATCCAGCAATCCCACTACTATATATTTACCCAAAGGAAAAAAAAAAGACATTTTATAAAAAAGACAGTTGCATTTGAATGTTTATAGCAGCACAATTCACAACCCAAATGTTCATAACTACACAAGTGGAGTAATAAAATGTGACTATACACACACACACACGCACCATGGAGTACTACTCAGCCATAAAACATATTGATCTAGTATCATTTGTCACATGAACAGAACTGGAGACCATTCTTCTTAGTGAAGTATCACAAGAATGGAAAAACAAACATAAGGTGTACTTAGTACTAAGTTGGAACTAATTGAGCAACACTTATGTGCACATATGGAAGTAAAACTTAACAGAAATCAAGTAGGTGGTAGGAGAGAGGAGGGGATGGGTAAATTCACACCTAATGGGGACAATGCATACTATCTGGGTGAAGGGCACACTTATAGCTTTGACTCAAACTGTACAAAAGAAAATTATGTAACCAAATGTGTGTACCTGTGTAATATTCCAGAAAAAATAAATAAATAAAAGACAGAGTGAATTCTAAGAGCAGCAAGAAAAAAAGCATCTATCACTTAAAAGGGAACCCCTTCCAGACTAATGGCAAATTTCTCAGTAGAAGCTTTACTGCCTGGGAAAGAATGGTATGGTATATTCAGAGTGGTGAAAGAAAAAAGCAAACAAACAAAAAAAACAAATCTTTTCACCAAGTATAGTATACCCAGCAATGTTATCCTTGATAAATAAACAAGAAATAAAGTTACTCAAACAAGGAAGCCATCAGTACTAGACCAGAACTATAAGAAATTACTAAAGGAGTCCTATACCTGGAAGGAAAAGATGCTACCTACCATTGTGAAAGACAGAAATGTATAAAAGCCACTCATAGAGCAAACACACACATGAGGAAGAAAAAACGACTCAAATGTTACCACTATAGAAAACCACCAAACCACAATGATAACAGTAAGAGAAAAAGAAAGGAATAAAGTCATAAAGCAAGCAGAAATCAGTTAATAAAATGAAATGAATAAGCCCTCGCATATCAATAATCACCTTGAATCTGAGCAGATTAAACTTTCTACTTACATAGACTGACTGAATGGATTAAAAAAACATGATCCAATCATATGCATGTACAAGAAACTCATCTCACCTGTACATAAACAATGAAAGTAAAGAAATGGAAAAATATATCCCATGCAAATAGAAACCAGTAATGATCAGAAGTAACTATAACTAGATAAAATAGACTTTAAATCAAAAATAGTTTTTAAAAAAGACAAGAAAATCACTATATAATGATAAATGGATTGATTCAGCAAGAGGATATAACAATCCTAAATACAAATGCATCCAACATCAGAGTACTCAGATTGATAAAGCAAATCTTATTAAATCTAAAGGTTGAAATAGGCTTCAATACAATATTGGCAGACTTCATACCCCATTCACAGCATTAGGAAGATCATCAGGACAGAAAATTAACACAGGAACATTGGATTTACATTGTATTTTAGAACAAATTGACCTAACAGAAATTTGCAGAACATTTCATCCAACAACTACAGAATATACATTCTTCTCATCAATAGATGGAACATTCTCCAGGATATATAGTACGTTAGGACACAAAACAAGTCTCAACAAATTTAAAAAATTTGAGATTGTATCAGGTATCTTCTCAGACCACAGTGGAATGAAACTAGTAGCAAGAGAAACTTTAGAAACTGTATGAATACATTAAAACAACTTACTTCCAAATGAGCCCACGCAGCACCACTTTGAGAGTTTAATTCTGATCTGCTTCCCACCTTAGAGCAAGTTTTGGTCTGACATTGCCACAACTACATCCATCAAAGGAGAGATAAAGGGTCAAGGAAGAAATTAAAGAGGAAATTAAAACATTTCTTGAAACAAATTAGGATTGGAACACAACACACCAAAACATACAGGATATGAAAAAGAAACACTAAGAGTAAGTTTTAGCAGTAGACACCTACATAAAAAAGGAGAAGATTTTAAATAAACAATCTAACGATGTACCTCAAGGAACTAGAAAAGCAAGAAAAAAACAAGCTCCAAACTAGAAGGAAATAAATAATAAAGACACAGAGCAGAACGAAGTTAAATAAACAGAAACTAAAAAAAAAAAAAAGGACCAACAAAACAAAAAGTTGGTTTTTTAAAAAGGCAAATCAAATCAATAAACTACTAGCTAGACTAACTGCTAGCTAGAAAAAAACAGAGAATACTCAATAAAATCAAAAATTAGAAAGAAGACATTGCAACTGATACCACAGAAATCCAAAAGATCATCACAGACAATAATGAACAACTATACGGTGATAAACTAGAAAACCTAGAGGAATTGATAAATTCCCGGACTTACATAATGTAGCAAGATTGAGTAAAAAAGAAACAGAGAACGTGGACAAACCAATAATGAATAAGGAGACTGAATCAGTAATAAAGTCCCCTACAAAGAAAAATCCAGTATTGGATGGCTTCATTGCTGAATCCTACCAAACTTATCAAAAAGAACTAATAGCAATTCTCATCAAACTATTAAAAAAAATGAAGATAAGAGAATTCCACCTAATTCATTCTGTGAGACCAACCATACTTTGATACCAAAACCAGACAAAGACACAACAAAAAAAGGATACTACAGGCAAATATCCATGATAAACAAAGATGCAAAAATTCTCAACAAAATATTGGTAAACTGAGTCCAACAGCATTTCAAAAAGATAATTCAGGGGAGGGGATCAAGATGACTGAGTACACACAGGTAACATGTGCCTCCTCCCCAGAGAGGAACCACAATAGTAAGTAGATACTCACATTTTCAACAAATCCTCTAGAAGAAAAACTAAAATTCACCAGAGAAGTGAAGGAAAGCAGCAAATGTAGATAAGAAGGTTTGAGGCAGCTTGCCTGGAAGGGGACTGGCTGGGAGCCAAGAATAGTTCCTGGACACAAGGAAACAGTAAGGAAGAAACCCACAGGGCTCCACACTACAAAATGGGTTTTTACATTCTTGACTACAGGAGAGCCCCTCAATTCTTGCAGGTTTCAGGTCTAACATGGGGAGCTGCCTAGAGATTGCAGAGATGTTTCTCCAGAAAGGGAACCCACACAGAATCCCACAGGCATCCAATCATACAGCAGCTTCATATTGGTGCCATTCTGAGAGCCTAGATACCAGGGATCTACAAATATGGCTGCTGCCACTCTGCTGCTCCGAGGAGGGAGAGGGAAGACCAGGCAGTCCCATGCACCACTGGGAAGGGCTCCACTGCCTTGCTGTGGGCTGCTGAGAGTCTGAGGCATGAGTAGACTGTACTCCCCAAAGCTTCTTGTCTATGTTACTCTCCTAGGAAGGGCCCTGCACTCTCTGATCACAGGCCTACAGTGTCGTTTTAACACTGGCCTCACCCCGCCCTCAGGGTGACCTCAGGGGCCCCTGGGACAATTCCAAATGACCTACTGCAGGCTGATGTGAGATGGAGAGACTTGAGCAGACTACCTTTCCCACAGCTTCTTGCCCATGCTGCTCACCTGAGAGGGACCCCGCCCTCTCTGGTTGTGAGCCCACAGCCAGCACCATATTAAGACTTCAACACTGGGCTGTGTCCTGAAGGCAACGACACAGCCTAAGTGACATGGCTGCAGCTGCTACCCAGCTGAGGAGGGACAGGAGAAACAAAGTTCTCTTATGCATACCTAGGACAATACTCACTATCTTGCTATAGGCTACTTTGAGACCAAGACGTGAGTTGGCCACACACCCTACAGCTTCCTTCCCATGCTGCTCACCTGAGATGGAACTGCATCTCTGGCCATAGGTCCACAACTGGCACCATTTTGAAAGTTTAATGCTGGGCTGTGCCCTGCTCTTGGGCTGAGCCTATGGCTGATGCATTGCAGTCACAGTCTTGCCAAAGAGGAATAGGAATGACCAAGCACTCCTTCTCATGCCTGAGACAATCCCCACTGCCATGCGATGAACTGTGAGAATACTGAAATGGACTGCATTCCTCTCAGTTTTTTTGCTCATGCTGCTCACCTGAGGAAGACTCTGCCCTCTCTGTTTGTGGGCCCACAGCCAGCACCATTTTGAGAGTTTAATTCTGGTTTGCTTCCCACCTTAAAGGAAGTTTTGGGCCAACATTGCTGCAACTACCTCCATGCAAAGGAGGGATAAGGGAGACTGGGCAGTCATACACACCCCTAGGACAATTTCCACTGCCTGTTGTGGTCTGCTGAGGGACAAGGGCATGCGCAGTCTGTACTCCCCACGGCTTGTTATCCATACTGCTCAACCTGAGAGGGGTCTTGCCCTTCTTGGTGGCAAGGCGACAGTGTAGCCACCCCAGCCCACATGAGCCAGTGGATTGGAGAGCACCCTGCCTCTGCCTGTCACAGCCAATGCCTAAACATATTACCTTGACATCTGAGAACAAGCCTGCTGACCTCGACCTATTCCCTCAGTACACAAGGACACCACACATGGGAACAAAAATATCTCAACCCAGTCTATTATCATTGACACCTCATCACCCTCACCTGGGTCTGAAGTTGATCTGACCTAACCTATTGATACCACCATAGTTGACACCCTTTCACATGTGTTACCAGAAGGCCAAGGGGCTAGCTTACCCAACCCACTGCAGCTACCAACAACATCAACACTGAAAGCTTGAGTCCCAGTGAGTTACTCCACCACTGATACTGCCATCATTCACATAATACCAGCTCCCTAGGGGCCCAAGAATCTGCCCACATACCCAGCCCACCATCTCCATTACCAGCATCTGAGCAAGCCACATGGAGGCCCTATAACTGGCCCTTCAGGACCCACTAACACCAGTGCTCAGTGTAAGCTGCTCTGGGGCTTAAAAAGAAGCATATTCAACCCACCAGTGCCACAACCATGGCCCAAAGACTGGCTCAATTGGCATTTTAGTCCCCAGCAAAACTTTACCACAGCCTCCACTAATAAATGCCCTAAACCACCAAGGGAATCACAGATACCAGTGACACTGTGTACTGCTGACAAAATCATACAGAAATGACACTACCACAGGCATCCCAAATCAAAGCCAAAGTGACATACTTAAGCAACAACATATACAAATCTTCAGGAAAAAAAAAAAATCTCTGCTACACAAACAATTTTAAAGAATTGGAAGAAGAGACTGCTATACTATTGTGCAGATATCAAAGGAAGGACACAGGATGCATGAAAAAGCAAGGGAATGTGACACCACAAAAGGACCACAACAATTGTCCAGCAACAGATCCCAATCAAAAAGAATTCTTTTGCCAGGTAAAGATTTCAAAATATTGATTTTAAAGAAGCTCAATGAGATGCAA
>NW_012148842.1:991479-992007 GCF_000956105.1 Propithecus coquereli | reverse complement strand
CAAATCTTCAGGAAAAAAAAAAATCTCTGCTACACAAACAATTTTAAAGAATTGGAAGAAGAGACTGCTAAACTATTGTGCAGATATCAAAGGAAGGACACAGGATGCACGAAAAAGCAAGGGAATGTGACACCACAAAAGGACCACAACAATTGTCCAGCAACAGATCCCAATCAAAAAGAATTCTTTTGCCAGATAAAGATTTCAAAATATTGATTTTAAAGAAGCTCAATGAAATGCAAGAGAAATCTAAAAACCAATATTAAAAAAATCAAAAATCAATTTGGTACATGAATAAGAAATTTATCAAGGAGAAAGATATTTAAAAAAATCCTGGGACTGAAAAGTTCATTGAGGGAAACACAACATAGAAATGTTTGAAAAGCTTCAGTAACAGTCTTGAAGACTGTTACTTCAAGCAGAAGAAAGAATTTCAGAACTTGATGACAGGCCCTTTGGAATAATCCAGTCAGATTAAAATAAGGAAAAAAGAAAAACAAAATGAACATGGCCTCTGAAGCATTTCGG
>NW_012148842.1:988902-989689 GCF_000956105.1 Propithecus coquereli | reverse complement strand
TTCTTCAAAAAGCTAAACAATATTGAAAAACCATAAGTTAGGTGAACCAAAAAAAGAACAGAGGTGATCCAAATCAATAAAATCAGAAATAAAAGAGGATATATTGTAACCAATATCACAGAAAAGCAAAAGATTATATATTCAGAGAGTATTATAAACAACTATATGCTTACAAACTAAAAACCTAGAGGAAATGGGTAAATTTTTGGAAACATACAACCTCCTAAGATTTAACCAGGAAGAAATAGAACTCCTGAACAGACCAATAATGAGTAGCAAGATTGAATCAGTAATAAGACATCTCCCAACAAAATAAAGGCCAGTCCCAGATGTATTCACAAACAAACTCTACCAAGCATACAAAGAAGAATATTAATCCTCCTGAAATGGTTCCAAAATAATCAAGGAGGGAAATTTCCCGGACTCACCCTGATACCAAAACCAGACAAGGATGCAAGAAAAAAAGAAAACTACAGACCAATAACCTTGATGAACATAGACACAAAAATCTTAAACAAATTACAGCAAATTGAATCCAGGGATGCAGGAAGATTCAACATATGCAAATTGATAAATGTGATATATCATGTAAATTCATTTAAAGATTCAACCATATGATCATCTCTATGGATACAGAAAAAAGCATTCAATAAAATTCAACATCCCTTTGTAATAAAATCTCTCAACAAAATAAGCATAGAAGAAACATACCTAAATGTAATAAAAGCCATATATGACAAACTCACGGCCAACACTATACTTAATGGGAAAAAGTTGAAATCATTCC
>NW_012148842.1:987269-987818 GCF_000956105.1 Propithecus coquereli | reverse complement strand
AATAAGGTATTAATAAATGCTCAACATCACTAATCATCAGAAAATGCAAATTAAAACTACAGTGCAATATCTTATACCAATCAGAATGGCTATTAAATAAAAGACAATAAATAACAAGCACTGGATAGGATGCGGAGAAAAGGAAACCCTTAGACACTATTAGTGGTGCTGTAATTTGGTGCAGCCACTATGAAAAGTAGTATGGAGATGTCTCAGAAAACTAAAAATTGAACTACTATACAATCCAGCAATCTCAGTACTGAGTATTTATCCAAAGGAAAAGAAATCAGTATGTCAAAGGCATATCTGCACCGCCATGTTTACTGTAGCACTATTCACAGTAGCAAAGCTATGGTATCCAACTAATTGTTTAATAACAGATGAATGGGTAAGGAAAAAGTGGTATATATACACAATGAAATTATATTGGTCATAAAAGAGAAGGAAATTATGTCATTTGCAGCAACATGGTCAGATCTGGAAGTCATTATGTGAAGTGAAATAAGCCAGGCACAGAAAGACAAATATCGTATGTTCTCACTCATATAT
>NW_012148842.1:986671-987219 GCF_000956105.1 Propithecus coquereli | reverse complement strand
AATAAGGTATTAATAAATGCTCAACATCACTAATCATCAGAAAATGCAAATTAAAACTACAGTGCAATATCTTATACCAATCAGAATGGCTATTACATAAAAGACAATAAATAACAAGCACTGGATAGGATGTAGAGAAAAGGAAACCCTTAGACACTATTAGTGGTGCTGTAATTGGTGCAGCCACTATGAAAAGTAGTGTGGAGATGTCTCAGAAAACTAAAAATAGAACTACTATACAATCCAGCAATCTCAGTACTGAGTATTTATCCAAAGGAAAAGAAATCAGTATATCAAAGGGATATCTGCACCGCCATGTTTACTGTAGCACTATTCACAGTAGCAAAGCTATGGTATCCAACTAATTGTTTAATAACAGATGAATGGATAAGGAAAAAGTGGTATATATACACAATGAAATTATATTGGTCATAAAAGAGAAGGAAATTATGCCATTTGCAGCAACATGGTCAGATCTGGAAGTCATTATGTGAAGTGAAATAAGCCAGGCACAGAAAGACAAATATCGTATGTTCTCACTCATATAT
>NW_012148842.1:984351-984743 GCF_000956105.1 Propithecus coquereli | reverse complement strand
TTGTTATTGTAATGATCATTTATAAGAGATCAACATATAAAACTGAAAGCCATTTCATGACTTATGTAAAATAGTTATTTACCATATTTAGAATACGCATGTATCTCTGACACACGTTAGAGTTCCTAGGAAGTGAAATAATAAATGATAAAGTTACCGTAGTGAATGTGGAATAATAGGTGAAGTGTGTGGAAAATTTTAAGGGATAGTTCTTCCAAGTCATATAGTACTCTGTACATATTTCACAACACAATATGTCTCCCATTTGTACCAGTGGTTCCCAGACACATCATCTATTTCAATTGGAGAATAATAGATATTGAAAAATTCTTACTCTATGACTTCTTTATATTAAGTCTCTATTCAAGTAGAATAATCTTTTTTCAGGCATC
>NW_012148842.1:976686-977194 GCF_000956105.1 Propithecus coquereli | reverse complement strand
GTCATAGGGGAAATAATTCATTTTTTAAAAATATTTTTCCCCTTTTTACTGTAACATTCTGGGCTTTGGATACTAGAGTATATTTAAAAAATGTATATACCAATCTAAATTAGAAAAAGTAAAATTCTAAGCTAGGCAAAAAAAGCATGTAGTTATCATTAGCACCGGTAAATTAAATTTATGAAGGTAACTGCCAAAATATCTTTTTATTCTTTCAGCAGCACGATTTCAATGCGTGCTTGATAACTATTCACTGCCATCTATGAAATATCTAAAAGTTATGTGGTGTTTTAGAGAAGATATCTGATTATTACAGCCTTCTTTCAAAGCAGGGATTGTTATTCTGGTTTCATAGATGATCATGGGGTTCAGAATCTCAGAGAAAGCAAATGGCTTGCCCAAAACCACATAATTATAGAGTGATAGAACCAGGAAAATGAAATATTTTGGTCCCCAAATGACAAAACTGTAAGATCACAGATGTATATTGCTGTGTATGAAATTTGAG
>NW_012148842.1:975173-976636 GCF_000956105.1 Propithecus coquereli | reverse complement strand
TAGACTATTTTCAAATTCTACTGAATAGATAGTTGAGCTTTATGATTTTTCTTCAAAGAAGTCCCAAGTACCTCCCTGAAACCAAGAATTATAAAGCACTTCAACAGCCATACTTAATGCTATTTTATATACTTATATCAATGAAATAAACTATCATGTATTGAGCATCTGTTATAAACCTATTCTACACATTGAGTAGACAACCAGCAGTGGAAAAAAATATAATAAAACCTGTCTTCATTGAGCTAAAAGTCTAGTCATTTAAATAACTGAGTTTCAACTCTACAGGTAGTTATAGAATAGTGACTTAAAATGTGAAATCCTTGGTTAGACTGCCTTTTAAATACAAGCTATATTACAAAGTATCTGTGGCCTAGAAATCATTTACTCTCTCTGTGCCTAAATTTCTTCATATGTAAAATATGAATAATGAAAATATTTATCTCTTATAGTTATTGTAAATACAAAAACAAAGTATTGGATAAATTAGTTGAGTATTATTTAAATACTAAATTTTTGTATAGCCCTTGTTTTTCACTAACTTACAGAACGCTTATGATATACTTCACATTTCTTGCCCTCAGTTTCCTGATTTTAAAATGAGGAATTAGGGTAGCTTATCACTAAAATCCCTTCAATCTCTATATGAGTTTAAGTCTTAAAATATTCCATGACTTTTGGTGGGCTCCTAAAAACCAGGCTTTGCTCCTTTGTATTAAAATATGTAACTCTGAAGAGAACCTAGTACAAAAAAATTGAAAACCTAAAGTTATTCCTTAGCCAAAATTTTTACGTGTACTATGATGGAGTTAATCTTTGTGTCCAAGGGAAAATCAACAAAGATGACAGCCTCAGCTGATGAGTTCTAATGGAGGAATACGATTCAATAAGGTGGTGTTAGAAAGCTGTATTTCAAAAGAAGTCTTCTGAAGTCAACAATAGAAAATTATGATGGGCAGGAATTAGAGGCCAGATGCCCCACTGTTTTTTTTTTCTTCTATTCATAGAAAAATTGGGGTAGTTATTTGGCATTTCCCTCCTGACAGGAGATGGCTAAGGAAGAAGACATCTAGATATTGCTTTCCTATAAACTAAAAGCTGATTTACCACCGTCCTACTGAATCTCATGCCTCGCTTCAACAGAACAAGGTAGAGTTAGTGATCAAAGGAATCAAATGCTAAAGAGATGTGAAGGAGACAGTCAGCAATTGCTTTATTGACTGATACTGATTCCTATAAAATTAGTTCAGGCCATTGACAATTTTTTTCCTTCCCTAAACTGTAAGAGAAATTAAAACTTTGGTCAAACTGTAGATAGTCAATGTGATCTAACAATTTAAGGTTTAAAAGAAAACTAATGAAATAGACAAGTTGTAAACAAAATAATGAAGCAATAAAAACAAAAGTATCTCTTTTGGAAACCAAAAAGTGAGCATTTTTAGAATTGATCAAAACGTTAGAGA
>NW_012148842.1:972516-973528 GCF_000956105.1 Propithecus coquereli | reverse complement strand
CATGTAGTTATCATTAGCACCGGTAAATTAAATTTATGAAGGTAATTGCCAAAATATCTTTTTATTCTTTCAGCAGCACGATTTCAATGCGTGCTTGATAACTATTCACTGCCATCTATGAGATATCTAAAAGTTATGTGGTGTTTTAGAGAAGATATCTGATTATTACAGCATTCTTTCAAAGCAGGGATTGTTATTCTGGTTTCACAGATGATCATGGGGTTCAGAATCTCAGAGAAAGCAAATGGCTTTCCCAAAGCCACATAAATATAGAGTGATAGAACCAGGAAAATGAAATATTTTGGTCCCCAAATGACAAAACTGTAAGATCACAGATGTATATTGCTGTGTATGAAATTTGAGTCATATCAACCTGCTTGTTATTTCTGTGAACAGCCGTTCTCCCTCTCTACTGTGAATTTACACTTGTTTCTTCTTTCTGGACATGTATCTTCATACCAGAAAGACTTATGTCCCCCTTCTTCATCTGACATCTCACTACTGAGAACTCTGCATTAGAGATTAGAGACACCTTTTATAAATAAGTCTTTATTTTTTATAACAATTTTAAATTTTTTAGAATAGCATTGAACGTGAGAATTGAGAAGATAGAGAGCAGAGAATATTGATATATCCCATACCCAGTTTCCCCTATTATTAACATCTTACAGTAACATGGTACATTTTTTATAATTAATTAACCAATAATGATGTATTATTATTAACTAAAGTCCATACTCTATTAAGATTTTCTTAGTTTTTACCTAATGTCCTTTAACTGTTCCAGGATCCCATGTAGCATTTAACATTGCATTTAGTTGTTAAGTTTATTTAGGTTCATTTTGACTGTGGCGGTTTTTCAGCCTTTACTGATTTTATTGAGGACTCCTGATCAGATGTTTTGTAGGTTATCCTACTACTAGGATTTGTCTAATGCTTTTCTCATGCTGGAGTGATAGGTTATTGGGAGGAAGATCACAGAAGGAAAGTGCACTATATCACATCTAAGGTA
>NW_012148842.1:969851-970382 GCF_000956105.1 Propithecus coquereli | reverse complement strand
AACAAAATCTTACACAAAATTTATCAGAAAATAGAGAAAAATAAAATATACCCCAACTCATTTTATAAGGCCAGAATAAGCCTAATAACAAAATATGACAAAGATATTGCAAAAAACAATGCAGACAAATAGCCCTATGAACACAGTTGTAGAAATCCTTACACAATATTAACAAATCAAATTCTTCAATGTAGAACAATAATGCATTATAATTATGAAAGGTTTACCTTAGGAATACAAGGTTGGCTTTATATGTGAAAAATAAAACAATACAATTCACTTCATTAACATTTTTAAAAAAGCATATAAATATTTCAAAAGTTACAGAAAAACACAATTTAACACATGATGATAAATATTTCAGAAAACTAGGAATAGAACTTTTTCTTCCTATTGCTATCAACATGGCTACTGTGAAATATTGAATACTATTTCCTCAATATAAGGAAAAAAGGAAAGATGACTATTCTTATCCTTTCTACTCAATATTATACTACTCATTGTAATAGAATAAGAAAAAGAAATAAAAAC
>NW_012148842.1:966367-967280 GCF_000956105.1 Propithecus coquereli | reverse complement strand
AATAAATGTTATTCTTATATGTGCATTTATGTGTTGATTAGTTAATACCAATTTGATGGTGAGTACAAATGGATCCCGTTCTTCTGCTCTTGTGGACTTGATATTGATTTTGATAACCTGGCTGTGGTATCATTGTCAGGTTTATCCTCTGGAATGTCATTCTGCTTTTCTTCCTTTTCTATTCTGTTCTTTTTAGAGTTACATAAATGTTCTATTTATCTCCCCAAATACCTTTATTATTGCTTATCTGGGAGAGGTACTGATTTTCTTTTATTTTCTCATTGTACTGAACTACTGGTACACAGAGGGAGAGCTTTGGTTATCTCTGAATTGTAGTCACCAATCACAGAGCATGTTGTATAGGGAATATGCAGTTAAATATTTGCTGAATAAAGGGATGTTTTTATAATAAGTCAAATTTTGTAATTCAAAACAAGTTTTAGTGAGCCAGTATGGCATGATAGACAGTATCTTGAGATAGATTTTCACATAAAATCGAGACATAGTCTTCAAATATGTGACTTTAGGCCAGGAGTTCAAGACCAGAGTGGGCAACATAGTGAGACCCTGTCTCTACAGAAAATTTAAAGATTAGGCAGACATGGTGGCATGTGCATGTAGTCCCAGCTACTTGGGAGACTGAGGCAGGAAGATTGCTTGAGCCCAGGAGTTTGACGCTATAGCGAGCTATGATTGGGCTAGTGTACTCCAGCCTGGATGAGTATAAATAAAATAAGATAAACTCTGAAGTGTATGCATCTTACTCACAGAGTAGAAATTTTCTCTAATGTTGATCTCTGATTCAAAGAATATATAATCTAAAAGTTGTTTATGAATCTATCAGGAGCATTTGTTATGTTTTATATTAAATACTTCTATTTTTGATTATAAAATTAGACTTCAAAGAAACTCT
>NW_012148842.1:958255-960231 GCF_000956105.1 Propithecus coquereli | reverse complement strand
GGATTTCTAATATGCGTTCCCCTGACTATGCCTTGATTTCCCCAGATACTCACATAAGATGTAACATTATAAAAATTTTGTGCGTAATCAATTCATTTAATCTTTTTACCTTTTGTGCATGTTCCTGTCAACATCGTTTGCACAAGACATGTGCCATCCAAAAAACTTAATTTTAAATGTTCTGTTTATTTATAAAATCAGACTTATGAAGTATGATAGAAGAATTATTCTTGACACAAATTAACCAGGACCCTTGAATCATTCATACGGAAATTAATTTAAAGAATTTTTGAATAGGTAGATAGATAATATCATTCCCCTCCAAGAACACTGAAACAAGCATTTTCTTCTATTAATAGTTCCACTCAGGCTCTGAGTATTCCGCATGTGATTGAGAAATTAAGAGTAATTAACAGAACTAAATACAGATCTAAGTATTGGCCAGAGACAGAAAGTAGGAAAGGGAAAGAAGTGAATTCGAGGTAAGGATATCAACTTAGGCTCCCCTAGATATTTTTCCCAAAGAAGATGACTGCATGGCCAGTTCAGACAAAGGTTGGTCTGTTGATCTTCCAGACTTGAATGTATGGAGATGTGAGCCTACTTTTTCCTAAGCTTCAGATACTGTCAACCTTGTGTTTAAAAAAGTAGGCCTCATGGGTTCTTCTGCCCCTTCTGTATAGATTATCCCATAGGTTAGAAAAAAATAAGCTAAGGAAAACCATCACTTTCATCATTTTAGGCATACTATTACACTCATCTTCATTTCTGGGAGTATAATTGTAGCTTTAGGCAACTCAAACCCTGTTTTTCTTAGTCAGCAACATGGCAGAAAACATATAGTTAGTTAATTGATCGATTGATTAATTTTAAAATTAAAGGCCAAAATGACCAGGTTTCTAAAGTAACACAATACAAATGTTATCCAAAGCCACCTTCTGCAGCTGACCTGTTTATACGAAGATGCTTATCTCGCAGGTCCTGAGGCAAGGATAGAAGATTGACTAGCAATGGGCTCTCTCTAGAATGCAGCAGAAACTTTGGGATATTTCAAGATAACTCTTCTTGGGACTGAGCAGATTTCTTCCTTTTATTACTAGAGGCTCCTCTTACCTCTCCTCAGATAGAGCTCTGAGCCCCAGACAATTTTCCTAAAGATTTAATACCTTTCCTTTGAAAAACTTCATTATACTTTACCTCAACCTTTGTAGAACACATATAATAAGTCTAAGAAATGAAAATTAGAGACAATTAGGATTTCTATGAAGTTTGACTCATGATCAGAAATCAAAATACATTTTCTTGTTGAAGTACTTTCATTGGGATAACAAGCTTGAGCTCTTATATTTATTTAAAATCATTGTTTCTGGTAAATTTATGCCTCCCAATTTGTTCTTTTTGCTTAAGATTGGTTTTGCTATATGGGGTCTTCTCTGGTTCCATAGGAAGCATAGAATTATTTTTTCTAGATCTGTGAAAAATGATGTTAGTATTTTAATAGGGATTACATTGAATCTGTAGATCACTCTGGGTAGTATAGACATTTTAACAATGTTGATTCTGGCGACCCATGAGCATGGTGTGGTTTTCCACCTGTTTATGTCATCTGCTATTTCCTTCATCAGTGTTTCATAGTTCTCCCTGTAGAGGTCTTTTATCTTCTTAGTTAAATATATTCCTAGGTATTTTATATTCTTTGTCGCTATTGTGAAGGGTATTGAGTCTTTGATTTGATTCTCAGTTTGACTGTTGTTGATGTATAGGAATCCTACTGATTTCTATACATTGATTTTGTAACCTGAGATTTTGCTGAATTTGTTTATCAATTTCCAGTAGTCTCATGGCAGAATTTTTGGGTTTTTCTAGATATAAGATCACATCATCAGCACAGAGCAATAGTTTGACCTCATCTGCCCCCATTTTTATGCCCTTGATTTCTTTTTCTTTTCTGATTGCTCTGGCTAGGACTTCCAACA
>NW_012148842.1:956888-958205 GCF_000956105.1 Propithecus coquereli | reverse complement strand
TGTATGAAAAATAAAATTCACAAGGTAGTAGCTACTTTCAGAGCAAATCATTGTTAACACTGTTATTACTGGGATTTTAAATAAGCGAATATTAAGCATTCTCCATCATAAATAAAACTATAATGGAAAATTATTTGTTTATATGTTGATTCCATGCGGTAATTTTTTATTGTCTGTTAGTTTTTAACATAGCCTATTAAATGGGTTAGATCATGATTGCAGTGAGAAACATTAGGTATATAACAAGGCATATTTAAAACTATAGAGTAGGAGAAATATTAATTTTTGTCCTGTCTTATGTATTTACATGAAACCAAATAACTGACTATGTGGAAGCTGGAAGGTTTGTACTCATTTTATCACAGTTCTGCCTCTTGTGGTTATGTGTTCCCTTGGGAAAAAAGAATGTAGTTCAAGGACTATGCATTCATTTTTCTTAAAACCCATTCTCAATTTGGAAAAGTGACATGATGTGTTAAGAGGTGGCCAATATTCCCAATGTATTTTTTAAAAATTCTAAAACTGACTATTGTCATGGTTTTCTTTCACTTAAAAGGATTTACACTTTCTTACTGGGTTTTTGCTGCTGAATTCTGTAGTAGCACCTATCTGCTATTAGTGGAAGAGATAAGGGATCCAAGGTCTATAAGCTTGCATCCATGGAGGAAAACTGAATTGCTAATGGAAAGTATTTTTCTATTGATATAGTGTCTAGCTTATCTTGAAATATTAACTTTATCTTCACCAAAATTTTCAGAAACGATCTATTGTATTATCCATTCCCTCCAAAAATTAATGCTACACAAAGTGTGGTACTTGAATCACCAGCATCAGCTTCACCTGGGAACTTGTTTGAAAGGCAGAATCTTAGTCACCATCTCAGATTTTCTGAATAAAAACCTGTATTTTAACAAGTTTCCTAGATGATTTGCTCTATATCAAGTGAAGTCCAAATATATGAGATCTCAACTTTTGTTGCTTCCTTTAGCACAACTTCAGAGAACATCCCTGGCTAGGATGCCCTTATTAATCCTTTCATACACCAAGTTCTTATCCACGGCTCTTACAATTACAATTTTAATTTATTGCTCCATCATTTGACTGTCTACTGAGTACACTATCAGCACCAGGATGAAACTATAACTGCTTTTCCTCATCATGGTCTGCCTGTATAATGTATTACATATATAATCAATAAGTATTTAACAAATGCATGAATGAATGAAGCCTGCTTGACAGGTAACAAAAATGTCTATATTGCTACCATATAAGGTTGGTTCCAACTTAAAAATAAGTAGCTTTCATTTTTAATTGTTA
>NW_012148842.1:955268-956838 GCF_000956105.1 Propithecus coquereli | reverse complement strand
TTATATATTAAATATATAAAACCCTTGAAAGGCCCATCGAGGAATAGAAAAGTATCTTGTTCATAGAAATTCACCATAATTGATTTTTTAAAAAATTATGACGATTATGAACTATACTATCATCCCTAACTATTTCTGTTCTGTTGCATCCTTTGGATTCATTATCTATTCTCCAGCTTTGGTCTACAAAATATAGATCTTATTTATCCTGGAAAGTTGAAGACTAGTGTTTTACTTATATTGTCACCTGGCTTTTATGTTACAAGAATTGTACTAAATGCCTTATACATATTCTGCCCTTTAATCCTAATAATCCTATGAAGCAGGAACAACTGCTAACTCCACTGCCTTTGAAAGAAAAATGAGGTTCAAAATTGGTTCCGTTACTTTTTCAAGGTCATCCAACTAATAAGTAGAAGTTGTAGGATCAATCTTAACCCTAACTGTAACATCTTAACCTTTAGCATATTTGAGTCATGGATAATGAACATAGCTCTCCAGATCCTTGCACATTATCATGATGGACAAGTATTATTAGATAACTCCATAGACACAGAAATTTGTATAGGCACTATAACATACCTTAAAAAATAAATGCTACTAATGCAATAAAATATATATGTTTTTGAAAATTAGCTACTATTTACCAAGGATCAGAATGTGCTTGGCATCTTGCCAACATTATCTTAATTTTTTTCTTTCTCAAAAGATTTGTAAGGTTAATATTCTTATGATCATTTTATAAATGAGAAACTTGAGACTTGGGAAGATCAGATAACCTCTTCTGGGTAAATCACATAGCTAGTAAGTAGCAGACTGTGAACCGGTCTATTTGTCATCAAGAGTGTTTTTAACTATCACACTATACTATCTTGTTACCACTTTATTTTTGTGCCTCTCAGGTTAATATCTCTTTATCATCACATTACAGTGCAGACTATGAATATTCTGAGAATACTGAGAATTATGTAAATTTACTATTATGTAGATTTACTGTTATGTAAACTGCATTCTAGATAACTGGTTTAACAATATCCTGACTTTCTACTATTTGAAAAACCTGCTTGAGATACTATGATTTTATGAAATTTAAAGACATTTTATAAGTAAAAATATTATTAACATCCTTTAATCCATTACTAAGCATATGTGTTCAAATACATGCCTTCTTGGAAAATTATTGTGTCTTAGAATTAGTGATTGGCATATTTACATAGAACTTATTTTATGTTTTTACCTATGCCCCCATCATAACTCTGCAGATTCTTTTCAGCAAAGTCTATATTTTATAATCTAGAAAGATTTATGGGCCCAGGTGAGATACCTAAAATCATTACATTTTTGTCACATTCTCATGTAATAGGTAAAGCTAATAAAAAGACATACTAATGTGAGATAAAAGCCAGCTGGATTATTTCAACCCAGTGATTAAATTCTATCAATCACGGTACCCTTTGCTGTCAGAAAAGAAAACAATAAGGTTTTGTATAGATGAAAATAAGGCTTAGGGTAAATTAAAGTGAAAAGCTTAATCTATAAAAGAAATATACTTCTAAAATTGGGAATGTGA
>NW_012148842.1:943359-944252 GCF_000956105.1 Propithecus coquereli | reverse complement strand
TTAATACAAGTCTTACCAAATTTGATTTGCAAATGTTTTCTTCTATAAATTTTGAGTTTTTGGTGGTATTCTTTGAAGCATAAAAATGTTAGTATTATTGAATCCACTTTATCTATTTTTCCTCTGTTACTTGTCCTTTTGAAGCCATACCTAACAAAGCTTTTCCTAACCCAAAGATACAAAGATTTGCTCCTACATTTTCTTCTAAGAGTTTTATCATTTTAACTCTTATACTTAGGCCAATGATCCATTTTGAGTTAACATTCATATGTAGCATAAGGAAGTTTCCAATTTCATTTTTTTGTATGTGGATTTCCTGTTGTCCTGGTAAAATTTGTTAGAAAAATTAATTCTTCCCCATTGAATTTTCTTGGCACCCTGTAGGAAATCAATTGACCATAGATGTAAAAGTTTATATCTGGACTCTCAATTTTGTTCCATTGATCTATATGTATATCCTTATGCCAATACCATGCTGTCTTGATTACTGTAGCTTTGTAGTAGGTTTTGAAATGGATATGGGTGAGTTTTCCAACTTTGTTCTTCTTTTTAAGATTTTTTATTTGCTATTCTGTCTTCCTTGTATTTCCACATGAAATTTAGAATCATCTTGTCAATTTCTGCAAAAAAGGCAACTGAATTTTGTTAGGGATTTTGCTGAATCTTCAGATCAATTTGGAGAGTGTTGCCATCTTAACGATATTAAGTCTTCTAATGTATGCACACAACATGTCTTTCTATTTAGTTAGGTATTTTAATTTTCTTCAATGATATTTTGTAGTTTTTGGTGTACAAGTTTTGCACTTCTTTGTTAAATTTATTCCTAAGTATTTTATTCTTTTTGAGGCTATAACAAATAAAATTGTTCTTAATTTCATTTTGAGATTGTTCAT
>NW_012148842.1:942062-943309 GCF_000956105.1 Propithecus coquereli | reverse complement strand
ATTAAAACACTTACAGAAGACAATGAGTAAAATGGCTAAGATAATCTTCACCAAAAAACATAAGATCCATTAAAATGGATACTTTTGTTTTATGAAATCCCTCAGTAAGCACCAAAAAGCTTAAACATGTTTGCATCAATTATATACGAAGATCCTATAGAGCTGTCATCTGGTTGACATTTTTAAATTAATCATTTCTGAAGTTAAAATAATATATGTATATGGCTTAAAATTCAAATTTTTCTATAAAGCTTTAAATAAAAAAAAGTAGTCATCAGCCTCATTCTACCCCATCCCTGCTTTCTATTCCTCATAAGCACTTTACTTTTAGCTCTTTCTTATGTTTCTTTAATCTGCATGTTTAAAAAATTATGTTTCTATTATGTGTTGATTTTTCCAATTTAGGTGCTATTGATAGCTTCCTACTGAAAGATAACTATTTTGTTTATTCAGAAATACCCTTACTCTACCTATCACACACATTCTTCCTATATCATTATATCACAATTATTGTTTAAATCAATATTCACTGTTTTCATTATCTTGTACGTGTTCTTCAGGGCTGAATCATGTAGTATACTATCAATACATTTTTTTCTTTTTTATTATTATTTAAAAATTTCTTGGTGACATAACTTCCAAAATCCTCTGTGCACCTTCTCTAATTTAGCTCGTTTGCATCAAAGTTGTCTGGATTTCCCTTCATCAGCCTCCTAAGACATCACTTGGTTTTCTCTTGTGTGGGTTCCCCTGACTTCTGGATCATTAATCTTTTTGTAACTTTTCTAATTTTTGATGGAAGACAAAAATCTTCCTGTATTGATGCTTCTGTATAATCTTCCTGAGGAAAGTTGTTTGGGTAATAAATTTTTGGTTGGCTTAGATGTCTGAAAATGTCTTTATTCTATTCTCTCAATTGATAGTTTTTCTCTGCCTAGAGGTAGAGTCTGGAAATCATTATCTATTAGAATTTAAGGTATTGCTTCACTGTTTCCTAAATTTCACTTCTATTATTGTTTCAATGTGATTGTAATCTCCAGTCTTTTGAATATGATTTTTAAATAATAGCTCTATACAGATAAAATTCACATACCATACAATTCACCCAACTAAAGTGTAAAGTCCAGTAATTTTTAGTATATTCATAGAGTTGTACAACCATTACCACTATCAATTTTAGAACATTTTCATTATGCCAAAAAAATAGCCCTGCATCCTTTAGCAGTCACTCCTCAGTTTTCCCCAAT
>NW_012148842.1:941462-942012 GCF_000956105.1 Propithecus coquereli | reverse complement strand
GTCTGGTCTGGGACTTTTCTTTTTGGGAAGATTTTTTATTGCTGCTTCAATTTTGGTACTTGATATTCGTCTGTTCAGGAATTTTATTTCTTCCTGATTGAGCCGGGGGAGGCTGTGTGTTTCTAAGAATTTGTCCATTTCCTCCATATTGTCAAGTTTATGTGCATAGAGGTTTTTATAGTACTTATAGATGATATTTTGTATTTCCATTGGCATCAGTTGTAATTTCTCCTTTTTCATTCCTGATCGAGCTTATTAGAGTCCTTTATTTTATTCCTCTCATTAATCTAGCAAGAGGCGTGTCAATATTGTTTATATTTTCAGAGACCCAACTTTTTGTTTTATTAATCTTCTGTATAGTTTTTTTGTTTTCAACTTCAAGCTATACTACAAGGCTATAGTAACTAAAACAGCATGGTACTGGCACAAGAAAAGAGCCATAAATCAATGGAACAGAACTGAGAACCCAGATATAAAACCATTCTCATATAGCCATCTAATCTTTGACAAAGCAGACAAAAACATACGGTGAGGCAAAGAATCCTTATTC
>NW_012148842.1:940273-940635 GCF_000956105.1 Propithecus coquereli | reverse complement strand
TATTTTACTCTCATTTTTGAAAGGGATTTTTGGTGGATATAGAATTTTGGGTTGACATTTTCTTTTCTTTACACTCTCTGAATATATCATCCTGCTTCCTTCTGACTTCTATAGTTTCCAATGAGAAGTCAGCTGTTATTCATCTTGGGGCTTCTTTGTATGTGATAAATAGTTTTCCTCTTGCTGCTTTCAAGATTTTTCTTTCTCTCTGACCTCTCAAGATTTTGACTGTGACATATCTCAATGTGGATGACTTTGTGTTTCTCTGATTTGAAGATTATTGAGCCTCTTGGTTGCATTGATTAATATTTTTCATCAAATTTAGGAAGTTTTCAGTATTATTTTTTCAAATATTTTTTTCT
>NW_012148842.1:935628-937609 GCF_000956105.1 Propithecus coquereli | reverse complement strand
ACAGTGGGGCTTGTTTTTGTTCCAGTGTTTGATTGTTTTATCTGGACTAGTTTATTTCAGTGACATCTGTTTCCCCACAGTGTGAAGTGTCTGATGCATCCCTCAGAGGGTATAACCTTGGGCATATGCACAATCAACTTGTAGTGACAGTGGCTTTAGCAGTGGTTCTCTTTGACTATCTTGTTCCCTGATCTCTCTATTAAGCTGTGTGCCTTTATTGCTATCACATCTAGCAGATAGCTTGCACTAATTGTCAGCTGATTGCTCTATTACATTAAAAACATACCCTTTGGCATAAATTGCTCCAAAGTCTTATTCAATCCCATTCTGGCCAATTTTCAGGAGTACACTTTGAGGTTTGTTCCAATCCCACAATGATTCTTCTTAGCTATCTTCCCCCCACCATTCCCCGCCCCCCACCCTTGTTCCTAACTGACCTAAATTTTAGCTTGTTGTTCCTATGGAGCTACCATTTTTGTCTTAATTGATTACCACCACAATATTCATTGTTTTTGACAGTGCCCTTAGGCTTGAACTTTCCCATGCTCTGTTACAAATAGAGTTAGTTCCCTTGGGGAAAGCAGCCTAGCTCTGATTCTTCAAGCCTGTATCTTTCTGAGCAAAACATTTGCATCACTGTTATAGATCTGAGGACTCGGATAGTGGACAGTGCCCCATTTTTCTCAGTGACAACTTTGATTTACTAGTGGCATTCTGGGTTTCAGTATTTGTCTTTGGTCTTGGCTTTCCTCTCTGGCTGTGGAATCTATGCCTCATGAATGATCTGGATGAGGGCAACTGGATGCCTCTATTCTTGGTCTATTCCTGGGGTAGAGATTCTGCCCTGTAAGTGTGTTCTTCGTTTTTAATTTGATACCTGTGTATTTTGCTGTGCCTGTTGTTCTTTGGGTTAGAATTCTTTGGTTCAATGTCTCCAGAGAGTAATTATTAAGTGTTCTGCTGCATGAGTTAGAAGAGGAAATCTAATATTTTCTTCCAATTAGTTCTCAGTTTACATCCCCATTCTACCCCACTTCCACTTCTATTATTCTCAGGGATATTAAGTACCTATAATTTCTGAGCCTTTCCAATGTTTTGGTTTTGTATTGATTCGCTTCTTGACTTTCCTCCAAGGTATTACATGTTGCACAACTTAATTGAGTGCCATTCATATCAAAGCTTATTTTAATAATGTCCATTGGAGATGTGCATTGCACAATCTAAGTGGTTGAAATGCTGCAGCCCCGATCATCGTGTCTCTCATTGTCTTCAACCTCTGGCTTAGGTTTTACTTTCTTATTACTCCTAAGAGCTAAGCAGCTAACTAAGTCAGACAATACTCATTTGTTGCTTTTTTGCTTCTAAATATTTTTTAGTATCCTTTGTCTGCTCTAGTTTACTTTCTTGTCTCTTTATCCTTATGGATTTGTGCATTTTTTTAATTGCCATTTTATAGAGATTTTTATAAAATGCATAGGTGAAGAGGTGTGTTCCATTGCTATGCTTAACACACTTGTTACTGAGCACCTTTTAACCTAATATATGCCAGGAATTGTGTTGGATCTTTGCATTTTTCTTTGTTCATTCTCACTGTGTTGAACATACAGACACTTCTCAAGGTTATCATTGCTTCCTATAGTCTGGGTCTAATATGAGGATTTAAGAGTATGATGTTTGCCCCGTGTGGGGAAAAAAAATGACTTTTATCTTCACTTTTCAAATAGATTTAGTCACAAGTAACCCTGACTTACTAAATGTGAAGAAATAGGAATTTTGCTAGCAATATTGAATTCTTTTTGCAAAGGTTTCTGTATTGATGTTGTCTCACCTCCTTTAACCCTCCATCCTATTATGTTTCTTTCACATAAACCACCCAATATACTTATATCATTTATGTATATATAATCATTTTTAACTATACATTCATTTTCTTACCCTTCTACATCTAGGCATAAAAAACTTTCCTATCAGATGTGCACAA
>NW_012148842.1:932814-934503 GCF_000956105.1 Propithecus coquereli | reverse complement strand
TAGCTGGTGTTTACCAATGAGTTGGGATGGTTGGAGTTCTTTTCCTTGAGTGAACTGTCAACTTGCAAGTGTAACATAAAATGAGAATATCTCTTAGCATTGGTGTGATATACTCTCAGCTTTTTGTTTTTTTGATTGTTTTTGAAGTAGGTGCTCCATCAGTTTCCTTTTTTTTTTTTTTTTTTTTGCTGAGACAGAGTGTCACTCGGTGTCCTGGGTAGACTGCAGTGATTGTAGTCACCACAAACTCCAGGTCCTGGGCTGTGAGCGGTCCTTCTGCCTCAGCCTCCTGGATAGCTGGGACTACAGGCGCGCACCACCAAACCCAGCTGGGTTTTGTGGTTTCGTGTCTTTTTTTTTGTCTTTTTTTTGTTTCTTGTCTCTAAAGAAAGGGGATCTCACTGTCCTCAGGCTGGTGTTGAACCCCTGAGCTGCAGCTATTCTCCCGCCTCGGCCTCCCAGAAAGCTAGGATTACAGGCGTGAGCCACCGCGCCCCGCCTGTTTTTTTTTTTTAATTATTAACTTGGTTGCGCTTTTGTATAGTCTATACATTTTAAAGCATAATTGTTGGCATAACTTAGAGTTGTATTCCTTGCATAGACAGAGAAATATTTGAAAGAATGGCATGAAAATCATGGAGATAAAATGAAATTTGTAAACAATAGAGAATAAGAGAATACGATAGTCGAGAAAACATGCATACTGTTCCTGATACAGAAGTTATATATCTCACTGCTATTCACGTTCTGTTGGTAAGAACTAGTTCTATAGCTCTAACTAGATTAGAAGACTGGTAAAACCTAGCATCTCTCGTTGAATAGTCACTTCTCAGAAACAACTCTGCAGTATGTGAGGGAGAACACAAATATTTTTTAACAGCTAGCTATATTTACCATACAAAATAAATGTTTTCAGCAGAGAACTGGCTAATTGCTAATAATCCATAAAATGGAATGATATATAATTATTTTAAAAGGATAAGGAGATCTCTATGTGTTGAGAATATATGCACACACATATTTGAAGAAAATAATAAAAAGTATATAATGTTTTATAAACCCCAGACTCAGACCGTCTGGTTGGTTCACAACTTCTACCTTATTACAGCTAAATTATAGGAAATTTTGCTTTTCTTTTTGAAAGGGTTGTAAATCCTTATGGAATATTAATATGCAAAATAAAAATTTTGAAGTGGCAGTATTGCCATGGCCATTTATCAAGTATACCTATTTAAAATCCTTAAGAATTTTAAAATAATTGCATATTAGTTCTGGTGGCTTTTGATAATTTAAAAAAATGGTATGTAGACATTGTTGTTTCTGTTGTTTACAAACAGAAACTGTTTTATTTATTTCATTTTTTTGCAATATGTGTTTGTTAAACTTCTTTTTTTCATCTAACACACTGGGTAGAAACTCCAGTATATTATTAAACATGAGTGCTGAGAGGAGTTATCCTACTTCTTTATCACTTGTTCCTGTTATTGGAGCAAAAGATTCAGTTAGGTTAAAGAAAATCCCCTCTATTACTATATTGCTGAGAGTTTTTTTTAATCATAAATGGATATTTTTTGATTATATTATTTTAGGCATCTATTGGAATGATAGAATTTTCATCTTTTAGTATACTGATAGGATTACCTGCATTAATTGATTCTCATTAGTCATGATATATTATCCTTTAATATA
>NW_012148842.1:927614-928929 GCF_000956105.1 Propithecus coquereli | reverse complement strand
TCAGAGGTTTAATACAACAAAAATTCAATTTTTCCCTGATACCACAGGGCAAATGGGTCATCAGTGGATGGATTCCCATGCGTTGTTTCAGGCTCCTGCCATCCTAAGGTCCTAGGAATCTTCTTCTGGATCCCCTGCAGCCAGATGGCTAATAAGTGAAGAGAATGGATCATTGTCAGAATGCTTTAAGCATCAGGTCAAGGAGTGGCACACAACAGTTCTGCCTACATTACATTGGCCAGAAGACAGAAATATGGCTCCAACTTAACTGCAAGTCAACTGGGGAATGTCATCTTTTTATTTGCCAAGGAAGAGGAAACAGGATGATGAATATTTAGCTATTGTCTGCCACACTCGCACATCGTCCTTAAACTACTAAAACCAGGGTTGGAGTTAAGGCACTGTTGCTCCAGAGTCCAAAGCTTTAACGTAATACTCTACTATCATTCAGAAAGGAACATAAGTGGTGAAAGAGATCTTAAATTTATTATGAATTATTTTTTCATTCCTCTAGACTTCCTGTTACTTTTTATTCATAACACAAATTCAGAAATCTATTTCTTCAATCTATTTCTAAGTCAAAGAATGGCTTAGAAGTTGGGATGCCTCAAAGCTACCCACCACTTATAAACTGTTAACTTGAAGAAGGTATACTCACATTTTGAATCTATTCCCCTTTGCAACTTATTCCCCTTTAACAGCTTTGATAAAGACATAAATAGATTCCTTAAAAACAGAACAAAGTGGATCTGTGTTAGGAGAATATTAATCAACTGGATTAGAATTTGATCCATGAAATAATAGCTCCTCTCCTTTAATAAAAATTTCATGATAATGCTGGAATACCATAAAATCTGAATAGAGATCAGATACTACATTTACATGTCGGTGTTCTCACTTACCTATTTCATTCCCTTACATACTAGTGGTCTTCCTACTTCAATCTATGATCCAAACTGATAATGTTGCTTGAGCTATGTTTCAAGAAAGGCACTTGATGAAGACTAATGGTTCAAGTATAAAATTTTCTATTGTACTTAAGTAAGCTTTCTAACAAAATCCATCTGATGTACTTTTAATTACATACAGTTATTGTAGTGTTAACATGTAATTAAGCATAAATGCTAAGCAGTTCAAATAGATAAGTTTACAATAATTACTATTGCTTCCACAGTAAAGCCAAATTTTAAGTTTTAATTTTTATGTTGCTAGTTCATGGTTCTTCATTCATGATCTGTTAGCAGAATCAATATTTACCATTTCACCTAATATCATATACTGTTTTTTTTGTTTTTTTTTTTTTTTTTGAGACAGA
>NW_012148842.1:926070-927564 GCF_000956105.1 Propithecus coquereli | reverse complement strand
GGATGGACTAAGTGAGATACATTAATATAATGGAATACCATTCAATAATCAATAGGGGAGAATTGATATTAATAATAATATACATTAATCTCAAATAGATTGTGTTAATTAAAAGAATAAAGATTCAAAATACTAAACATTTGATGATTCCATTTTATGATGTGCTGTAAAAGGCAAAATCATTGAGATATAAAACAGGTCAGTAACCAACAAAAGCTGGCTGCAGGGAAATGGGTTGACTGCAGAGGTACAAAGCGGACTATTTTGGGATAACAGTCCTGTTCTATACCTTGATGATGGTGTTGGTTAGACAACTATATGAATTTATCAAAACTTGCAGAAATGTACATTTAAGAGTTAATTTTACTGTATTCAAATTATACCGTAATAATAAAAATGGAACAAAAAGACATAAGAAAAGGATTGCCTTAATGTTGTGTCTTTCTACATGAGAATACACAGAAAATTTAAGGTCAGTAAGTAGTCTAAAACTAAGCAAAAGATTGTGAAGAAATCCATGCTAGCAGTCATAAGCAGCGGCCTAATCTCTGCAAGACAGCTCACACTGCATTTTACTAGGCCAAGGAAACAGAAGTGAGAGGATGAATGATGTGACACAAATTATCACCATTCTAAATATGTCAAGCATATGTCCTGCTGACAAGAAGGACTGTCTGGCATGGTAAGTAGCTGCATCAGCTTTTCAATCTCCAAGTACAAAAAATGAGTGAGGTACTTGTCTTTTTAATGTGCTGTGTTAGGAAAGAATAATTTTTTCCTCATTACTATGATTATAGTTGTTGGTTAAAAGGTGTTTTTTGTATTAATACAAGCCAAATTCAGGCAGCAATTTTATTACTAAAATTGAGAATGAAATATTATCCCATTTTGTAAAGTAATGTCTCAGATAACTTGTGTATTTGGGAAGGTGCCTATACCATCCTGTATTTCTAAAGAATTTCTAAAAGTTCTAATTTCCTCTCAGGGAGAAATATAAACTGAAAGAATACAAATACAATAGCACAGCTGTGTTCTCACTGTCCCACTAAGTCCAATACTTAATGTGAGTTATTTGATTATATGTCATAAAAGCAGCAGCATAATGTTGTTGACTATACTGTGGTTTATCTGATAGCTAACATACAAGATGGTAGCCAGTGGTTCTCTAGTTCAGAGCTGTTTATATAAACAAAACTCATGAAGAAATAAATCTGCAATCAGTAATAACTTGTAATTGTTGTAATATCTTGTAATTGTTGGAATCTAGTTGCCAATTTCTAATCACCTTTCTCTACCATTCTGTTTTTACTCTGAGGAGGGTCAGCATAATTTATTTATATATGTTTCCTAAATCATATATGTGCATACATTTGTGGAAATGTGTCTTAAATCCCAATGATGTTACAAAGCAAAACAATTCCTAAAGACTATGCAAATTAGTGTATTTGGTAAAAATTTCCTGTTTGAATAGTTAATTGGTCCATGGTTATGTAG
>NW_012148842.1:917906-919660 GCF_000956105.1 Propithecus coquereli | reverse complement strand
TCCTAAATGTTTTATGGCTGTTATATAGCTACAGTCTAGTAGACACATGTTATTAAATAAGTTAGGTTAATAATTACTAATCATGTAATGTTATTTATAATTTTTGCATTGGTAATTCTGGCAGTTGGCATTTTATGAATAGCAATAATAATAAACATAAATATTTTTTTCAATGTCTTTATTCTTGCTTTTGTGAATGTTCCACAGCAAATGTTTACCCTCCAAAAGTCTCCTCTCTGTCATATAGAGCAATTAATTCTAGGTCATCTTTCCATCTTATTGACTCCAATTTTTTATATACATATAATCTATCCACAATGTAAGTTATATGCATTAGTATATATGGTACTTAGAATCTATCTGTCTCTACATATTTCTAATCTACAATATAGAATCTCTCTCTCTCTCTCTCTCTCTCTCTCTCTGTGTGGAGGGGGTGGGGGTGTGTGTGTCTATTATGTATTTGGGGAATAGTTGCATTGCCAGAGCCACTAAAATAGAGAATATCTTCCAAAGAAATTGGTGCTTTGCTGATTACTTTAAACCTTTGCTCTAATATTATCACTTTTGTCTTAAAATAGAATCTTGAATTTGAAAGAATCCTTAGAAATAATATTGTTCAAACTCCT
The DNA here is from genome assembly GCF_000956105.1 of Propithecus coquereli. NCBI lineage: Eukaryota > Metazoa > Chordata > Mammalia > Primates > Indriidae > Propithecus > Propithecus coquereli. Next base: position 919,031 of record NW_012148842.1, on the reverse strand, counting down.
AAAGACAAAAAAACAGAAAAGAGAGGCCCTGAGAAGTTAATCGACTTGTTTAAGTTCACACATCTTCTCAGTAATAGAATTGGGAGCAAAACACGGGTCTGCAGAGCCCACTTATTCTTATCCTGAAGAGGCTCATTGACTTTTCAGGTACACCTGGGACTTGAATTTTAGTTTGATGTCTGTTTGTTTTGTGCATAATACAAACGCTGTAAAAACATTTTTATTAAATGTTTATCAGACCCAAAGGCTGTGTAAGCTGACTATAGGGAGACAAAATTGGCATATTTATTTGACTCACATCATTTTAAACCAACATTTAGAAATCAGAAAATTGCACACAAAAGTTCAGATGTGAAAAAATCAAGGCAACACTAGACCCCTCATAATCAGAAATATAAATTATGTCATATATGAATGTTGCCTTTGACCATGCATGAAATTTCCAGTTCAAAACATCCTTTGCCATTCATACATGTTAGGCTTGGATATTAATACCTATGCTGTGTACTTCTTACTCATTTGCTACACCTGACTCCTGTAGTAATCAGTATTTACAGTTCCTTTTGCAAGGGTGGAACTGAATTGAAGACTTGGATTCCTGAATCTCTTAAGTAAATGCATAAAAACAAATAATATATTGCTTCTGTTGAGCATTAGTAAAGAATTGCACAGCAATTATTTCTGAAGTCACCAATGGAAGAAGAGCTCTTTTTATTAATAGTTTCACTATACTCCTTGATGGCCAGGTCTGAACATGGTTCAGGCTTTCTGAAACTGTATTTCCAGCTATTTCTCTGTCTTTAAAGGAGGAAAGAAGGCAGCATTAGAAGTCATGATATGTCTATTCCTTTGTGGCCAATTTTGTAGAGTTGTATCAATGTCATTGCAGTGCATTCTGGCTAAATAAAAAGGACAAAAATCATTGATGATATTGCTCTCCTGGATAGCATAATCATATCAGAAAGACTGAACTAGAATCCAATAATACTAAAGTTGAAAAAAAAATCTGTGAAAATAGATACGAGTTATTACTACCAACAGGGAATGGACTTTACCATAAATACGAGGCATAATTTCTTTCAGTATTACTGTAGACTTAGCTCCAAACATTATTATTTTTTTTTT
>NW_012148842.1:916585-917856 GCF_000956105.1 Propithecus coquereli | reverse complement strand
ATTAGCATCAACCCAATATTTAAGCCTACAAATTAGATGTAGTTGATTTGTATATTTGTAGAAGTTACATAAAGGAAACCAAAACTGTTCTAGGTATTTCAAGAAGAAAGAAACTTAGTATAAAGTATTAGAGGTTATTGGAGCAGTGAAAATTAGAATTTGAAGAAGGCACAGCCAGCTTTCAAGGTATGGTTCTGCAGTTATGTTCCAGATAGAGAGGAAGTCTTGAGACTTGATGAGTTCACAAGTGGCATATAGATAGATAAAGAGAAAAAGACTGTTTTTTGCCCTGGGACAGTCTAAGCTTAGGAGGAGGAACCCATAAAAGGAGTCTGTGAAATAGGAGGAAAGCCAAGAATGTGGTGCCTGGAAAGCAAAGCGATGAATATGTATCGGAAATACGTGGTTACCAATCATGTCAAATGCTGATAGGTTGAGTGGATAAGGACTGAGAAAAGGTCATTGTATTTATATGGAGGTAATTGGACCTTTACATGAGCCCTTTCTGAGGAGCAATGGAGGTGAAATCTTGATGGAGTGGGTTTAAGGTAGAAACAGGGACAGAGAGAGACAATGGGTATAGATTTTTCTGAATTTTGTTATAAAGAGAAACAAAGGAATTGGGCGACAGCGAGCAGTAGGGGGAGGTGAGGTCAAGATTTTTTGTTTTTTAATTGGGGAAAAACATGAGCATGTTTGATGGTGAGAATATGCTAGTACAGGGATCAGAAAACTCATTTTGTAAAAGGCTATAATAAATATTTTAGGCTTTTGTGGATCAGGGGGTTTCTGAGGTAGTGTGAAAGCAGCCTTGGCAATATGTAAAAATTGGCATGACTGTGTTCTAATAAAGCTTTGTTTATAAAAACTGAGAGGGGCCCTAGTTTGTCAACTCTGCCCTAATATAAATGGAAAAAAAAGTGGTGATTAGAAGGGAAAGTGAAGTACAGCTGAAGTGATATCGTTGAGTAGGTGTGGGTAGGCGAATAGGATGGGATCTGTGGATAGAAGGTGTGGGGGGAGCTTTGATTATGAGTTCAACTAAGTTTGAAAGGCAAAGGGACAAGAATATGCAGAGATGGGTAGATATGCAATATAAATCTGGAAAATCTCTTATGATTGCTTTAATTTTCTCAAAGAAGTAGGAAGCAAGATCATCACATATGAGTGAATATTAGGAAGGATATTTGCAGTTTTAAGAAGAGAAGATGTGTGAAATATATGAGAGTGTTGAGAAGAACCTGAGCTAAGGAAATACTATAGATAAATCA
>NW_012148842.1:915465-916535 GCF_000956105.1 Propithecus coquereli | reverse complement strand
CCGCCTCAGCCTCCCAGAGTGCTAGGATTAAGGCGTGAGCCACCGTGCCCGGCCTATCACATACTGTTTAATTATGTCCCTATTATCACTCTGCTTATACACAAATCCTCATACATGATAAATCCAATAAACCAGGGGTCCCCAGCCTATGGTGAGTTGTATAATTATTTCATTATATATTACAATGTAATAATAATAGAAATAAAGTACACATTAAATGTAATGTGTTTGAATCATCCCCAAACCATCCCCAGTTCCCCAGTCCATGGAAAAATTGTCTTCCATGAAAACAGTTCCTGGTGCCAAAGATGTTGGGGACAGCTACAAAACCAAAAGCAAAATTGCCCTTGTCTGTTTTGCAATTTTCAACAACTAGATTGCCACCTAACACCCAAAACCATGTTTGAGATCTGATTTTTCAGACCCATTTTTTCCTTCCAATTTTCTATTTCTCTTCAATTCTCCCTATCACTAGCCCCATGTTGGTAACTCTTTTCAGTGTGGACTGTACTCTCCATTCTCCAAATATTTCATGATGGAAAGAGCATAAAGATGTGACCCATAGTACTTAGGTTTTTCTGAAAATGTGGAATTTGGCTTCAGGGATTAAAACGGAAAAGTTAATACATTTAAATCACTAAGTTCATATGTCTGCCTTAAGGTAGAGACTAAATAAGTTAGATCATATCACTATCTTTGTTCTCTTTATACTATAACCAAATCTCTTTTCTATGAGAAACCTTTCCCACTTCCTCTTTCTGTCCCAACCCCTTACCACATTCACTTTTGTCCTCATCGTCTCATTGAAATGCTTTCTAAAGGGCTTAATTGATCCTATTAAGAAATCCAATAGAACTATAGGCTTCATCTATGTATATTCCTCAAAGAATTTAATACTGATTTCCCTGCTTACTTCTATGGACTACTCTTCTTCCTTAGGGTTTTGTGAAGCTTTGTAGGTTCTCCACTTATATATTTGATTATTACAGTTTTCTTTGTTGATGTCTCTTTTTCTGCTTGGTTTTCACATGAAGAAGTTCTTCTCTGGGTTTTATTTGTATCTCAAATAT
>NW_012148842.1:912559-912965 GCF_000956105.1 Propithecus coquereli | reverse complement strand
AGCCAAAAAGTGGGAGACCAAACAGATTGACCTTAAATTGTATTAACAATACTTCAAGCAAATGCAAACCATCATTATTTTAGAGGAAATAGATATTTTTTTCTTCTCCAGACCAATCACAGAAATTCTCTGGGAGAACAATCAAAACTATATTATTAGGGGTATGCACTGAGTAAATATAAACAATATATAAATTTAAACAGTACACATATGTGCTCAGTTAAATATAGATAATATATTTGTTTTTTCTCTACAGAACTGCTACCCAGTTGCCAGCAGCTGAATTGTCAGTATAAGTGTGCAATACTCAGAAACAGTTCAAGATGTTACTGTGAGGATGGATTTGAAATAAAAGAAGATAGGAGAAGCTGTAAAGGTAAGCATGACATGTAACTCTATTCTATTT
>NW_012148842.1:906051-908704 GCF_000956105.1 Propithecus coquereli | reverse complement strand
TTAACAAAAACCTGTTCAAAAGAAACGTATTTATTGATTTGAACTACTCTTCTTTCTCCTGGACTATTGTAATAGATTCCTAACTAGATTCTGTGAGCTTTTGCTCTGTCTCCAAAATTCATACTCCACATAAAGTAATCTGCCAAAACATAAACCAGATCATGTTATTCTCTTGCTTAAAATCTCTGGATAACATTCACACATCTTGAAAGTAAAATCTAAACTCCTCACAGGACCTACAAGGGCCTAATGGTCTGGTACCATTTACCTTTCCAATCTTATCTCCCATTACTCTCTTAGCATCAATACCAGCACACTGGTTTCCTTCTTCAACCATGTTATTGTTTTATTTACCTGCAATGTTTTTTCCTGTGATATTCACATTAATGCCTCCTTCTTATCATTTGAAGCCCAGCTAAAATATCAACATTCGGAATGACCTTCCCTATCCATTCTATTTAATGCTATATATACCCTTTCCATTGCCATGTTATTTCCCAGTTTTATTTATTTATGCATACCTACTCTATTACTATATGACTTCCCAGTTTTATTTTCTTTATAGTTCTACCACTTGAAATTGACTCATTTATGTATTTTATCATATGATTTCTCCAGAATAATGTAAGCATTATGACAGTACAAAACTTGTCAGATTTTTTTACTGTTATTTACTCAGTACCCTTCATTGCCTGAAACGTATAGGTACTCAGAAAATAATTGTGGGGAAAAAGGGAGGGAAAGAGAGACAAAACAAAGGAAGACAAGAAAGGGAAAGATAGAATGAACTTATCTTTCTAATTAAAATTACTAAAATGAGTGCTCTATTCTTCAGTGTTTGAATTTCATGTTTCAAAACTGCCTTTTACTGCTTGTCTGCAAATAAAGCCTGTAGTTGCTATACAGTTTTCAGTCTACAGCAAACGCTCAGTAAGTATCGTTGATTGACAAATGAAATAGCTTCAAGACACACTAGTAACAATGGGATAAATCTAATTTTTTGCAGGCTGAATTAACTTGGGGATAATATAAGATATTATGCATGATATTCCATCTGCCTTCTTCTAAATCCACCCAAATGTGGTTTCATATTGTGTATTTTCAAATTATGACATATCAATTAATTAATGAGTATCCCTGTCCTCCCTCTTTATTAGCAATTGATAAGTAAGGCATAAGATGGAATTCTCTTTTCTGAAGCCAGATGAGAGAAGCATTGGATTTGCTCAGCAAGCTGCTGTTGTTGGCTCTCTTTACACACAAGCTCGTGTTATAATTTCAAGGATTTCCTTGAGATAGTGTGGTTATTTATTTAGAAAACATATCTGTATACAAAATCACAAAGAAATATTCTTTAACTTTTTAGTTTACTTCTTTAAATTGCCAACTTGGTTTATGAAGTCCTATTTATTTTTTGAGGGCAATCTTTGAGAAGAATTAGGTCAAGTTATGTTTCCATTTTTCCCACTACTGAGAGTTCTGATTTAAAATATTGATGAAGTAAAGTAGAAGGCTTGTTCTTTCCTCTTTGTATTGATCCACACAATATTGCTACACAAGGAGAGTATAATGTAATAAACTCTATAAAGGAAGCACTTTCTGTCTTTCTACACAAGAAAGTTATCTGACAATAATAGGATGTAACCAGAGAGGGATGGTACATGATGTCCTACTACATCAAGGAAATTGGATGACTCTAGAATTGATAATGGAAGATACAAATGCCTTTACCTCTAGGTCCTTAGCTGGATGACAGTGTTACCCTACAAAGTGTGAAAAATACACAGTTACCTTGGGGATGTTGCTGTGATTTATAGTTTAAGGAAGATGAGTTGCTAGTATGGGCATAAGTCTGTAACAAACACGGACGAGTTCTAAATGTCACATAGATATTTGAACCAATGTATTTATACAATTTAAGAGGAAAACTAACAATTTTGCTTTAGTTTTCTCATATTTACAGCAAATGAACCAGAGGATATTTTTGGCTTTAGTTTTATTTAAAATTCCAGTTAATTACATCAGTTTTAAAATTGTGTGGCAATTTTATTGTAGTATAGTCTTGCTATGTCTGATGAGTGAGAGGAAAAAGTTATAAATCAAGCCACATTTGTCTAAGACACCACCCTTCCTCTTTTCAGTTACCTGACTGCTGATATTGGCCCCACTTTTGTCTTCATTTTTTACAATTCTATCCTATTGGACTCTAGAACCTGACTTTCCCTCCAAGCCAGAGCTTCAGGGCTCTCAAAAGCTGGGGAGTGTGGAAAACTAGGGAAAGTTAGAATGGGCTGTCCCAAGACAATGAATGTGTGAAAAAAGATCTCCAAGCTCTAGAAAGAAAAAACAATATAAAAATATGAAGCCCAGGTGATGCAATGGGAAGCTATAACTAGACCCAAGAAGAGTTTCTGTAAAGACCCTAAAAGACGATAAAAGGGATAAAATTTCCTGGGAGAAGTAGCTCATTCTTTATATGAAGGCAGAGAGAGGCAGAATCAATTGGCTGGGAAGTTGCTTATAAAGGTGCTCAACTAGTTTAGCACATAGAAATATAATGGTTTCTTCCCAAGTTATTCACCCCAAAGCTTTCCTGTGGGGTCTTGTTTTCAAGACAATTGATAGTAATTAAGTAAATTAATCTAAGTTAATT
>NW_012148842.1:904836-906001 GCF_000956105.1 Propithecus coquereli | reverse complement strand
AGTCATCCATGACTGCTGGCTATTATAGGACTCTGAAGAAATCTGAGAATAATGCAAATCAATGCTGCACAAATACATATTTTCTCAGTTTAAATGGTCCCCTATGCTACTCACCTATCTTTTTGTTTTCCCTTAGTAAACTCTTTTCTTAGCTTGGGTTTTCCCAGAAGCCTAACCTGAAACAAGGATTCAACTGAAAGTTTTTATTTATTTGTTGTTATTATTTTTATTTTTATTTTTTTGGTGATGGAGTGAGAGATGATACAGGAAGAGAAAGGCAACCAATAGTTTGAGCGATTAAGCCAGCTATAACAAAGGTTGACTAAAGCGTTAAGTGTGTGGCAGAACTCCCTAGAATAGGGACATCCAAGAAGTAAATGGTTGTGTGCTGGAGGTGGTATTGTCTCTTCTGGAACTCTGACCTGCCTTTAGTTCCAGCAGAGCTTCTCACAGGAGGAGGAGGGTATAGAAAGAGCCCTCAGGCACAGACGAAGATCCTTACAGTTGTAGAATCACACTGAAAGATCTGATAGGTATGAACAGACAGTATCTGCTATAGCATACTCACTCTCTGTTTCTATCGTAACTAGAACATGCCTCTATTATAAGGAAATGCATAGTATCATAATTTCATTTCACTAGACTTCTATCAGTTAGGGGTAGGAACTATGTTTTATCAATTTTGCTTTCTGCAGGGATTAATACAGTGCTTGGTACATAGGACAGACTCAATACACATTTGTCTAAATAATTACCTACTTACAGGCTACCTACTTATGGGCTGTCTTTTTATTTGCCTGGTCAGTTAAGAATAATTAAGTACCAGCTGTTTATAAAGATTTGAACCAGATGCTAGATAAAGGAAAGAAATATAGAGAGTAGAAAGAAGAAAGGAGTAGTAGGACCACAGATATTAAAATAAAATTTAATTAAGACAAAATTTCTATTTTCAACAAGTGCTTAATAGTTTCTTCTTTTTAAATTAGTAAAGATGATTTGTGTAGGTTAGCTCAAAATTCTTATTTAATCTGTAGATTAAAAACTATATTACCAGATGAATTCTTTGTTAAAATAATGAAAAATCAATGCCATACACACTGGAACTATTCAACAAATATTAATTGGAGTGCATTTGTATTTTGCAAAAATAGCCAACGACTTCTAG
>NW_012148842.1:900030-901304 GCF_000956105.1 Propithecus coquereli | reverse complement strand
GTAAATTAATCTAAGTTAATTGATAATTCCTCCTTTGTAATATAATACTTGAACCCAAGTAAAATTTATAAGCTTTGAGAGCATTTTTAAGAAATAACTCTAACAAAGAGAGGGGATTTTAGACATTGTGCCAGATAGGGCAAGAGATTAATGTTAGGCAGGAGATCTTTCATTCTTGTTAATTCATGTAATGCAGGCAGATTCTTTTCCTTTCTGCACTTAGTAAGATTGACCCTGACTACTGAAATACAGAATTGTTTCAGAATTGAGAGGAAATTCATGGGTAATCTAGTCCAACTGTATATTTGATAATAAATGTTTGTTAACTCAAAATAATTTCTAAAATAAAAAAGTCAGCAACATATATTTTTAAAAGTAACTATAATTTAATTTAAATATGTATACTTGAATAGCTCTATACAGAAGAAGATATATCAGAATAAAAATGTCATGAGGGAGCATTCATTACTTTGGAATGGAACACCCATTAAAAGCTAGTAATTTTTCCAATTAAGTGTTAACTTGAAAAACATTTATAGGTGCCCAGTTAAACTTCTTGTATATTTTCACATTTTTCTGAGAACAGAGTTTTAATAATGACTTGTCAGATCTGAAAACAAAAGGTTTTTTTTCTTCCTATCAAGTGATGTAGACTGATTTTTATATAGAAATATAATCGAATGTGGACACCTGGGACTAAAAGCAGGCTTATGCAGAACCTATAAGAGGAAAGCAATAGTGAAGGGTGTTTAGCTTAGGAATTATTGGCAATTTTACTGCTGATAAAGTCAAGCTCATTGAAATGTAATTTTCAATGTTCTGACCACTCACTGAAGGTAGGCACTTATCCCAGCATACAAATTCTCCCAAACCACTAGGGCTCTACTGATTGCACTGAAACAATTACACAATAAAGGACACTAATTTTATGCTCATCATAATAGAGAGAGTGCATCAAATGGTGCCCCAAGAGAGTGTAAATCTTTGTCAGGGAGCAACTAGAGCAGTGAGAGAAGAGAGTCCATTAAAAAACTTTAGAATTCTATTACAATTTATATTTTGCTGATCACTGATTTAGGGGAAAACAAAAAACAAAAAGACTCTTTAGGCAATGGAACTCTTAGTTGTAAGAATGGGAATGAAAATTTCTGTATAATTCAAGGAAGCACACCTTTAGATAGCATTAAGGAGGGAATGTTTTTATACCACTTGCTGTTTTCATTGCTACAATTCTTTTTAAAAATGAAGAGAGAGAGGGAAATAAGACAAAATAA
>NW_012148842.1:884797-899980 GCF_000956105.1 Propithecus coquereli | reverse complement strand
ATTCTATTACAATTTATATTTTGCTGATCACTGATTTAGGGGAAAACAAAAAACAAAAAGACTCTTTAGGCAATGGAACTCTTAGTTGTAAGAATGGGAATCAAAATTTCTGTATAATTCAAGGAAGCACACCTTTAGACAGCATTAAGGAGGGAATGTTTTTATACCACTTGCTGTTTTCATTGCTACAATTCTTTTTAAAAATGAAGAGAGAGAGGGAAATAAGACAAAATAAAACTTCCTATGGCTCCTACTTTAAAATTCTAAGGACAATTTAACATCTATTAACATATATAGTTTAAAATTTTCTTTTGGAAAGTGGAGGATTCACCTGTAGTTTGCTGCCAGGGCTGATTCTGCTTGTGGGGAGAATAGGCAGATGCTGGTATCATGGGGAGAGAAGTATCTGCTGCATAGTATTATCTTCTTATCAGCCACTTACTAATACATGGAATTCAGCTATTAAAATGCTATTCCCTTGTTTTTTTTAAGCACCCCATATTAAAATGCAAGTATTTTCAGGAACGGTCACATATTAAATCTTAGTAACCTTACTAATTTATGAGACCAGTGGATCAGATGTTTCAATAGACTATCTGGCTAAGAATGGCTTCTTGCAGAATGACGAACATGAGAAGATTCACCATGTAGGGTTTTTACTATTTTTAAGTAGTCCAAAGGTCTAATTCCTCCAAAATTTATCATTCATTCAGCCATAACTGTGAATAACACTTGATGACATGATGGCGCATGGGAGGGTATTAGCTAGAAGTGAGCCTAACAGACCAGCACCAGCATAGTAATACAGACTTGTTGTTCGTTACTCTGTCAAATGAAATTATATACACTGTGGTCAATAGTAAGTGGCAAAAAAGTAGCTCAGTGCCTGGAACAGAATACAAACTTGGTAAATGTTCATTGAATGCTTTTAGCAATTTCTTGAACATTCAGGAAACAGAATGAGGGAGTACTGGGATGTTGAGGATCAACGAAAGGAGAATCAGAAAACTGGAAAGAATTCAGAGAGTGGATTACTTTGCCAGTTTTGTCCTGTCATTCAGGGCTTTCTCTGGCTTTAGTGTAGTATTGGCATCAAACAGCAATTTGGGGAGCTCTGCATAATCTCCATAAGTGTGTCCTTTCCATCAAGGACCCTTCCCACCCCCATCCCCTTCAGATGAACATACAATCCCAGTAAAAGCTATGTGCTTGCTATGCAAATACAAGTGGAGAACGAGCTCCCCCATCTGCCATCAGACTATTGCCTAAACCACCAGGCTGCATTTGAAAGCCTGACCAGATGGCCTGGCCATTGAAAATATTTCTTTATCTTAGAGAATATTTTTACCCTACAACTTCTCTGGCTGATCACTCAGTTGGAAATCACATTTTATGTCAGGATAGGGCAAGAATTTCTGATGGAATTTCTATTATCTATATTATACAACAGACTTTTTTCCTACCCAAATACCGTTAATGAGTATGCCAATGTTGGGGTATAAAAACGTCTCATGAATATTCTATTTTTTGTTTTTTTTTTTGCTAGAGGATATCATCCTCACAGTCTAACACCTTTCATGACATCTCTAATGTTTTTTCTAAGAACACAGTTGCAAGATTGGGAACAGAGGACATAACAATGATGTTTTATGTGTCATGACACCTTTCATTCACTCATAGTCTAAGAAAATAACAGACATGAAAAGAATGTATGTCTTCTATTTTCTTCATAACTTACATCTTTACTATAGTCTAGCTGAGGATTTTTTAGTTTGTATATGAAGAATTACATAGCCATATTTATGGGCTTTAGATTTGACAATCAATAAAGTTTCTTTTTATAAATGGCACAACAGATAAGTACAATTTTCTATTGTAATTAATTTCTCACAGAATAGTTATCAGATTATTAATTAAATCCTCAATTTAGAATGTGAGATAAATCATATCATTGTCTACAATTAACTCTCTTTCCCCATCTTAAATTTGGACAAGTCTAATGAAGATAAAAAGAAATGAAATACATTTAAATTTATAGAAATTAAAAGTGGTTAAGAAGGTAAAGCAAGAATATACATATGGGCCAGGTGCAGTGGCTCACGCCTGTAATCCTAGCACTCTGGGAGGCCGAGGCAGGTGGATCACTCAAGATCAGGAGTTCGAGACCAGCCTGAGCAAGAGCGAGACCCCGTCTCTACTAAAAATAGAAAGAAATTAATTGGACAACTAAAAATATATATATGGAAAAAATTAGCCGGGCATGGTGGAGCATGCCTGTAGTCCCAGCTACTCAGGAGGCTGAGGCAGAAGGATCGCTTGAGCCCAGGAGTCTGAGGTTGCTGTGAGCTAGGCTGACGCCACGGCACTCACTCTAGCCAGGGCAACAAAGCGAGACTCTGTCTCAAAAAAAAAAAAAAAAAAAAGAATATACATATGTATACAACTTTTCTATTGCTTTATTTTGGAAAAATGTAAGCATTGATATCCTCAGAAAAGAAAAAGTTTAAAACCTGAAAAGTAGGCAGAATAATAAGAATATCATCAATATAAGCAACACTGGAGAAAGAGCATTGTTAGGAGAGAGAATGAAAAGGTCATACAGTTTGATATTTCTGTTAAATATCTAAATGGAGATATTAAACATACAGTTAGATCTGTGAGTCTGGAGTTCAACAGAGAGGTCTTTTTTCATAAGAAAAAGTGTTTTTCAGAGAATATTCAGGGAATTCTCTGTATCAATTGCAATCAGTAGGGATTGAACAAAATGTGGCTTAATAACAGCAGTTGGAGAATGCCCCATTGGACACTCCTGCCCCTGGAGCCCATACTTAACCATTGACAGAGATGACTAATATTCTACATATTCCCCCTAGTAAAGCTGCCTACAGTCGTTTTAGTCCTGAGAGGAGAAAATCTGTTGCCTTAATACCATTTTTTAATGTATGTGAGCTATTCTTTTTAGTACTAGAACTCACACAGCCTCTGTTGTGCCTTCCATGAAAGATGATTCTGGCCAAATTATTAGATATATTATATGTTAATACTCTTTGGATGTTTAGCATAACATACCATCAAGGTACAAAGAACATATCTGATAAAGTAGCTAGAAGCTTGGTGAATCATCAACTTTAAGCACTTAAAGTACTTAATCTGTCTTTCTAATAGCAAAGTAGAAAATTGTGATCTTAAATACAAGTTGTATATTCACATCCTTTGGCAGCCGTGTCAGAAAACAGTGAAATATATTAAATGATCTTTACTTTTTCCCACATCCAGACAATGAGTTTTCATATATCTACTTCCCTCCTTCTTATTCTAAGGTGATGATCTTATTTCATATCCCCCTGAGAAAATAGGAGCAATTAAAAGAGAATTTTCTCATCCGAACTCCATAAACTCTAGCAGTGAATCTAGAACTAATCCTTCCACCTTCCTCTTACTTGAATTGAAGAACAAACTGTCTCCTATCAAAGTCCAATTGTACAATTACATACCAATCCTGTCTTCTCTCACCTGTTCAAGGACTAGCCTCATACAATTGTTTTCTTTATTTCTTGAGTCACTAATATTTTCTTTTCTCTTAGGTCATACTCATCAGCATACAAGCATGTTGTAAAGATGATGCAAAATGACTTTCTTTAAACCCATATTCTGCTCTAGCTACTACTCCATTTTTCTTTTCCCTTTATAGAAAAACACATCAAGTGTTTACCAGATATCTTTCTCCACTTCCTCCCCTTCTCTCTTGAACCTACTTCAGTGGTCTTGCATTTTTCTTAACATCCTCTTACACCTGTTGCCAAGGTTATCAATGACCTACAGTTGTCTAATTAGCCAATTATTGGTCATTAGCATACAATTCATAACTGTCTCCTCCTTGAATACTTGTCCTTTTAAAGCAGCACATCCTTAGAATTTTGCTCTTAGAATTTTACCTTGCTGGGCATTTTTTCTCGGTTTACTTTGCTTTATTATCTTCATTTTGTAGTATTTTGGCATCATGCAGTGTTCAGTCCTTTAGACATCTTCTTTTCCTTTATTGATTTTCTAGGTCCTTTTATCCTGTATCATGGCTTTAAAAACATACATTCGTCCATTGCTTTAAAAGATATTTAAAGACTGAGACTCTCAAGTTTTTGTTGGCAGACCTGGCCTCTCTGTTGAGCTCCAGACTCTCAGATTCAACTGTATATTTAGTATCTCAATTTAGATATTTAACAGAAATATCAAACTGTATGACCTTTTTATTCTCTCTGCTAACAATGCTCTTTCTCCAGTGTTGCCCATCTTGATAATGTTACCCCAAATTATTCAGGGCAAAATGTTGGAGTTATTCTTCACTGCACTCTTTCTCTCAAACCCTTTGTTCCTAACTTTTAAATATGTTCTCAATTGGACTACATTCTCTATGAAGCAGCCCTCATCCCTATTACTATCTGTAGTTTACTTATCTTTATAGAATTTGTCACTGTCAGACAATATTAAATAGTATTTATTCTATTTATTGCTTATTGTCTCCCCCACTAAAATGTAAGCTCTATGAAAATAGGGTTTTTGATAATTTTGTTCACTGCTGTAGCTATAGTATCTAGAGCAGAGCCTGGCAGAAGCTAGCCGTGTTCCATAAATATTTGTTGAATGAATAAATAAATATGACAATGTCAAGGTGGCATTTTCTTTTTAGGAGCCAGATTAAATGTTATTTTTTAGAGGATCCATGTTTTCACAGAAACTACTTTATGAATAGGAGTTACTTAGAAGCAATTTTCAAATGAGTCAATACCTATTACATTTTAAACACAAATATTACTAATTTATAACATATAGGAACATGTCTGAGTTGAAAAATATGTCTTTATAGCTACAGTAGTTCCTGCTGGCTACAATTAGAAAGGTGACTAGCAGTTAAGTAGCCATTGGCCCCCTCTCAGCAACTAATGTGAATTGACCATGACTGGACTGTCTGCTAGTTCTAATATTCATTCAATAACCTAAAATTTGAATGAATTATATTCTGAGATTTACTAGTATAAACCTTCAATCATTATCGATTAAATTTCTTTCCTCGTTTTTCCTGATTATAATCACAACACATTATTTATTTCTTTGTACTTATTGAAATACATTATCATTTTTAAATTTATGAATTCATAAAATATCTTTAAAAACACTGGAGAGTCCATATTCGAACAGTCTCATGTTTCATTCATTTATTGAACACTTACCATGTACCAAGTAAGGCTTTCAGATAAGAGAGGAAATACCTCCCTGATCTAGTGGACCAGCTCTCTGTGGAACAGGGAAATCATGAGAGCTGTTAATTTACAAAATGAAAAGTTTTTTTTTTTTTTTTAAGTGACATGATATTATTGACTTTTGTTGTTCTTTTAAAATGAATTTTCTTCCTGAGAAACAATATATTTCGTTGCTTCTCAATTACCACATTTCCAGTTGAAATATTCTGTAAATGAAGGTACCAGCATTTCACTAGCAAGGTATAAATAGCAAAATGATTAAATTATTTCAGGGTCTATGGTTAATTCAGGTCGTTCAGTAGTTTACCTGAGTTTTTACAACGCCAAAGATAGATTACAAAGCACAATTGTAGACACTGGACTAATGTGCCAACACTGTTCTCATCTTCTCTTAAAACTGACTCTACTCTCTTTCTTTACTGTTTCTTTTAATGATACCCTCATTCTCGCCATCACCCAGATCCAAAATTTCCACATAATTCTTGACTCCATCTCCCTCATTGTCCACAACTTAGAAATACTTTATTGCAACAATCCATCTCTACTTAATATTTCAACATCTCCTACTTTAGTTTTTTATTACTTATCTTCTGAGAAATTAAAATGACATTTGTGTGTTCAATAATTCAGATATCTGATACCTATATCCACAAATTTTTCATAATTTTGTGTTACCTTCTTTGTAACTAAAAATGAGATTAATACCATTCTTTATTTCACATATAGAATCTGGTATGGGGAACCATAGAAGAGTTTTCTCTGGGCCTTACATTTCTCCTAGCGGCCTCTGCTTCCAGTAGGAATGTTGCCACATATGGCCATTCTTCCTTTCCACACAGCAGCAATCTAAATAGAAACAAAGATATCTTTTCCATTCAACTAACTCATTTCCAACCTCACTCCAGAATACCACCACCAAGACAGTTTTTAAATAAAACTTTTACATTTTACTTTCCCATCTGACATGAATTATAATATACCACTTATGAAGTAAAAGCAAAAACATTTTCTAAGAAGACCAGAAATTATCGTTAACTATAGTCACCATGCTGGACAAGAGATCTCTTAAACTTATTCCTCCTATCTAACTGTAATTTCATATCCTTTGACCGAATCTCCCCAACCCCTTCTCTCCCCCAGCTGCCTCAGCCTCTGGTAACAACTATTCTACTATTTTATGAGATCAACTTTTTTAGATCCACATATAAGTGAGATCATGTGGTATTTGGCTTTCTGTGCCTGGCTTATTTCGTTTAACATAATGCTAAGAGAGTGGATGTTAAGTGTTCCCACCACAAAAATGATAACTTTGTGAGGTAATGCATATATTAATCAGCTAGGTTTAATCATTCCACAATGTATACATACTTCAAAATATCATTTTGTACACAGTAAATACATACAAATTTATGTCAATCTCAATAAATAAGTTTGAAACAAAAGGAGAAGCAAAAACAGACAATTTAGAAAGTTAAATAGGAAATTTATCTTTCTCATTCTATTCTACTCATGTATATAGTACCCTATATATTATTTCTGACTTCATCTTCTTAAAGTAGTTTTGATTACATTATGTTCTATTTCTAAAATCAACACTGGCTTCCCATTGCACCTGAAATTAAAAAATAAGTTTATTTTCACATTCAATAATGTGTGCAATTTGTCCTTAACCTACTTCCTCGGCTACTATACAATTTTATGAGTTTTAACGCAGTTCTTTTTACTTGGTAGCTATTAATATATGATCTTAAGCAAGTTTTAACTTCCACATATCTCAATTTCCTAATCTGTAAAATATGGTTAACATTAGCATCTGATTCATAGGGATGTTGTGAGTATACAATAAACTAATAAATGTGAACCATATATTACAGTGTCTGACTCCTAAAATATGTTCAGAAAATGCAACTATTGTTGCATTGTATAACTGGTAGAAATACTTCAGTTATACCTTAGATAAAACTGAAAAACTTAAGTCAGTATCTCCCCAACATATTCTAGTCTTTTGCACATCTGTACTTTTATCAAAGCTATTTCTCTCACCTGACTTCCTACTTTTCATTTCTGCATGTTGAATTTCTGTTCTTCCATTAAGGGAAGGCTGAGATCAAATGCCATTATCATCAGGGAACTTTTGAATTCACTAAAGATGTATCTAACCATTGTCAATGAAACTATATTTTTTATGAAATATACCACACTTGATTATAAAAATGTAGATCTTCATAGATATACCTTAATCTTTCTACTATTCATAGATTAAATCTTTCTTGAAGGCAGATTGTCTTACTGATATCTTTCAGGTCCCAGTTAAATGCATAGATCTATGAATACTAGGCAAAAAAATTAAATATGTTTATCTAATCAAAGAATAGCTCAGCATAAATACATTGTGATGATAAATGGTAGTGCTAAGTAAATTATATCATAGTTGTAGCACTATGTATTTTCTTGTGAAGTCTAATGCTATTTTTAATGCATTTTTAATTTTTCACATTTGATCCACATTATTTTTATTATTTTTTATTATAGATCAAATGTGACAAAATAGTTTCTTGTGATATATAACAATATGTTCTTATTCTGAATATCATTCATTACCATAAAGAAATCTTTTTCCACTAAAAAAACAGTTGAACAATGAAAACAAGACAAAATCAATTCAACCATTATGTTTTAGAAAAGAAAAAAAATCAGTGCTGTATCTTTTTTGACTTATATAATATTAACTTGATCCATATTTTTAGTTGGTTCGGTTGACTTTGATCTATAATATGTTATATTATTTGAATACTATAATATCATCTTTCTTTTTTAAACTCAATCATTTATCCTAATATTACATATTCAAAGTTTTCTGTTCTTTTCATGATTTTAGATTTTTTCTTAAAAAAACCCTTAGTTTCTATACAGATTTCTCTGCATTTTCTTTCATATAGAAATATTTCACTTCCTATGTGGGTTTGTATGATTTTTGATTATAAGTTGTTAGCATTTTTAACTTGTCATTTCTAACCTTATGCCCATTTTTCTTATTTTTATAGCTTTTATATAATTTGTATATGATAAAATAAAAGTAAAATTTTAAAAA
Organism: Propithecus coquereli; assembly: GCF_000956105.1. Lineage (NCBI taxonomy): Eukaryota > Metazoa > Chordata > Mammalia > Primates > Indriidae > Propithecus > Propithecus coquereli. The sequence continues at coordinate 891,634 of NW_012148842.1, read as the reverse complement.
ATTCCTCTTTCAATTACTTTAAATTCACAAATATGGAGGTGCACTTACTAAACTTCATTCAGTGGAGATAATTGCTCACAATTACAGGTTTAGTTAAGGGAAATCAGAATACAGTATAACTAGATGATTTACATTTATACATGCATGTATTATATAAATATATATTTGTTAGGTATATATTGATTTGTGAGTATCTCAATCTATTACTCAAATCACTTAAAAGGAAAATATTAATGCTAAATCAATATTCTTATAACTGAATGAAAGAACAGGAGATTTAAATGAATCCTTAAAATTTAAGTTTTTATTCACACTGAAAACATTTATTTAGCATCAACTATATGTCAGCATCATATTATTATAAGTATATAAATATACTTTTATTATATTCCTTACTGTGAAAAAATAAGGATGTATTAACAAGGACATAGTTGTAGTGGCTTGGAATTTAAATAGATAATTTTATGACTATGGTAAAATGAGCATTTTCATGTTTCCAAGTTTCTCTTCTCAGTTCACAATTATAGAACCAGTCTTCAAAGATTATAGCACTGATTAATATAACACATATAATTGGAAAAAAATCAAATCACTTTTTGATCATACAGTGTACAAATACACATCTCTATCACTGTTAGGAGAGAGAAAACATTTTTAATACTGTCAACATATGAGGAATGGTGAGGAGTATGAGGACAATCTTCCTCCTCCATCATGAATCAACTGACGGCCTGTTATAGAGCTTTACTCAACCTAAGTCTTGGTTCTCTAAGTTAAAATGCTGTGTGCTTTCGTATGTTTCAGCCTCTTCTATATGGAAGGTTAACGTTCATTACCTCTCACCAAGTGTTGATGTAGGTATCCCTTTGACTGAAGTCATCTAATATACTTTTCAACTGTTCCTCTGGTAAACCTGTCCATTGGCTTGAAGGAGGACATCCAGTAAGAACTTCACATCACATTTATTCTAGTCAGTCTTTTATCCTTATTCTGCCAGCTATCGGTGCTCTTCAATTGGCATGTGAAAACATGAGGTAATGGTGCACAATAGAGATCAGATGCAATGTAGGAAGAGACAGATTACAATCTTTGTCAAGGCTATGCCAGCTTTCGTTATGAAGTACACTAAAAGATTTGAATCCTTTGACCCTGATGATTTTTATGGGTTCTTGTGTTTCAATGGCTTCCCTCCTCCATACTTCACTTTATGTTTATTTGTCTAAAAGGGAAACAACAGTTAATAATTAGCAGAGATACATGACTATTACTTAATTAAAGCACTTCACAACTTACTTTATAAATATGCTTCCTCCAATATGTATGTTTTTTGTACTTTTAAAGTCACCATTATTAAATCAAGCCCTGTTGGATTATGAAGCATCTGACTATCTCTTTACTGGTTTTCTGTTTATCTGAGGTTTTAAAATTAGTGGTTCATATGTTTTTCATTAAAATAATTAACTGAGCCACTCAAGACGCAGCTAAAACAATCAAATAAATCGATTAATTGTGTCAAATAAACATTACCTGTGTTGACCATTAACCCATTTCATCTTAATTTCTCAGGGGGATCTTAGTGCTCCTTCATATCTTAGCTTCTCTCCAAAGAATATTTATGATATACTTAAATTTACTGACTAGTACCTAGCTAAGAAAATAGTTGTCTAAGTCTGGCCTTTGCATAAAGTTTTGCAGCAAGGAAGCTTTCAACAGTGGCTCATTTTGAGTGAAAGGCTATTTCACTGAAGGTCATTTCAGTTGTCACAGGAAGACAGTAAGCACTGACATTAGTGTCAGCACATCTTTGTTAACCTGATAACACAGCCACCTAAGATCCCTCTATAACCTGAGAAATTTATGATCCAATAGATTTCAGGAGTGCCAAAGCCAAGTGGAAAATGACAGAACTAGGACTATAGAAAAGAGACCAAGTCCGGACCCCCAAATTAAAGAGTGGCAAGGGCAAGTGAAATAAGTTCAAGATAGATTTAAGAGATTAGGAGAGAAGCCACCTAGCTAACCAGGCTCAGATGTGGTCAATTGACAAGGTTATGCGAAGCAGAGATGATTCACATTTGTATGGATGTTTTATAAGAGCTATTTGTTATAGAAATGTTCTAAGCATTTTTGATACTTTTCGTTGTTGGTTTATACTCAGGCAGTCCAAGATAAATCTATTGTTTCCATTGGAAAGAAACTGTTGGGCCACTTAGTTTTATTATTTCATGTAGACACTTTTTGGTTTATTTTTATCTGTTTTGCTCGTTTTTGTTGTTTTTATTAGTTAAAAATATTTAGTATCTTTTGAAGGCAGAGAGGAATTCTATGACTTGATTGAGAGAATTGCTTAGGGAGTAAAAACTCAAATGCATTAGCATAGGGTTTACATTTTAAGCCTGTGAGGGAAGACTCCAGATCATCTTCATCGGAGGGTTCTTCTATCTGAAAGAAACACAAGGAGCCTAATATTCCTACCCCTGCTAGGAACCATAGACCACTAAATAATACTGCTTCAAAACTTTCTACTTCTTTAATTATATTTGGTCATAATATATGCATTTGCTTTTCTCCTACCTTTAAAATGCTCAGCATCAGTTCCTTACAGAATGATCAAATAATGTTTATGAAATTTTTGGAATAGTCAGCCATTCTCTGGATTCCCTTCATAGGTTAAAAAAAAAACCCAAATTATTTTTTTACATTTCACAGAATGTTTCTAAAGAATCCTACTATGTAAGAGATCCATTTGTTCTTTTCGCTTACTCAGAAAATTTATGTTGAATGATTACCAAATTCTAGGCTTTCTTCTAGATGCTAGAGATACAACAGCAGAAGTAGATAAACAGAAAAATAAATAAAATGTATACTATATTTAGAGGTGATAAGTGAGAAACAAAACAGTAAAGGTGTATAGAAACTGTAGAGACTGCAATTTTTAGAAGATAAAGGACTAAGAGAACTCCTCATTAGAAAGAAGACATTTGAATAATGACCTAGAGGAGATGAGCAAGTCAGCCATTCTGATAATTGGGGAATAATTATTCTAAGAAGAGAGTAGAGCCTCTGAGGTGGCACCTTGCCTGGCTTGTTCCAGGAACAACAATAAGTCCAGCCAGTCTGGAGTGAGATGAAAAGGTGAGAGTAGTAAGGAGATGAAGGAAATAAGGTTAAAGAGGTAATGAATATACAGATCAGGTAGAGTTTTATAGATCATTATAAAAGCTCTGACTTTTGCTTTGGTTGGGATGGGAGCCCTTTGAGGGATTGAGTAAAAACCAGTAAGAAGGCTACTGGAACAATTCAGATGAGAGATGATAGCAGCTTGGGACAGGATAGTAGCAGTAGTTACTGAGAAGTGGTAGGATTCCTGTTATGTTTGACGTCATATTCAAAGGGATTTATTGATGCATTGGATATGGTTCATGAAAAAAAAAAAAGAAGAGTTGAACATTTCCAAATATGTCATATTCCCTAATTAGCAGAAAAGCTATTCTGAATGTGATTGTATAGCTATACTCTCTCAACACTAATTTTTATATGGGATTTTACTGTTACTTTTAAATATTCTGTTGAAAATCTGGGCAGTTAGTATATGTTCATAAAAAACTCATCAGTTCTAAAGCCAGCAAAGCAGCATTGTTCAAAAAAGTGGTATTGAACAAGTTCCTTTTACATCAAGACTCTTATTTTCCTGACTATAGGGAAGGGATGTGAAAGGACGTGGCTCAGTAATCATAATCTAGTCACTAAGAGAATGTGTGATTGTTTGGCTCTTGGGATCAGTCAAGAAGCCAATGAGGCCAAAGTCACAGGTGCACTGTTTGTATGAGCCTATGAGCTTTGCATGTTCTGCTCCAGAGAACCTATTTCTGACCTCAATCATTCAACTCAGAAAAGCATGCCCTTACTCACAAGGGAAGCCTGCAAAACTGTATAGGGAAGTCAGTCCATATCCATCACCATTGCTAGAAAATCAACTCACAGCATTTCCTTTATTTACCAGCAATGGAAGTAAATGGCATTGTCCTCACATTTGGACAATACATTATGACTAAGGAAATAAGAAATACAAATAAATGCTCAGTAGAATATGTTTTCTACAGAGAAGTGAACTTAGATAGTGCAGCATATATGTAGTTTATTAAAGTATTTTACAAGCAATTTTTTTTATTTTAATGATGCATTAAAAGTATAAAGATAACTTTTTAACAAATAATGCAAAACTTTAAAAAAAAAATGACTCTCTTATTGAACTCAGTTCTCCCTTTTTCTTTTATTCCAGAACCTACAGATAGGCCACCTATGCTGTTAATTGCAAATTTTGAAAAAATTGAGATTTTTTATCTTAACGGAAGTAAAACGGCAACCTTGAGCTCAGTCAGTGGAAATGAAATTCATACTCTGGATTTTATTTATAATGAAGATATGATTTGTTGGATTGAATCAAGAGAATCTTCAAATCAACTCAAATGTATCCAGATAACAAAAGCAGGAAGATTAACAGATGAATGGACAATCAATATTCTTCAATCTTTCCACAGTGAGTATTTCAATTCAGTATTACGTGTCACCCTTTAATAGTTTCACTTACAGATCAGTAGGCTGGATTCTCAGATTTCTAACAAAGCTTATGGCTGTTAGAAAGCTATATATGCAAATATGAATGCACTTAACTGTATTCATTACATGTTTTACATATACAAATACATATGCATATAATTTCTCTATTTATGTAACTAGTGAATGATAGAGTTAATTGTAGTTTTTTCTTTAATGCTTATTATAGTGTCACGTCGCTGGGAATTGTGATTTTTTACAGAGTGGTAGCTCACAATATGATAGCAAAGGTAGGATCTTTTTTAAAAACCAGGAAATAGGCCGGTAGCGATGGCTCACGCCTGTAATCCTAGCGCTCTGGGAGGCCGAGGCCGAGGCGGGCGGATTGTTTGAGCTCAGCATTTCGAAACCAGCCTGAGCAAGAGTGAGACCCCGCCTCTACTAAAAATTAGAAAGAAATTAATCGACCAACTAAAAATATATAGAAAAAAATTAGCCGGGCATGGTGGCGCATGCCTGTAGTCCCAGCTACTTGGGAGTCTGAGGCAGAAGCATCACTTGAGCCCAGGAGTTTGAGGTTGCTGTGAGCTAGGCGGACGCCGTGGCACTCACTCTAGCCCAGACAAAAGAGTGAGACTCTGTCTCAAAAAAAAAAAACAAAAAAAAAAAAACCAAGAAACAGAGTCGATAATTGTTAAGTTTATTGATTGTAGTGTCTGTTAAAAATACCTTGAAAACTATTTGGTTTATGCTAATCGGTAGTAACTATTTGTGTTTGTTGACTTTTCTCAAACAAAGTTTTTATACATCCTCTTCGAATGAAGTAACTTGTTATTTATGATTCACTTTGACTTCTCATGTCAGAAATCTGACAAACTAATAACTGTCCTCTTTCTGCATCTTACCAAAAACTGAAATCCCACTGTTACAAGCACACGTGCATACACATGTAAATTTTCTCTCTCCTTCTCTCCCTGTGCTTCCACATAGGAATATAAAAATTTATTGTGCATACCCGGGGAAATTATATGCATGAAAATTTCAACCTGTGCCCATTTAACTTATGATTTACAGAAAAACTTTTTTTCCAAATGCTGCTAACATAAAAATGTGTGGAGAAATGAAGAAAAATGTATGAACAAGTTAAGAATGAAAAAAAGATAGAATAAGTATAATTTTCAAATGTAGAATATTTGGTGATTTGGATTCAATAATTTTATTTTATTAAATTTTTTGATATATGGTTAAATGGACTAGTTATTGATCCTTATTAAACATAAAGAACTAATACTACATAACAGTTGATAATTGTGATTAGATTAAATAGATGAATGGCAAAAGTTGTAAAACCTGAAATATACAGGTGTGATTTTATACACTTAAGTGAACAAAAATGTTTAACAAATAGCGTCCAATACTTTGAAGATCTTAATGTAAATAAAACAATTGATAAAGCCATTTATTATGACAGTGGACCAGAAATCCTAAAGAAAGCAGTGGATATTTCAAAAATTCTATGAGGAAACAGTCATTCAAAATAAATAGTAACTAACAAGTAGTAGCAGCAAAAGGATCAGTTGCCTAGTGATATAAATATTTCAGACATTGGCTTAGCCAGCAGTTGGAAGCTCTTTGAACATGAGGCCCCATTCCTTATATTGATTACCTCAACTAATCCAACTTTATTTGTCCCCAGCAAATGGATTACTGTGCAAACAGCTAAAATACTCACTCAGTTGTCGGGTAAAATTATTTTCCAAGCTTACTTCAGCAACTTTTTCTCTACATTTAATATGCCCTAATAATAGTAGTAATCTCTTCTTTAATATATATTTTGAAAAGAACTATTTTTTAAATAAATCCAGGGAAAGTCAAGCAATTACGTATCAGAATACTTACAGAAAATGATATGTAACTTAGATTACATTTGATTTACAAAGCAATTCTTGGCTAATTTAGAAAAATAAAGAGACTGATTTTTGTTAGAGAATTCACTGAAATGCAAAATAGAATATTCATTTTGAACCATAAAAAATAAATGCACTGGAAATATTTTAATTAGGGTAAATAATTTTTGACAAAGTCAGGTTTAAGCAATGTAATTACATAGCACTTTAGAAAAACGTGATTAAATGTGTGGAAGTAATTTAATGATAGGAGTGGGGCAGGGGTGTGGGCAGGGCTGGGCTCCTCTGTCATTGCCTGTAAGCCATACATTTTATCAACATGTCACAGAAGACCTGCCATTGGATACGATGGGCTCTGCATTCACCATGATAA
>NW_012148842.1:878963-882532 GCF_000956105.1 Propithecus coquereli | reverse complement strand
GAAATGAAATTTCATCTTCTGGCTTCTTTGTAGGCAGTGACCTACCTTGCCTCTTACTTCCCACTCAAATTCCATGTTCTACCTCAAAAGTAGTACTTAACATTTTTTAAAATGCACTTTGTTCTCTTGTTTCCATATATGTTTGCGTGCATTGCTTCTTCACCGTAGAACATATGTTCTTATTTCTTATAAGCAAGCATCTCTTACACATTCTTTAAGGTATCATGTCCTTTCTAAAATTTTCCAGTTGAGTTTAGCAGCCTTTCCTTTGTGAACTGAAGTCATCATAGCAAAATTCATGATATTATAGTGATGTGTTACCCTGTTAGTTTCCCCCAAATAAAGGAGTGACTCCTTTAAGTTTAGGAATGTGTGTTTTATTCATCCATGTATCAAAATTTTAGCAAAATGCCTGTCTGTGTTAGAATAAATGTAAGTTGAGCAAACAACGGTGGCAAGTAAAGTGTTAGGAGTTGAGACTTAGAGGAAAGAAGGTTTAATCATAGGGAGCAAGTTTACTGATAGACTATGCCAAATCATGACCAGAGAGAGTCAGAAAACTTGTCTACATGATGGCTAAGTAAGATCTGGTCTGTGTCTGAATAATAGCCTCACGTGTTAATCTTGACGTTTCTGAGATACTAGGTCTGCTTAGTGACTACCAGCTTTTATTTGGGCACAGCCTCTGACTTCCCAGGATGTGCACCTATAGATTTATTTTAGGACCTAATCTCAATGGACATAGGAACAGCTTGAAACGAACCTTTCTGAGCACCCCTTCCCAAGACAGTTATAATTAAACAGGATTAGAGCCAAGGCTTTTACAATAGAGGTCAATTAATTTTTAGTGCAGGCATCAATCAAAACAACAGTGTGTACTTTTTAACTCTTTTCTCCTCACAGTCTAAGTAGACATTTTTGTGAGAAGTTCTGCTATTCTATATATGCAATCCTATGTAATCATTATCAAGACTCCAGATGCCTTTTGGGGTAAGAAGTAAAGAACAGGGTCAGGGTGTTCATGGTATCTCTCAACCTCTGAGAAACTCTGTCAGCTACCTTACACCTGGGAATTTATGTTTTTCACTCTTTACCAGAGATGAAGCTCGTTCAACAATTATCAGTTCTGGTTCCAGCATTCTGTCAGAAAGAGTTCAAGAATTGGTCAGCTCCTAATGGAGAATAATTGAAGAAACAATGATGATGACCTTAATCTTGTAAATTAATGAGATTTTTGTAAAAAGAACACAGTCGGCCCTCAGCATCTGAGGGCTCTGCAATCTTGAATTAAACCAACCATGAATTAAACCAACCATTGATCAAAAATATTTTAAAAACTATAAAATAACAATACAAAGAAAAATAATACAACAATAAAAAATACAAATAAAAATACAACATAACAACTATTGACATAGTACGTACATTGTATTAGGTATAATAAGTAATCTAGAGATGATTTAAAGTATGTGGCAGGATGTCCGTAGGTTATATGCAAATACAGCAGGTCCTCAAATAATGTTATTTCCTTTAACATCGTTTTGTTATAATATTGATGAGAAAAAAAAATCAATTTCCAGATGGGAACAGTGTCTGTGTGGAGTTTGCATGATCTGCCCATCTGTATGAGTTTTCTCTGGGTACTCCCGTTTCTTCTGACATCCCAAAGCTGTGCATGTTAGGTGGACTGGGGTGTCTACGTGGTCCCTATCTGAGTCAGTGTGGCCCTGTGATGGAAAGGTGTCCTCTCCAGATCTGGTTCCTGCCTTTTGCGCTGAGCTTCTGGAATAGGCTGTAGCTACCCACAACCCTGAACTGGAATACGTGGGTAAATAATTACTTTATTTGTTTTTATTAATCTTTCTTAAATGTATAGCTTATACTTATTTCAAAATTTAATATTAGAAGTGTTTTATTCTTTACTTAGAATTTCGATGATGTTTTTGTGACCAGAAATATGCTGTAGGAACTTAACTCTTATTTATATCAATTAGCCTATAGCAAAGTTGGTTTTGTTATATGTTATTTCCCTTAAAAATCACAGTTTCTAAGAACCTATCAACAACGTTCAGTGAGGATTTACTGTACCACATTGTTTTACATAAGGGACATAAGCATCCTCAGATTTTGGTGTTGAGTGGGTGGGAGAGTATCCTGGAACCAATCTCCTACAGATACTTAGAGGACTGTATTTTCTCTTTGATCTAGATTGCCCACTTCCCCCCAAAAGTGGGTTATTGCTACTTAGTATTTTTAGCTGCTTAAAATCCAGACTTTTTGATCAGCATAACTTGTGGAGAAGTAAATTCTGCACAAAATCTTGGCTGCAGTAACTTATTTTATATTATTCCATAAAAAACTCCGTGAAAAATCCTAAGCACATCTTATATGAGGATGTAATAACTCTTTATTCCCAGAGATACTTTTTCACTAACTGCTATGTTATACACAGATACATGTTTTATTAAATTTTTTATACTTCTTAAAAGCTTTTCATCTTCTATTTAGCACGTTTGTATGGAAACATAAAAAAGACTTTTTTTGGAGACATGGCTCTGTTTGTGTGTGCTGTGTGAAACTAATTAATACAATGTATTCCTGACAGGATCTGGAATTTTAGCTAGGAAATCAAGTCATCTACTGAAAGTCACAAAAGACAATTAAAATTAGAAAAGATATTGGTCTGAGAGCGCATTTCCAGAAAGCTTTCAGAATTCCCTTTTTGATACTACATGTTTAATGTTGTAGGTATTGGTATTAAATTATTCCTTAATTTTTACATTAACATTAGATGAATTTATGTTTTGAAGTAAGTAACTCGTTCTGATTTACAATCAGTACTTTGACATAAAAAGCCTTCCTGAGTGTCCAGTTTAAAAATAAAAGTGAAAATAAAACTAACAAAAACAAAAATAAAAATCCTCTTAGCACTCTGTTCTGCTATAAATTTGTCTTTATTGTTATTTTGGTTGTCAGAAACTATTATTATTTTATTGTCATTTGGCAACAAGTTTGAAACTTGACATAGCAGAAATTAGACATATGCTATGCTTCAATTGTTTGTATTCATTTTTCTTATGCATTTGTTAAAATGTATTTCACACATACACTAGACACAAAGGTACTCCCCTCCAAATTGTGTTTTATGCTTATTGAACTTTTAAATTATGATTGTCAAAGTTAGTATTTTTTGTCTCTATTCACATATCTGCTTGTCTCACTAATGGATTTGAATAACCTAAGTAGGAAACTCTCATTGATTCCACCACTGTGCCAGATACATAGTACAAAATGATATTCAGCAGGTTCACTGTATGTGCCAATCAGACACTTGGAAAGTAAAAGAAAACACAGGTAACATGTCCTTTTAATCATGAATAAGTCATGAAATATATTTGAAATCCATAATGTTTAACTACTGAAACTGATGTTTCATAATGGAAGAAAGAAGGGAGTAGGGAAAGACAGAAAACAGAAAGAAAAAAGAGAAATCATTACTTTTGTGGCAAGTGGCCTAGTAAATGATTTCTGATTTTATATTTATTTGATAATTTTTTTCTCTTTAAATA
>NW_012148842.1:873858-878497 GCF_000956105.1 Propithecus coquereli | reverse complement strand
TGTGTGTGTGTTGTGTGTGTGTGTGTGTGTGTGTGTGTGTGTGTGTGTGTGTTTCTGTGGGAAGGGAATATTTGTCCCTCCCCTTTATTTTCTCCTTTTTATTTTTTTCTCCCTCTTAACCATTCACAATAGATGTAACTTTATCCTTTTATAGTACCATTTCGCTAGGTTTCTTGGGCCACCGTTTCTGAAAGACATTCTTGGAAAAATGATTTCATGGTCAAATGAGTTTGGGAAATTTGACATGTTATATAACCTTATTGCACATTTATAATGACATAGCATATTGAAAATTGTGAGAATTCCTTCAGTAAATTACCTATTTAATTTTGTTTAGCTCTGGATTTCCTTAATTTATTTGAGTACTGAACACTTTATTAGTATTTTAGTGGAATATCTGTGTGTTTCTATGCAGGCACTTGTTTCTAAAGATGTGATATGAGTGTGTGTATGTGTCTAACACATATTAACATTCCAACTATCTAGTACTAGTTTTCCGTTATTAGTTGGAGAATATTGTTTTAAAGGCTTCCTATAGGTTGGATCCTCCCATTACCTTTTTATATATTGACCGACTGTATCTGTGGCTAAATCCATAAAGTTTCCGTTTATCAAGGGCTGTACAATCTTACTTTAGCTTCTCCGGTTGCGTCTCAGCATGGTGAAGAGGTCTTCTGTACGCCAGAAGTCGAGCAATCCCAGAGCCCGCTGCACCGCCCACTACAGTCACTGCACAGGTCTTCTGAGGCAAGAAGACAGCTTTAGCCATCGGGAATGGCAAACAGGGCAACAGCCTCATCAAGGTGAACGGGTGGCGGCTGGAGACCATCCTGCCACGGACGCTGCAATACAAGCTACTAGAACGTGTTCTGGAGAAGAAGCAGCTTGCTGGTGTGGACGTGGGTGTCTGTGTGGCGGTCATGTGGCCCAGATTTATGCTATCAATCAGTCCATCTTCAAAGCCCTGGTGGCCTATTAACAGAAATATGTGGATCAAGCTTTCAAGAAGATCAAAGACATCCTTATCCAATACGACCAAACCCTGCTGGTAGCTGACCCCTGTCTCTGCGAATCCAAAAAGTTTGGAAGCCATTGTGTCCATGCTTGCTACCAGAAATCCTAACGTTAAGTCTATCCTGAGGATCAGGATTCTCCTTTATAATAAACGATGTTGTGGAATTTTAAGGTTACAAAAGAAAAAGAGAACTTTACTCTAGCAACAGTTTTTTAGCTATTTCTTCCCAGAGGCTCAATTTTTAGTCTGTACTCAGAAGGTTGTAGGATCCAAATACTAAATGCCCTGAGATAGTGGTGAAAAAACCAGAGACTGTCTCAGAGTTGGAGCTTAGAGGAATTAAATATGAAATACAGATTTGAATATATGTGAAATTCATCTGGAAAGGGTCTAGCCTAAAAGGTGGTTTGTAGTTGAGGAGGGTAGCATGGAGTGTAGTCTAGAACTAGTTTAGAAATGTAGCTGGTGTTGAGTAAAATTCAATTTAATTGTGTGTAATTTAATTTTCCATGATGTAGGTAGGGGTATGGTGACATAACCTCTTGACAGGAGAGGAGCAACGTCAAATGTTGAAATGTTGTTATAATAGTGAAGGATTTTTAAAATGTTTATGAGATATGGATCTAGGTACAAAAAAATATATTGTGTTAAGGACACATTCCCAGGCATTCCAGTTATTAGAAAGATGGAATTTTTGTGGTGGAGCCCTGTTAGTTTTCTAAGCACCTCATAAAACTTAGGCCTAAACCTCAGGTCTATGCAATTCCCTTTGCTCTGATTCTGTGCTCTTCAAAATTTTTCAGATTTGGTTTCTCAGATACTATGATACTAGAAACGGGTTTGTTGGGATAGTTTCTGTTAGTAATTGTATCACTGAAACCTCCAATCAGTGGTGGTAAATTAACAAATTGACATTCTGGTTGATATATTAGTCTCCTGAGAGTCTGGCAAGCATGAAATAATTCACCAAAACCTGATAATCCTTTGGTGAACAACTTAAATAGAGTTTGTGAAATTGCAAATCTGATGATTAGATCTTAAATCTATGGTTACAAAACTTAGGTACAGAAACGTTTTAGTCCGTACTTAAAATACTTTGTAAGTCTTTATCATCTTAATGACAACACTTACTTGATAAGGTTATATAAGGTGTCTTAGCAACTTTTGTTATTTTAATGTGAAGATTAATCTAGATATTTTTAATCTCCCTATTTTAAAGTATTATTTAAGAAAGTATCTATCTGTATATTAAGTACAATTATTCAGTCCACTTTTACTCAAAAAAGCAGGTAGTTATATTTCCAAACCTGAATGGTAGAAAAAGCCCTATATATTACTGATCAACAATGAGTCTAATATTCTAACATTTAAACAAATCCATGTTTAAAACATGCCCCTGAAATGCGCTAGAGAATGTTAATTGTTAGTCTCAAAAGCTTCACATACAAAAAATGTTATTTCCATAACCAAAGAAGCTTCTATTTTGGATTTTTATGTTGTTGGGAAATACTATTTTGCTTACTGAAAACTACAACAGCAACAAAAGCCTTCATAGAATTTCCTTGTGACTTTGTAGAATATTAGAGCTTGTATGAATTGGTGAGAATAATTCATTATCCATATGCAATATCTTACTTGGCCTTAAGACTTAATTTGGTTTTTGTGTTGTTTAAATATATCCTGATAATTTGTTTGGAGCCATGATAGGTAGATGAAATTAAAATTATTTTATATTCTCTAATTTCTCTTTATAGAATATTCATTATGGCTGAAAGAGTAATTTTTCTGACATTAGTATATCAGTCTAGGCTCTATGCAGGGAACAGAAAACTCACTACTTAAATCAGGAAGTGCTTTAATAGGGCATGCTCTCAAAATTGTTAGAAGAGAAAAAGGAGAGAATTCTAGAATGGGCCTCTGGAAATGACACCCAGAACAATATAGTTCTTTAGGAGCCACTATTTCTGAGGCCTTCACTAGAACTGTGCTGAAATCAAGAACCCACTGCTGCTGTTGCAGCTGCCTTTGAATACTCTAGAAACTGGAAATTGGACATTCACAGCTACAATCCAAGAGTTAGAAAGGCTTGTGAAGATGTTATTGCATCTGCCATTGTTATTGAAGGCCACACTACTTCTTTTCACCCGGGAAGCTGGATGATGAACACTGGAACACTCTCCAAGTAAATGTCTTGTTTCTAACAATCATGCTTTCCAATTGGAAAAGTTAAAATGAGCAAGAAGGTGGCCTCACTCTTCTGAAAGTACTTTGCTAAGCTTAGAGAACCTTAGCCTCAAGTGGAAAAGGTAGTTTTAAGCTTTCAAATCTTCTCAAATGGACAGAAAATAGACTGAGATTGAGAGAGCCAATCCAGAGTATCCAGTACAATTGTTTTTGGTGTCTTTTATCTAGAAATATTATCAATTCTTTCATAATAGAAACTTTTTTTTTCTTTACCCTAGTTACTTAAGAGTACAGTAAAACCAACATAAGAACTGTTTGTTGCTATGCCTGGTTCTTCTCAGGGAATCGTAAAAATTTTTTCTTTGCTGATGCGTCTCCCTGTGTGTGTATGTGTAAATAGTCCACTGCCTAATGCTATTTTTATTAACAGTTATGGCACAATATGATTTCCACAATTTCATATCTTTCCTTGGAAAGGAAATTCACTTAAAGAAAATACTGTCTTATTTTCTCCAAGGTGCCTCATTATGCCCAGTTTATTGATTGATTCTCTCAAGTGATTTAAGGAACTCTTCAAGTATTTCATCTTCCTTCATGTCTATCGCAGAATCATGTCTGGCAAGAAGAAAGATTGCATCACTGAATTCTACTGACATACAAATGCATGTTTCGAGAATAAATGATCTTTTTCCTGTTTGTCTTTTTTTAATCTCAAAAAGAGATATTTATTAGGTTAAGTATGAAATGTACGATTTCCTTAAGTACTATGTTTGACAGTTGATATCTCTGACATTTCACTTTGACACTTATTTTATTTATTTTTATTCAGAATTTTATGGGGGTATACACGTTTTAGTTACATAATTTGCTTTTGTACAGTGTGAGTCAAAGTTATGGTGTGCCCTTCACCCAGTCAGTGTGCATGGTATTCTTTTGGTGTGAATTTATGCACTCCTTTCTCCTCACCCCCCAACCTATTTGATTTCCCTTGAGTTTTACTTCCATATGTGCACATGAGTGGTGATCAATTAGTTCTCATTTAGTATTGAGGACATGTGGTGTTTGTTTTTCCATTCTTGTGATACTTCACTAAAAAGAATGGCCTCCAGTTCCATCCAGGCTGTTACAAAAAATACTAGATCACCATTTTTTTTTTTTATATCTAAGTAGTGCTTCATGGTCTACATACACCACATTTTATTAATCCACTCATGTAGTGATGGGTATTTGGATTGAATCCACATTTTGCAATTATAAATTGTGCTGCTATAAATATTCAAATGCAACTGTCCTTTTTATAAAATGTCTTTTTTTTTCCTTTGGATAAATACCTAATAGTGGGATTGCTGGATCAAATGGTAGATCTACTTTTAGTTCTTTGAGGTACTTCCATATTACTTTCCATAGAGGTTGTACAAGGTTGCGTCCCATGAACAGTGT
>NW_012148842.1:870912-872578 GCF_000956105.1 Propithecus coquereli | reverse complement strand
TCAGCTTGACTCTTATTCCTGTATATGAAAGCTGCTGATTTGTGTGCATTGATTTTGTAGCCTGAGACTTTGTTGAATTTCTTGTTTTATTTTTATCATGAAGGTGCATCCTCAGTCTTTCAAATGCATGTTTTGGCTTATGACTATTTCAAATTTTTTTTACAGCAATTTTTGTGACACTAAGGATAACTCAAAAATTTGTGTTATTTTCTAATATGAGTTCCATCGTGGAACCAATGCTGCACAGACAGCTGCAAATATCAACACAATGTGTGGGAAGGATGTGGCTAGTGAACACACAGTATGTCAATGGTTTTAGAAATTGCATTCTGGTGATTTTAATCTTGAAAATGATCCATGTGGGGAACCTGAGACCAAGGTGGATAAGGATGAGATGAAAGCTGTAGTGGAAGCAAATCCATCTCAACCTACGGGTCAATTAGCAGCAAGTTTGGACATTACTATTCCAACAATACTGGACCATTTGAAACAAATAGGCAACAGAAAGAAGCTGGATAGATGGATTCTGCATGAATGAAACAACCATCAGAGGAGAAATCGTCTTGAAGCTTGCCTTTCTTTGCTATCACAGCATAAAAGCAGACCATTTCCATACTGTATTGTTACATGTGATGAAAAATAGGTTCTTTTTGACAATCGCAAACATTCGGCACAATGGTTGGATAAAGATGAAGTGCCAAAACGCAGTCCAAAACTGAATAGTCATCAAAATAAAGCTAATGGTGTCTGTTTGGTGGTCCAACGCTAATATTATACACTTCATGAAACCTGGTCAATCGATTCTAGCATATGTCTACTGCAACCAATTGGACAAAATGATGAGGATGCTTGTGATTTAGCAGCTGAGATCGGTCAGTAGAGATAGGCCAATATTCTTGCAAGACAACACTCCACCACATGTCACACAAACAACACTGCTCAAACTATGAAAGCTGGACTTGGAAGCACTCTGTCATCCATCGTATTCATCAGACCTTGTACCAACTGCCTACCCCTTCTTCCAGGCTTGAGGCCACTTCTTGCATGGAAAAATATTCAGTTCTCAACAAGCTAAAATCACCTTTTATGATTTCATGGCCACTCGCTCTCCAGGCTTCTTTGCTGCTGGCATAAACAAGCTATCATTAAGATGGCAAAACTATGTTGATAGTTTAAGTGCATACTTTGATTAATTGTACTGTTTTTTGTTTGAGATATAATAAACTACACTTTTGATTTGAAATCGGACATTTCATATTTAATGACCTAATAGTTGAATCTGAGGTTCTGAACAGGAACCACTTTCAGTTAATTTTTTTATAAAGACATTTAAAAAATGAAATAAAGATTTCCTTCAGCCTTTTTTCTGTATCAGAGGTAAATTTTAATCTGAAATCGGACATTTCATATTTAATGACCTAATAGTTGAATCTGAGGTTCTGAACAGGAACCACTTTCAGTTAATTTTTCTATAAAGACATTTAAAAAATGAAATAAAGATTTCTTTCAGCCTTTTTTCTGTATCAGAGGTAAATTTTAATCTGTCTTACAACTTTGAGGATTTGATTTGCAAGAAGAATGTAACTAAGTAATTAGAACTATCTGAGTTATCTCCACAGAGATTTTGGACTTAAAGGAGAGCACTAAGATTGTGATGACCCATGCA
>NW_012148842.1:866004-866327 GCF_000956105.1 Propithecus coquereli | reverse complement strand
TTGAAATTATTTCTCTTTTGCTAGCCCTGTGATCTTCTTAAAAGTGTGAATTATATTGGGATACAGTTTAATCTCTGAGATAGTAGGTGGTGCTTGTGTGTCAGCCATGCCCTGTATCATTGAATCACTAAATGCTGTAATGGACTGTACAAGTTGTTTTCCCTGCCAGTAAGTGATACTTGCAGGAAAGAGCCAGCTGCATTGGTATTTTTGGGGACCTGTGACCATCTGTAGTTGATCAGGAGAAGCATTCAGATGTCCCAGGCAGTGGGCAAAGCCCTGGAGCTTCTTTATGCTCCACCACAGCCAAAGTGGTTGGAGTA
>NW_012148842.1:862025-863409 GCF_000956105.1 Propithecus coquereli | reverse complement strand
TTAAAATTGAGCTAAAGTTCAGCAAACTTAGATATTTGTAAAGATGCTGATAATGTACTTTTGAAAGCATTTGTGTGGGAGAATAAACCCTAAAATTCTATCAATTTTTTAATAGAAATATTGAACTTTTTTACTGGCAATCGACTGTAACAGAACTCTGACTATAAGGAGTACTGATTTCTTCTTTGGTGTCTTGATATAATTTGTTGTTTACAATGAATCACTCTGGATGCTCTGTGAAGAATGTTATAGTGGGTATAGAAAGGAAGCAAAGAGACCAGTTAAGAGGCTATTGTAGCATACAGAGGAGAAAAGATAGTATCTAACAAGGAGAGTATAAGCAGCTATGGAAAGAAGTGGGTATTTTTAGTTGGAGGCCTTAAGATTTGTTGATAGACTTAACATAGGGTGACGTGGGGAGAGAAAAAAATAGAATGAAGGATGAAGTTATTTGATTTATGGGTCAAATAAGAATACAAAGTTTGCCTACTAGGAAAATAACACCTCTGTGTTAACTATGTTTTCTGCTGTAAAGATAGGATAACCCTGGCACCTTTTCTAAGTATGTGCATCCATCATAGGAAAAAAAGGTTGGTTTGTGGCTTGTGTTAGAAGGAATTGGGAAATGGTAGAACAGTGAAGTGGAAGGAGGTGTAAAAACTCATTAATCTGGTGCCCTTTCCCCCTAACAAAAAACATAAGAGCATCCAAGTACCTGATACTGACCCACCATCTCGTGCCAGAAAAACTTCCCTCATCTTTTTCCACAAAGACATGCACACAGGCTCTATGTAGATCTCTGTGATTACTAGTATTCAGAAATGTCCTTGCTGCTCATTTTGACCTCATTTCCCCCATTTAAGAAACAGGATTGGAGCCTAGTAGGGGACAATCTTGCATTAGTTAAAGGAAGAAGAAAGGGCTTTACAATGTGCCAGAGTATTTTCCTTTAGATTAAGGATGTGCCTGCTCACAGTATATCCTAACTGAACTTCTATAATACAATTTTAATTATTGTACCAAGCAGACAGAGACTTTGCTCAACTCAATTTTTTTAATACCATCTAGGACTAAAGTTAGTACATACTTCTTGTTAAAGATTATGGTGACATATTAAAGTAAAAATAAATGCAATTGTATCACCTTATCATTCAGTGGGCACTTTCAAATATTCTAGCAAACAAATGTGATAAAAAAACCTAACTGTTAATTTCCCACTTACACCATTTGAGAGACACATAAATCAAGGGAAACAGAATAGATTTCTTTACAATCTTACCATTTTTTTTAAACATCACAGCTTGAGAGACAATATTCGAAAATAAAAATGTTAAAATATTCACAATATCAAGAACAGAAATGTGGATAAAAACAATCTGCATTT
>NW_012148842.1:861402-861975 GCF_000956105.1 Propithecus coquereli | reverse complement strand
TCAAGCGATCCTCCCACCTCAGCCTCCCAGAGTGCT
This sequence comes from Propithecus coquereli, assembly GCF_000956105.1. Taxonomy (NCBI): domain Eukaryota; kingdom Metazoa; phylum Chordata; class Mammalia; order Primates; family Indriidae; genus Propithecus; species Propithecus coquereli. The sequence goes on along the minus strand of NW_012148842.1, from coordinate 861,939 downwards.
AACATTACAGGTGTGAGCCATCACGCCTGGCCTGTTATTTAAATTTAAATTCAAATTAATTAAAAAGAGATACAATAAAGATTCAATTTCTCAGTCACAGTAGCCACTTGTTAAGTGCTCAATAGACACATTTTGCTAGTGGTTACTTTTTTGGACAGCATAGATATGGAATATTTTCATCTCTGTAGAAAGCGCTATTGCACAGCACTCTACTAGAATAGTAATTATTGAACAGGCCTTTTTTATAATGTCTAAGTATGCCATTGAAAAAAACTATCACCCCTCCTTTTGCTTTATTTCCAAGTTTTGGATACTTTTTTAAACAAACAAAGCCAATAAATTTCTTTTTCTACCTTCTTCAATTCTTTTTTTTTTTAATAAGAGAGAATCTGGAAACAAGGATTTTCCTCCAGTTGATGGAAGGTATTTACTTCTCTTACTACTATAGATTTTTAGCTATGCCATTGAATCATGTATGTCCGTTGGATTGAATGAACTATTTTGGACAAATGCAAAAGGTGAAAGAAAGTTATACTG
>NW_012148842.1:858609-859847 GCF_000956105.1 Propithecus coquereli | reverse complement strand
CAAAATATAATCATAAACTGTTTAAATTCCCATCAACTTTGCTCATATGATTAGTAAATCAATACAGGAATTATATATACCCTTATATTTTACAAATGTGGTGGCATTATTAGAGGGCCAGGGGCCAAAAAGGTATAAAATCTTATAAATTCAGTTCTTTCATCAGTCAGTACTGGGCAGGAATATTTTCAAATTAATAGCATAATGTACCACTTTAATTGGAGGAGCTATGATTGTTTAAGATGTGAATTGTAGCAAAGATTTGAAAACTGAAATTTTATCCTTGTTATTGTTTTCATCGTTCTCAGGCAGTTCAGGCTGAAATTTCTGATGTAACATATCCTAAACTGCCATAAGCCTCCATTCAATAAATGGGAAAATATTTACTGAAGAAACAGCTGTCATCCATATGTGGACTTTTGTCACTCTTAAAGTCTGATTGAATATTAAGATGCATCATCACAATGGTTCTGATTTTGACAAGAACAGCTTGCACGTAAGAACTTTGCTAGGAAGGCTGTATAATATAATTCTTGAATGTAGCTCTATTTGTATTTGCAGCAGATGGTTACTTGACTCAATCTGTCTTCAGTGATGCTTCAAAAGACATTAGGAGAAGAAGTTGTATTTAAACTGATTTGTTTGGGTTGTTGGATAAGGGTAGTAAGAAAGAATTGGAAATTTACAAATATGCTAATAACATTGTTTTGGCATCCTGTTTAGAAATATATTTGCTTGCACGGTTTTCCTTGGATGTGCTCACTGAATTTCAAATTAGCCTTTAGATAGTCTTGTCTGTCAAAAATGTTGAGGTGAAACTATTGTGTCTCTCCCCTCTTTCTACTACTTTTATTCCACCCCATTCTTAAAAACAAAGAACCGGAGACCCTTTCCAAATAAGGCTGCCAATCTGAGATATAATATATGTGAGCAATATCTCTCTTTCTGAACAACAATATAATATTTTATGCTCTCAGGCTTTTTATTTCTCCCTGTCATTATATGAAAGAACCATATTTTGTCATTTTTGTCAAAGGAATTAGGAGTAGAAAACCCCCACATTGTTTGCACTTATTCTCAGCTGGATTCCTCTGGGCCTAGTAACTGTTTAAATGTAATTTTGTCATGTATCATTTATTGCAATAGGTTCTTTGGAATTTTTTGTTTGAGTTTGGTCTGTCTCTGTAGCATAGTTTTTTTTTAATCATGAATCATAGATATCAGAGAAGGAATAAGCT
>NW_012148842.1:856904-858559 GCF_000956105.1 Propithecus coquereli | reverse complement strand
TAACAGGAAGATATTTAAAATTTTGTTCTAGTAACAGGGTCTTACTAAAAATGAGGGTCTTATTAAAAATTTTAAGATATTTTAGTAGTGTCATAAAATGAGTATTGTTATTTTTAGTCATTTCCTATGAACTTTGTTATATTTCAGCAAAATTAAAATGAAATACTGAATACGTTGCCTAGAAAATTTACCCATTTCCAAAAATGTTCAAATCACTTCCAGATTTCTAGGGACAGGGAAACAATTTACACTTTTAAAAATTCTGGTTTCTATGCCTTGAAGCCAAGAGTTAGAGACCAGCCTAGGCAACATAGTGAGACCCCCATCTCTAAAAAATATTTTTAAAAAATAAATTAGTCAGTCATGGTGGCACATGCCTATAGTCCTAGTTACTCAGGAGTTTTAGGTGGGAAGATCACTTGAGCTCAGGAGTTTGAGGTTATTGTGACCTATGATCAAGCTACTGCACTCCAGCCTGGGTGACAGAGTGAGATCCTGTCTCCAGAAGGAAAAAAAAAAAAAAAAACTTCTGGTTGCTGGGCTAGTTGAAAAAGCTTCTCGTGGTTTAGAAAACATTTAAATGCTTATTAAATTCAGCCAAATTTATCTTTCTGTATCTATTTATTTATTGGATTACTTGCTTGAACTCTTTGTCTAATTGGCTCAACTTTCTAATCCTAATACAAATTAAATTAAAAACAGAGAAACTTCAACCTTAAGAAAAAGAAACAAAGCCAATTTTCCAAAATTACTAAGTGTTTGGCTAATTATTAAGCTCTTTACTGAGAACTCACTGCTTCAAACTTCAGTGTTAACAATACCTATTGTTTCAGTAGCAGAGAATCTATCTGAAATGATAAAGGATGGAAAGAAGGTATGAATACTGTCAAACAGCTCTTTTGTCTGAAATTACAATTGCATAGACTAAAGCGACTGCATGCCCAGCATGAGGGATGGGTCATTGAATGGACTCTGGCACATACTTTATCTGAACCCAAGGTATTTGAAATGGCATTTGAAAAAATGGGTTCTGAGCTCTAGCTGATATAATAATGCAAAAAGACTCAAAAACAAAACAAAGCATATATTTCCAGATTTGTGGCAACAGAAAAATAATTGAGACTGGTTGCTGGGCTGGTTGGAAAAGAGCTTCTTGTAGTGTGAGAAACATTTAAATGTTTACAGTTTCATAAAGACTGTATAATTCAGAAATAAAACTATAATCGATGGCCTGAAAATCCATATCCAGTGAATTGCAATATTTACTTTCTGCTTGGCCATGTAGGGCATGATAGAAATTCCCACAAAGTTGCTGCTTTCTCTTTCTTGCTTTCACAATATACCATTACAAATGATAATAGTGACACATACATCTATGTTAGTCTTTCTGTTAAGAGAATACCATTCACTAAAGCGGCATGTTACTGAGGAAGTATTTTGAGGCATGTAACAGTCTAATGTTTAGACTCAGGTTTTAGAAAGAAATTCTTACAGGGAAGGAAAAAGAATAATCCTTTTCCTTTACCTATCTTAGGTTCTCCAACTGAGACCATGCAAATTAGACTAATAAAAGACAGATTAACAAAAGGAAAGGATACAAATTTATTTAATGTAAGTTTTATATGCTGTGAGACCTTGAGCCTTCAGAAGGAAAT
>NW_012148842.1:855127-856854 GCF_000956105.1 Propithecus coquereli | reverse complement strand
TCATGCATAAGCAAATGTGATAGCATTTTATCCTCAGTATGACACTTTGTCAGGACATTCTTCTGATCTTTGCTTCTTTCTTATTTCAAAATATTAATTGGGGGGGCACAAAGATACCCTGTATAATGCTTAAGTCAGGGATTTTGGTGTGCCCATCACTAGAATAGTGTTCCTTATACCTAATAGGTAAGTTATTAGCCCCCCCACCCTCTTCTCTTCTTGGATTCTCAGGTCATTTATAATGCTTTGTGCCCATGTATACCAATCTATTAGCCCCCAATTATTATTAAAGACATATGGTGACCGGTTTTCCATCCTGAGTTACTTCACTTAGGATAATGGTCTCCAGTTCCATCCAAGTTGCTGCAAATGATGTTATTTCCTTTTTATGACTGAGTAGTACTCCACGGTATGTGCGTGTGCATGCATGTGTGTGTGTGTGTGTGTGTGTGTGTGTGTGTGTGTATACATGCCACATTTTCTGTATCCGCTAATGAATTGATTGGCACATAGGTTGATTCCACATCTTTTAAATTGTGAATTATGCTGTGATACACATTGGAATGCAGGTGTTTTTTTGATAAAATGACTTCATTTTCTTTGGGTAGATACCCAACAGTGGGATTGCTGGATCAAATGGTAGGTCTACATTCATTTCTTTGAGGGATGTCCATATTGTTTACAATAGATGTTGTACTAATTAACAGTCTCATCAACAGTGTATGGGTGTTCCTTTCCCTCTGCATCCACACCAGCATCTGTTGTTTTTTGAATTTTTATTAATAGTCATTCTCATAGAGGTAAAATGGTATCTCATAGTTATAATTTACATTTCTCTGATGATTAGCGATGTTGAGTATTTTTTCATATTTGTTGGCCATTTGCCTTTTTTCTTTCAAAAAACTTATGTTCATCTCTTTTGGCCACTTTTTGATGGGATTGTTTATTTATTTATTTTTTTTTTCTGGATGATTTGCTTGAGCTCTTTGTAGATTCTAGATATTCATCATTTGTCAGATGTATAGTTTGCAAATATTTTCTCTTATTCTGTAAGTTGTCTCTTCACTCTGTTGATTATTTCTTTTGCTGTTCTTAAGCTTTTTAATTTTATTAAGTCCCATTCATTTATTTACATTGTTGCTATATAGTTGCCTTTGGGGTCTCAGTCCTAAATTCTTTGCCTAGACTATTATCTAGAAGAGTTTTTCCTACATTTTCTTCTAAAATGTTTATGACTTCAAGCCTTACATTTAAGTCTTTAATTCATCCTGAATTAATTTTTGTGTATGGTGAGAGATAGGGGTCCTATTTTATTCTTCTGCATGTGGCTCTCCAGTTTTTCCAGCACCATTTATTGAATAGGGCTTCCTTTCCCCAGTATATGTGGTTGTCTGGCTTGTAAGATTTCTCTTGAGAAGTCTGCTGTTAGTCTGGTGGTTTTCCTTTGTAAGATCCTTGATATTCTCTCCTCATGGTTCATAGGAGTTCCTCCTGTGTTGACTTTGGCCAATCCAATGACTATATGCATTTGGTGATGCCATTTTTGCAATGAATCTCCCGGATAATTGTTGATGTTCTTATATCTGGATTTCTAAATTTCTAACAAGGCCAGGGAAATAATTTTCCTCAATTTTTTCCTCATATAGATTTTCCAGACCTTTTGCTTTTCCTTCTTTGCCCTCAGGAATGCCTATGATTCTTATATTTGGCTGTTTTAAATAATTCCA
>NW_012148842.1:851922-854137 GCF_000956105.1 Propithecus coquereli | reverse complement strand
CTGTAGTTGATCAGGAGAAGCATTCAGATGTCCCAGGCAGTGGGCAAAGCCCTGGAGCTTCTTTATGCTCCACCACAGCCAAAGTGGTTGGAGTAGTGAGGCTGGGTGAGGCCGGGTTAGATGAGCCTGTGTTCAGGCTCCACAAGGGCAAGCACAAGAGCTATCTCAGCAGGGACTAAGGGTCAGCTCCAGGGTAACTGGGGAAAGGCACCAGAGAGGGGCTGAAGTGGCCTCACCAAGCCAAACAGTCTGCTTGAGGGAGAGGGGACATCTTGGATTCACAGTCTGGCTGTTGGAAGTGAGTTTTGTTTTTCTCTCTCTCTTCCCCTTGCCCTGCGGATCTCCTTCTGGCATCTGGCCACAAGCAGCAGCACAAACTATCTGAGCTCACCAGCTATGGTGACACAGGCCGGCAACTTCCCTGTCTAGAATCTTGCCCAGGACTGAAAACATGGCTTTCCTGTAGGGGGACGGGTGCTCCACAAGTGTGCTGCTTCTCAGACATACCCTGTACTCTCTCCTTAATTCTGCCAGCATGGGCTTCCTTACCTCCCAAGATTATTTCACAAATCTCCCCTGCATGCCCCTGAGCAACATAATCAAGTCACTGGGGGGACTGGATCCTGTCTGCATGCCTGTCTTCTGATCCCCTAAGTTCAATCCCTGACCATGCCTGGGAGAAGCATGCTGGTCCTGCATTGCTCATGGAGTGCTCAAGCAGGGATATGCTTTGGGATATGCCCTTCTCTGCCAGAGCAGCCAGGTGAGAAACACTGGGGAGAGACAGTGGGCAGGGAGCTCACTGTCTGAGCACCCCTTGGTCTGCTCTAGGTCTTTAAGATGAAAAGCATGAGCCCTACTCTCTGTGGAAACCTCTGTGTAACAGGTGCACTGAGAGAGGGAAAGCAGTCATTCCTGAGTGCCCTGGCTCAATTATCCCTTGGGGTACCCATGCCGACTCACATGGGAACCGCCACTCAGCAGCATTGGGCAGGGTAAAGGAAAGGAAGGAGAAGAGTCTGAATGGAGGAGAGCTGGCACTCTGGTCCCTTTTGTCCCTAGGGCCTCCCCTGGTTTGCTGCACTCTTCTCTCCCATGAAGGCAGCCCATCCTGGATGTGTAAGCTCTGGGATCACAGTTCTTCTGGGACCCATGCGTCCCCTGTGTCCACTGAAGTCTGGGCAGGAGTTGGAAAATGTTTTTGTGGAAACAATGACAAGAAAACTTAAGGGCTTAAGCTATTTGGGGAGGACAAAGGCACACAATGAGTGGAGAAGCAGTATGGTACCTACCACCTTGGCTTAGGTCTATGTTGAGGGAGAACAACCCTGAGGGGGCTGGCAGCCTGGTGCTTTGTTCTCAGGAAGGTCCTATTTCATTGACTGCAGAAGCAGCTTTTGGGCTCATGAGTGTAGAGAAGCTCTTCAGCAGTTCGGGAGCCTGTAGTCCACCAGACATGTGAGGGTAGGAGAAACAAAACCCTGACCTACCCTTTCCACAGGACTCCAAGTTCCTAGGGGTTGATCTTTGCTAAAAAACTTGCTTCTTCCTGTTCTGCACCCTAACTTCTCCCCATGGAATCTCTGGTAGGTTCTGGCACTTTTCCCTCAGAATTATACCTCAGCTATGTTTTGTTTTTCATCTAAAACTTTTCCTTCTTTCTGAGACGGAAAGTTAGCCATCTTGCCCCACACACCCCTGATGTTTGCTCTTTTATCCCTACTGATTCACTCAGGGTCCCCAGTTGTCATTATTCTTCCACACTGTTATATGGTACTATCATTCCTCACACTATTGTTACTCATCCCAAGTACTCATTCCTGCAAATTACTATCTGCCTAATTGTCCTTTCATAAAATTATTAATTTCCATTAAATAATATAGATCCTTCTTCTATACTTCATTCCTGGGGAAAGAATAGTGACTTCTTAAATTGAGAGTCATGGGTAAAAGCAAGGAAAATATTGCTGCTGATTAAAGAACAAAGAAGATGTGACCTCAACTGACTCCTAAACCAACTGATGAAAAGGTAAAAGCCCAGATTTTAAATAAGAAGTTTTTAAGCAAAGGCCATTGTGAATATAACAGCAGTATCCATTCACAAATATTTACTGGGTGCTTACCATGAGCTAACCACAGTTCTGGGTTTAGGGATCACAGGAGTGAATTAGACATATAGGACCCTTGCTCATACAGGGCTTGTATTCTAATGTGG
>NW_012148842.1:836904-838137 GCF_000956105.1 Propithecus coquereli | reverse complement strand
CATGATGGAAATCATTTGCAGAATCTCTATTAGACAAAAACTGTTTGCAATTTATCAATCTATAAATTAATATCTAAATTTATAGTTAATGGGAACTAATCAACATTTGTTCGAAATTGTAAGTCAAACAAATATATGTACCCCAAGAGATTTAATTAATCCTTAGATAGGCCTGTTAGACAATGGTCCAGAATGACACTGAAAGGACATGCAGATATCCCTTTCATATTTTTCCTTAACAAGATTTGACTTTTGTTCTCACTAATTTTGTGGCATGAACCACTCTCTTAAACAATACTAGTTTATTAGTAAAATATTGTTAATAGCTTGCTGGAACTGCCATAACAAAATACCACTATGGCTCAAACAATGGAAATTTATTTTCTTACAGTTGTGGAGGCTGGAAATTCCAAGATCAAGGTGCTGGCAGGGTTGCACTCCTCCAAGGCCTCTCTATCTGGCTTATTGGTGGCTCCCTTCTCACTGTGTCCTCACATAGCCTTTCCTCTGCATGTCAAACCCCAAATTCAGGCTCATGTACCTGATGCATAGCTGAAGCCAAACACTGCGATACCAGTGCTTAAAGTTAGAGAAAGATTTATTTGATTTGGCCAAACCAAGAAGACAGGGTAGTAAGATTTCTCAGATCCATCTACCCAAAGAGATGAAGTAGGGAGGTTCTTTACAGCTAGCAGGTAAGGGAAGGGGTTCCAGGGGACAGTCTCAGATAACATCTTGAGCAACCAGACTTCTGAATGTCAGCAGCTAATTTCCTCAAAGGCATTCATTCCTTCTGCAAAACAAACTAATACATTTTTCTTGTGATCCTGGAGTTTTCTCCTGCTTGACAAATAAACAGTACACCAGCAGTTAATGATTACTGTGAGAACAAGGGGTGTTGAGCAGGAAGCAAGTAAGAATTTACATTATGTCCATCACTAAAAATGCTTGAGTACTAAAATCTCAAAGGGCCTGGCTACATTCATATCCATCTCTGGTGTCTCTCTGCATGTCCTAATCTTCTCTTCCTGTAAGGATATTGGTCAGATTGGATCGGGGCCAACCCTAATGACCTCACTTCAACTTAATTCCCTCTTTAAAGAGCTTATTTCCAAATGCAATCACATTTTGAAGTACTGGGAGTTAGGGCTACAATGTATGATTTTGGAGGACATACAATTCAGTCCATAACACTAACTATATGTTGCTTTTTAATGAACTTAAAATGTTTAA
>NW_012148842.1:832213-832719 GCF_000956105.1 Propithecus coquereli | reverse complement strand
CTATAGATTTTTAGCTATGCCATTGAATCATGTATGTCCGTTGGATTGAATGAACTATTTTGGACAAATGCAAAAGGTGAAAGAAAGTTATACTGTAAATACCTGTATTTTATGATTTAGAAACTCTTCATCCACTTGTCTAGGTCATCCCCAGTCTTTAGATAGCAAAAAGAAAGGTACCAAGAAGTAGTCATTTTATTATATGATAATAAAGTCACTTATTTGGCATAGCAAGAGATTTTCTTTTGCAGGTTCTTATCATGAAAATGCCTAACTTTTGAAATGTCCTCTGTGATGGTTCAGACAGACTTATGTACTCTTTGGCTTATGATACTAGATTTGCACCTATGATTCAATGATTCTGTGTATGTGTTTTTCAGATGTGCAACAAATGGCGATTGACTGGCTCACCAGAAATCTCTATTTTGTGGACCATGTCAGTGACCGGATCTTTGTTTGTAATTACAACGGGTCTGTATGTGTCACCCTGATTGATCTGGAGCTTC
>NW_012148842.1:830431-832163 GCF_000956105.1 Propithecus coquereli | reverse complement strand
AGAGGGGTGAAGTGGACACTGTTGTTTTTTACCATAAGCCTTGATGGGGTGTTTGATTTTTTAAATAATGCACATGTACTGTATGATAAAAATAAAAATCACATATAAAACAACATAATTCCCTGGTTTTATAGTTCGATTATTACAAAATCTATCTCTTTACCATAGTTTACATATCCCTATCTATCTTTGCTATCTCATCTTTTCTCTTTCATTCACATTTTAGCTATGATATATCTCCTTCCACCCCTGTTCTTCATTTTTAGAGCACACCAAACTCATTCCTTCTTGGTGGGCCTTATCCCCAGATCTCCACATGGCTAGCATCTTATGATTCTGAGTTCAGTTCAAGTAACATCCCTCTCGGGACCCTCTCAGGATGGCTTCTGTGACTAGTCACTCTCTTAGTCATCCTGTTTCATTCTTTTCATAACACTAGTGTTATCTGACTCTGCTCTTCTTGAGAATGGAACCAATAAGAGATTCAGGCCTTGGTGGTGCCCAAATGCAGTAGTTTCTGTACAGAACCAGACTTTTTAAAAAGAGCAGAGAGTTTTATGAAAGGTTATCTTTAAATTCACTAGGGTTCATTTATGGGCATTTATGGAATATCCTCTGTGTTTTTAGCATCAGAGCTGCACTATAAGTAATTTCAGGGATCCAAAACAGTCATTGATATAGGCAGTCTAATTTAGATGTTGGTCTAAAAATGATATCCAAGTGCTGGGAAGCTAACAAAATTCATCTTTAAAAATTGTAGGGATTTGACTACTCTGATAGTTATCTATTGCTGCATAACAAATTATCCCAAGATTTAGTGGCTTTAGAACAGTAAACATTATTATCTCACAGTTTCTATGGGTTAGAAATTCAGGAATGGCTTGGCTATGTGGTTCTGTCATAAAGTCTTTTGTGAGGTTATAATCAAGATATTGGCCAGGGGCAGGCATGGTGGCTCATGCCTGTAATCTCAGCATTTTTGAAGGCCAAGACAGGAGTATAGCTTAAGGACAGGAGTTTGAGAACAGCTTGTGCAACAAAGTAAAGACCCATCTCTACAAAAAATTTAAAAATTAGCCAGGTGTGATGGTGTTCACCTGTAGTCCTAACTACTCAAGAGGCTGAGGCAGGAGGATTGCTTGAGCCCAGAAGTTAGAGGCTGCAGTGAGCTATGATCATGCCACTGCACTCTAGCCTGGGTGACAGAGCAAGACTGTCATTAACAAAAAAGGAAGGAAGGAAGGAAGGAAGGAAGGAAGGAAGGAAGGAAGGAAAGAAGGAAGGAAGGAAAGAGGAAGGGAAGAAGGAAGGGAAGAAGGAAGGGAGGAAGGGAGGGAGGGAAAAAGGGAAGGAAGGAAGGAAGGAAGGAAGGGAGGATGGATGGATGTTGGGCCAAGACTGCAGGCATCTGGTGGCTTAACTGAGACTAGAAGATTGGCTTCCAAGCTTACTCTTTGGCTGTTGGCAGATGGCCTCAGTTCCTTGCAACATGGGCCTCTGCATAGGATTGCTTGAGTGTCCTCATAGCCTGGCAGCTGGCTTCTGCCACAATGAATGATCCAAGGAGAGAGAGAGAGAACAAAATGCTTACAATGCTTTTTATGACTTAGCCTCAAAAATAACAATCCACCATTTCTACCACGTTTCATTCAGTAGAAAGTAGTCACAAAGACCATATTTAAGAGGAGGAAAATTAAACTTCACCTCTTGAAAGGAAAACTATCAAAGAACT
>NW_012148842.1:827374-829255 GCF_000956105.1 Propithecus coquereli | reverse complement strand
TGTATTTTATTAAAACTAATTGCATTAAGGTGAATAATAGTGAATTTCAATAGCTCATAAAAGTTGTTTTGTAATCTATGGGATTAAAGGCTAAAGTATTATTGTGATTAAAACCAAACCTATTTTTTTCCCAAATGAAATAAGAATATTCATTTTAACCAGTAATATTGTGAGTAAAGGATCAAAATCCCTTGCCTTAAACACTTCTATTTAATAGTATTTTCATAACTTATATCTAAGCTGAGGCATTTCCTGGGAGGTGGTCTTATTAAAGGTTTGAATTGGGAAGAATATTACATTATATCTTTGTCATAAGATTATTCCTAGGGTTCGTTATTGGAGAATTATGTCCAAGCCAGCTGAGACAATATTATAATGTAATGTTTTATGGAGCTTCCTGCCCTGACTTCTGTCCTGGATGGATTGGTGGTAAATATTTCACATGAAGTTCATAGTGAGCTCATCTGTGCTATGTGAACTACTTCATGATGGAGGTGATTTTATTGAGCACCTTCTCATTTATGATCTCAGTTACCCCAGGATAACTTCTAACCCTATGATCATTTATTTAAACACTAAACTATTTTATTTTTGCATTTAGAGAAGTGGAGTCAATGAATTAGTTTTGCATTATTTGTCTTCTTTTTCTTTCACTTTGTGCTATGTCACGATATGAATTTACAGTTCTGGTAGGACCCATTTTTTTTAAAGAGAGAACCAGAGAGAGAAAGGAAGAGAATAATACCAAGAACAATGTTACTGTTTACTTTGGACCAGTCGTTGTTCTAGACATGTCCTCTGCATTGATCTATTTAATCTTCACAGTATCTTGTGAGGTACCTAGTACTCCTATTCCTTCTTAAAGATGAGAGCTGTAGAGGTGCAGTTACTTGTCGCTGGTAAAAGAACCAGTTAAGTGTTACAGTCAGCATTCAAACTCAAGCAGTGTCACTCAATAGCCTGCATTCTTACCCACTGCACTATAGCCACAGTGAGTCAGCTTTAAACTAGTGAGCTTTAAGACAAGATGGTTGGAAATTTTGTGGTATTCCAGCTTTCATCTAGATGGCTAGTTATCAGCCCCGAGGAAAATGGCACTTGGGAATATGCAATATAAGAAATTTATACCTTAACATGGGGCAGCTCCAAGTTTGTATCAGCTCCATGAAGATGAATAGAAATGACACATAGAATTTGTTGCTGGAAATTTAAAGGAAGAAACTCTATGACATTTTAGAAAGGAAGAAGCTATAGAGGAACAAAAAATATCAGTAGTTTCCAGGGGTTAGGATGAAGGAGGAGAAGGGGATGAATAGCTGGAGTACAGAGAATTTACAGGACACTGAAACTATTCTGTGTGATACTGCAATGATGAATACATGCCACTAGGCATTTGTCAAAACCCATAGAACTATACGACACAAAGAGTGAACCTTAATGTAAACTATGGACTTCAGTTAATAATAATGAACCAATATTGTTTCATTAATTGTGACAAGTGTAACATATTAATGCAAGATGTTCATAGGGGAAACTGTGAGTGAGGAACAAAGCAGGTATATGGGAACTCCTATATTAGCTGCTCTGTTTTCCATAAACCTAAAACTGTATAAAATAAAGTCTATTAGTTTTTTTTAAAATGAAGAGAAAAGAAACTGTTATGAGTGAGCACATGGCTGTGATTGTGGATCAATCAGGAAACAGATGACTGATTTCAGAATAATTGTGTCTTTTCTCCTTCAGTTCTGACATCCAGGAATTCCACATTCTCACTCTGTTACAATACAATTCCACAAACACCTTTCTTCTGTGCTTTCAGTATAATCACTAAGCTATGAATTCTGGGTGAGCCTGACTGTTTCCTGCCTCAGCTACTTCCTA
>NW_012148842.1:821242-827324 GCF_000956105.1 Propithecus coquereli | reverse complement strand
CTGAATATTTCCAGCCCCAATAAAAGTTACCCTGCTGCCTGTTATCTTACTGTTAAGCCAATATTACATATTTTAGGTTTTTATAAAGGCAATACTGTACTTGTAGCAACTACTGAGTTAATTATGGTAACATTAACTGCTATAAATTCAGTGGATTGACACAATAGAGGTTTCCTTTGTTTGGTTTCCAAATTAGAGCCCAATGCATATGTTCCTAGTTATCAGGCAGCTTTTTTCTACATAGTGGCTGAAAGATGGAGGCTTCTTCCCTCTGTGGTTCTTACATCCTTTAGGACTTCAAAATCCTCTGATTTTGACCAGAGGTAAAAAAGGCACACCTGATTTTTTTAAAATTCCACCTCCATGGAGTTCATACATCAGTTCTGCTACATTCCAGTAGTAACCTTTAGTCACTTGGTCACATCTGGAGGCAAGAGATTAGAAAATGCACTCTCAACCTTAAAAGTAGCCAGCCATTCCCCATTTTGGAAAGGTGAGGGACAACATCAGTTTCTGATTGCCAGATGACTGTCACTACAACCACTATGTGATTTTATTAATTTAATTTTTGCTTTTTGGCAACTAATACATTAAATGAAGATCAAGTTAGTATGTCAAAGCCTCTGTTTTAAAAGATACCTCAAATTGGATGAGTTCATCTTTTTCAAAATCTACTGCATACTAAAAATTCAGGTTTATCGTTTTACCTTGAGTGTGTCATTTTCATTTGATTCATCTTTCCTCTTAAGATATTTAAGAATTCAAATCATCTATTAAAAGTTTACTTTGAAAACATTTAATCAGAGAAAGAACTAAACTATACCCTATCCAAAGAGTAAAATAATAATATCTCCTCATTGGGGCAATTTCTCTAAATACCTCCTGTCAGAGTCCTAGAACATAAGCACTTTCTTGTCCAAAAGGGCTAGAAACACCTTAAGAAAGTTTTATTTTCAACTTTTTCAGACATCAGAATGATTATTCTTCTATTTGTTCTTCTTACAATCTTACTACTACTTCTAGTCTGTAGAAGGTCTTGTTTTTTAGACTTGGTATCTTGGATTTTATTTGGTACACATTAGGCTATCATTTATCCTTTTATTGTTTTGGAACATATTCTGTAATAAAGGTAGAGCTTGTAGAAGGTCAATCTAAGTGTGGAGGACAAAATGGATTACTGCTGGGGATAACACTAGAGGTAGAAGAGAAAGGGAAGTCAGTTGAAATACTGTAAATATAGTATAATAATGGTTGGTATGTTTTAGAATACTTTTGACATTAACAGAAATTGTAACTTCAAATGACTTAAAAGGTAGGTAAGTAAATTTATTTAACGTAAGAGGAAGACCAGAGAAGACCAAGCTTGGTTGCATTTAGGACTGGTTAAATTGGTGCTTTAATAATATCATCAGAGAGGCAGATTTCTTCCATATCTTTGTTTTGCCATCCACAGCTACACCTTAATTCCTTTTCCATAATAATCATAAGGTTCCTGCCAGCGGCAACTGAGGACAATTGCTTACATATGCTCATATAGCAGAAACAAAAGAGAAATCTGGTCTTCAAATATAGACTATAAATCAGTCACTTCAGTCTGAATGGGCCAAATAAGTTTGCTTTTTCATCCCTAGAAAAATATTAGTTACTGGAGGAATAATATGTGCCGCTTAGCTTTGGATTAATCAGAGTCCAGCCCAAGATCTGGAGGTGGATTTAATTTTCCCTGAGTCATATGTGTTTTGGTGGGGCATGGGGCAGAAGGGGAATGATGGCTATCCGAACAAAATCAAGTTTCTGTTAAGAAAAAGAATTGTAAAAAGCAAAACTGAGATAGTTTCTGTGAAAATGGAAGAGAGATGTGTGCAATCAATGCATGGAAATATTTGCTATGGAAGGCAAATTCCTTGCGAGCAAAATTGCATTCTTCCTGATGGATATTTTCAGGTTCTTTATCAAAGCCCTGCAAATAATAGATAAGAATAGTAATGGCGGTGATAATGATGATGATGATGATGACATAGATGGTTGTAGATAACTGCATCAATAATACCAGTTAAGGTGATGCTTACCTCAACAAATCAATTATTGAAATTGTGTGGATATCAAGTGTGTTTCTGACTTTGAAGAATGCTAAATTTAAAAATAAATTTTAAGTTTATTCCAGAAGGAATGATACTTTAGGAATCATTAGTGATTTCCCAATAAATAAAGACATAGGTTTAGATAATTGAAGATAAGGGAAATTATAGTTAGAAAATAGGACTGCCTGATGTGAATTCTGCCTTCTGTAGGCTCTTTTACTGTTTGGATCTGTATATATTCCTATTATTTAAAGACAAGTACCCAAGTAGGATAAGTAGACTGATAATGCATAAAAATTTGAGGTTCCTTAATAGAGCAAATCTATTTTAAGCCATGTCTGCTTTTTTAAATTTATTTTTTCATAAAGTTTTTACATTTATCAGCCAATTTAATATTACATGATTTAAAGAACAATTTTAAGTGTATTTTATTAAAACTAATTGCATTAAGGTGAATAATAGTGAATTTCAATAGCTCATAAAAGTTGTTTTGTAATCTATGGGATTAAAGGCTAAAGTATTATTGTGATTAAAACCAAACCTATTTTTTTCCCAAATGAAATAAGAATATTCATTTTAACCAGTAATATTGTGAGTAAAGGATCAAAATCCCTTGCCTTAAACACTTCTATTTAATAGTATTTTCATAACTTATATCTAAGCTGAGGCATTTCCTGGGAGGTGGTCTTATTAAAGGTTTGAATTGGGAAGAATATTACATTATATCTTTGTCATAAGATTATTCCTAGGGTTCGTTATTGGAGAATTATGTCCAAGCCAGCTGAGACAATATTATAATGTAATGTTTTATGGAGCTTCCTGCCCTGACTCCTGTCCTGGATGGATTGGTGGTAAATATTTCACATGAAGTTCATAGTGAGCTCATCTGTGCTATGTGAACTACTTCATGATGGAGGTGATTTTATTGAGCACCTTCTCATTTATGATCTCAGTTACCCCAGGATAACTTCTAACCCTATGATCATTTATTTAAACACTAAACTATTTTATTTTTGCATTTAGAGAAGTGGAGTCAATGAATTAGTTTTGCATTATTTGTCTTCTTTTTCTTTCACTTTGTGCTATGTCACGATATGAATTTACAGTTCTGGTAGGACCCATTTTTTTTAAAGAGAGAACCAGAGAGAGAAAGGAAGAGAATAATACCAAGAACAATGTTACTGTTTACTTTGGACCAGTCGTTGTTCTAGACATGTCCTCTGCATTGATCTATTTAATCTTCACAGTATCTTGTGAGGTACCTAGTACTCCTATTCCTTCTTAAAGATGAGAGCTGTAGAGGTGCAGTTACTTGTCGCTGGTAAAAGAACCAGTTAAGTGTTACAGTCAGCATTCAAACTCAAGCAGTGTCACTCAATAGCCTGCATTCTTACCCACTGCACTATAGCCACAATGAGTCAGCTTTAAACTAGTGAGCTTTAAGACAAGATGGTTGGAAATTTTGTGGTATTCCAGCTTTCATCTAGATGGCTAGTTATCAGCCCCGAGGAAAATGGCACTTGGGAATATGCAATATAAGAAATTTATACCTTAAGCAGCTCCAAGTTTGTATCAGCTCCATGAAGATGAATAGAAATGACACATAGAATTTGTTGCTGGAAATTTAAAGGAAGAAACTCTATGACATTTTAGAAAAGAAGAAGCTATAGAGGAACAAAAAATATCAGTAGTTTCCAGGGGTTAGGATGAAGGAGAAGAAGGGGATGAATAGCTGGAGTACAGAGAATTTACAGGACACTGAAACTATTCTGTGTGATATTGCAATGATGAATACATGCCACTAGGCATTTGTCAAAACCCATAGAACTATACGACACAAAGAGTGAACCTTAATGTAAACTATGGACTTCAGTTAATAATAATGAACCAATATTGTTTCATTAATTGTGACAAGTGTAACATATTAATGCAAGATGTTCATAGGGGAAACTGTGAGTGAGGAACAAAGCAGGTATATGGGAACTCCTATATTAGCTGCTCTGTTTTCCATAAACCTAAAACTGTATAAAATAAAGTCTATTAGTTTTTTTTTAAAATGAAGAGAAAAGAAACTGTTATGAG
Organism: Propithecus coquereli; assembly: GCF_000956105.1. Classification (NCBI taxonomy): domain Eukaryota; kingdom Metazoa; phylum Chordata; class Mammalia; order Primates; family Indriidae; genus Propithecus; species Propithecus coquereli. Next base: position 823,161 of record NW_012148842.1, on the reverse strand, counting down.
TGAGCACATGGCTGTGATTGTGGATCAATCAGGAAACAGATGACTGATTTCAGAATAATTGTGTCTTTTCTCCTTCAGTTCTGACATCCAGGAATTCCACATTCTCACTCTGTTACAATACAATTCCACAAACACCTTTCTTCTGTGCTTTCAGTATAATCACTAAGCTATGAATTCTGGGTGAGCCTGACTGTTTCCTGCCTCAGCTACTTCCTATATAGAAAACTGAACACCTTTAGAAAGCATCATTAACTCTCTTATGGCCACAGGGGTATAATTCAAGAGTGATTGATTGGTTTCCTTAAATGTATAACTTGAAAGGACAGAAGAAAGAAATCTTCCCATGTGTTTCTTATCATGACTATAATGATGGGCTCTATTTTCCCATGCCTAGTGAGTCTGTGTTAATAAGCTGACATTGAGAGCCAGCTTACTCTCAGTTTTAAACACAAAACAGTTTGTAATGGATGAGAAAAAGAAGGTGAGTAAATATTACTATTTCTTCTAGAGTGGAAAGTGAATTTATTCACCTGCACTTTTTCTCACCATTAAAGTAACCGTTTGAGGAGAAGGAAATAGCTTTAAAAACTGAGGACCAATGGACCCATAAGTGTGCTTTCTCCATACAGTTAAAGCTCAACGTGAGACCTGGTAGGAAACAAGAGCAGTATGAGAGAAATCAAAGAACTAGCAGATTATTAGAGAAAGCAGGGTAATGAGAGAGTCATGTTTTAGTCAAAGTAAGGACTAGCTGTCTTACCCATATAACAGAGTAAGAGAAAATGCTTCTTTAGTTGTCATTTTCTGGGGATGCTGGCTTGGTTGCCTCCAAAAAAGTTTCCTATTAAAAAATGATTTATGTGAGGTACATGAGCCTTATTATCATATCTACCATTTCAGGATCGTTGGGTTAACTAAATCCTCATATTCCTTCATAAAAAAACAGAAGATTTTAACAAGCACAATTTCATAAGAGAAAATCTAAACCCATATCATGAAATATTATACACAATTTGGTAGCTATAAGAGGACATGGACATATTTACAAATGGTATATTGGTACTCAATTAAGAGTTTGCATAATTAGTAACCAAAGGTTCATCCTGAATATGATATTAATAACATCTTTAGCCAGAGTAGCAACAGATTTGGATTTTTTTTTTTGCCATGAAGGGAGGGATATCTTTTTCTGTGCCAACCTGTCCCTAAATCCTGTTTCCACTTCCACATTTGAATCTTGCTGATGTTGGACTGGTTACTTCCAGTTGTCAACTTTGATTGAGTGATAAGATCTAAAACTTTTGTTTTTTAGAAAGGACAGATCCCCTTCCCTACTATGTAACAATTATAATTATGTTGCTTTTGCCCTTGTGATTTCTGTTCTTGTATGTTACTATACCATGCAATGTAGGATCAATGATGGTGCAATTCTTCTCACTTCAATTATTTGTGGCTGTCGTCAAAAATTTTGCAGTATAAGCCATTGATGGAGTTTTGGAAAACCTCCAAAGATTTTAAATGGGGGAAAACACAAACATTTCAGATTGATTGCTAATTGGAAGATGTTTTTTTCCTATTATTTGCCAACATATGCTCCATCTCTTCTAATTAATTTTGCCCTACTAAGTCTACGTATTCATGACAAAAATGCCACTTAGTAACATGTTTGTTCTTATGGTCACTGTTCGGGGATTTTGCATTTGCTCTATCTGCCATGCTCTTTTATAAGCCCATTGCTTGTATTATGATTTAATTTTCACAAAAGCCTATGAGATATGCATTATTTATTATACTCATTATACAGATCAGGAAACTGAGGTGGGGAGAGGTAAACAACTTGATAAATGTCACATAGTTACCAAGTAAATAAAATCAAGATTTGAACCATAAAACCTCCCTCTAAGTTTCCTGATTAGAAT
>NW_012148842.1:820581-821192 GCF_000956105.1 Propithecus coquereli | reverse complement strand
TGTTTTCATACTAGTTTTGAAAAAGAGTAGAAAGTTGCAGAAAAACATGATAAGGCATGGTAAGAACTAAGGATAGTAAACTGGAGAGAATTTATCAAGGCCTGTTCAGTGTGCCTCCATCTTCAGAAAAAGGGTGCTTCTTTCCTCTGGGTATAGGGAGGACATCTCTAACATAAGGATGTTATTACTTGCTTCAAGGGAGAAGATAGAAGTCAGAGAGTGCTTCCAGCATCTGCTTTTTTCTATGACCTGCTTCAAGGGAAAAGGGGGAGGTCAGAGAGCCCTTCTTGCATCTGCATTTTCTCAAATTTCTTCAGCTTAAAATGTTCAATACACAAAGGTGCCATATTTTGAGGTGGCCACTTCTGAATCCTGTCACTCCATTTAGTCAATGAATCATACATAGATTCATACTAACTTTGAGTAAAGAGATAGTAAAGTATAATTTTTAAAAGTTAAAAGCATGACTGTCATAAACATGTAAAATGAACATGGATCAGTAATTTCTATATGGTATTATTGAGGGAACCAGATCAGTATTGTTGGTCTAAGAGCATTAGTAGAATTGGGTATTTATAGGCATTTTAAAGAAAAATAATGCTTAAATGAGA
>NW_012148842.1:815923-817018 GCF_000956105.1 Propithecus coquereli | reverse complement strand
AACCTAGTTATAATAGAAACCACTGCTTTACTTTCTAGCAGATGGAGAACAATCTTGTTTTAATGCATGTCATTTACGATAGATACAAGCTGTCAGATAATTTTTGGTAAAATAGGATGCTGAATCAGACATTTATTTTTAGTGGCAATTGCTAAAGCATACACTGCCCCATACATATCACTTGACTCTATAAATAAAGCGTACTGAAATATATTTTGTCATTTTCCATTTTCAATTTCTGCTTTAGACTTTATATTACACCCTGTTCCCAGTGCTTTTCTTTTAGCAATTTGTTTGTTCTAAAATCATTATAATTTCCATTTTAATAATTATATCTTAGTTTTTATATTAGTTTTATCTTAGTTTTTCTATACTTTGTTGAGAATTATCCAGTACAGAGTAGTTATAAGTAGTTGCATCAAACTTAAAAGCATGTGATCTAGAATCCAATAGACTCCTAAGGGTGAATCTCAGCAAAACCACTTATTGATTGAATGAAAAATGTATTTTAACCACTGAAAATCTCAGTTTTCTCAATTGATAATACTTCTATCAAAGGTCATGGTGAGAATCAAAATGAATTAATGTTTCTAAAATTATTATAATTTTATCACAGGTACTATTAACTTTAGCTCTCTAATATGAAGCATCAAATCGATGATGATGAAAGCCCCTGACAGAAACAGATTTTAAAAAGTAAACATGAATTGACACCTACACGATCATATGTATTATGATCATGCGTGAATCACCTTTATGATCTTTATCACCTATATGATTGTATGTTGGTCATATATAGCTAGTATCTGTTCAGGTTAATTGATGACTATTTTATATTGACTAATAAGTATTTTAATACCACTCCTGGAAAGAAAAAGGGAAGAATCTTTGTTATTATTTATTATATGTAACAATCGAATGCCTTTTCAATTCCTCTTTTGGTTAATTCATGTAGGCATGATTGTTGAAAACTGTATTATAACAGGAGCTACGTTTGTATAAAATTTAAAATGTTAATTGCTCACTTCAGCCACAGGCATGCTTAAATTGGAACAATACAAAGATTACACTGGCTCCTGCACAAGGATGACATTT